>NC_080021.1:117798728-118106357 GCF_030020395.1 Manis pentadactyla | reverse complement strand
TCACCCTCAGTCTGCTGTTCCCCATCCAACTTTTCTTCCATTCTTCCACTTCCTGTTTTCACTCTTCCCTGTAACTTTCCAGCAAAGTAGAAAGGGGGCTGTCAGGTGCAGTAACTCACAGTCACATGACTGTAACCCCGCTTCAAGATTTTTCCAACAACTCATAGAAAGTAACTGAGACTGCCTTACTGTGTCTTCATAGAGACTTGAGATTATCTTTAAAATACTTCTTTTAGGCCTAGGTTTCTATTTTCTGAGATTCACCAAATGTATAGTCTATCCAATTCATCAGCAGAAACTAAATGTTTAATATTAAAACAACTTACATGAAAAAGTTATCATTTCATGTTCTTCAGAGTGATAAGCAAATTATTGGCTTTCCAGCATTTTCAAAACCTATACTTTACTATGTTTCCACAGAAAAACTATAGTAGTATGCCATGCTCTATCATAATCTTAATATGGATATAAGTATCATGCTTATTTATTCATTTCTATTTCTACACACTTCATCAGCTGGTTAAATTCCCATTAAAGTTGAAAATAATTAATACTTTTTCTTATACCTTCTCAAATATTCATAATACTGACCATACATATTTATAATATAAAGGAATGATGAAAAATCTACCCATAATAAGTTTGCAAAGCAACAAATAAATCAATGTCTAATTTTCTCTTGAGATATTAAAAACAAGTACTTTAAAAAACAAATAATCACTACAGACATTAAAAACACGACTTTCCAAAACCTTTCAGTAATCATTACACTTATTGCCTAATTCTTGTTAATTCATCCAGGTCTTTAATCTAGCAATATTAACAATACTAATGAAGCAGAGAAATGCACTTGTCTATGTAATTCCTCTTTTCTGTATGGCAATCAAAGTCAAAATTTTACATATTAAGCTGTGTATAATCAAGGAATAAGTGCCTCAGGTACACTGAATTTGAATTAGAAATTCAAGTTATTGACTGAAAGGAAACAGTGACACGGGTTTTTTTTCTCAATAGACAGCAACCTAACTCTTATTGACAGAATTTACTGCTCCACTAATATATCCGGCTTAGGCTTTCTGTTTCTTAATTGGTTTGTGAATAGCTCTGTGACCAATCATAATCTTACTCAGACTCACTAGTGAAAGCTCTAAGATTTAATTGGATCAATCAACTCTATGTACATGCATATGCATAGATATAGTGAGCAAAAATGAAAGGCAAAAAATTTTGAGTTGTTTTTATATATTGAGGTCATGCCTCTGAATGATGATAACTAACTTCAAAATAAGGGTCAGTACTTAACTATCTGGAAATGTAATTGCTATTGTCAAAGGAAAAGAAGTGTGTTTGTATGCTAGACCTGGTCCTTAATTTAAATTTTTCATTAAAAAATTTTTATTTTGACAGCATCTAAAACTATCAATCTTTGATAACATCTAAAATTTCAAGCATTTTCTATTTAAAATTAATTTCAAAGATAAGAATGCAATATTATAAGCAAAGATATAAATCAAGAGTTTATGATACTGAATTTAGAATGACTAATTTTACCATTTAGTTATGGGAATTGATAAATATTAGAATAATAATTTTTTTAATGTTTTACCTTTTTTTAATTGGTCTTCCATTTTGGACAACTGGGATCTGTGATAAAGACAATACTAACTTGAAATGCACCATATATGCATATAAAACATTTACATCATATTATTTAGAAAAATATTATCCAAGGTCAGTGTTTTTAATATGACAATTCTGTAAGACTAAGGTGTCAAAAGAAGCTAAGAAATTATCATATTTGGCATAAGAAGAAACATTGTAGGAAGAAACTGCTACAAAAATTGTACTTCTAATGAGAACAAAGAGGGCTTTGTACTTACAGTAAATAAAAATTATTTTAAACTGATCTGTTATACAATTATCTAATCTTTTTAATATTCTTTCTGAACTATACTTTAAATGCTAATATTATACTAACAGGGTGGTACTAATACATAGGATACTAATATGTTATTTATAAATTTTTTAAAGGTATATTGAAAATGCTTGCTCAACTATGCCTATTGAGGTGTGTGATCAAAACCAGTGACTTCAAGAGGGCGATTTTACTAATAACTTACCTCTTGGGAAGAGGTATAAATGTAGCACAAATGTGGATTCTAGATTTAATCCTAGGCCTGACTTTACCTCAGTTTCTTTTACACAGAGATTAGTTGGCTTAGAGATCCTTACCCACCTGTGGCAAAGATTTTTGAAGCTCACCAACTAATTTTCTTTTCTTCTTAGTCTACACTTAGTTTAATATACTAGTCCTCATTTCTAAGTCCCTCCTGTGGTTAAATATGATAAATTAAATATGAGAGAAAATGATGTGAACCATTTCCTCCCTGATCAATCAAAATGACCTGTTTGGTCCTCCGTGTTCTTTTCTGGTAGCCATATGTCTATGCCCAGTGTGACCCAGAGAGCTAAAGGTGAGACAGTAAAGCCTCCATATGCCAGGATACCTGAATGATTTTGCAGAGAAGGCCTCCCTAACACAAACACTGACACTGAACTTCATAGGACTACTACATAAGGAAATAAGCTTCTATTGTATATTAGCCTTTATATATTTTGAGCCTATTTGTGACAAGAGTTAGACTGTATATTAACTAATATTCCATCATGAGTTTTCATATGGCCTATGTATATAACTAGAACAGAGCTAAATGATGATGAAATCTGACATTCACACAGTGCTTCACAACATACAAAAGCATTTCATAAACATTATCGCATTTTACCCTAATGACATTTTTATAAACTATTATCACCACCCATTAGTTAAAAGTTTTATAGAAAATGTTTAGTTCCTGGCACAAAAATAATTGGTCTTACCTCTCCCTCTAATTTAAAAAAGATTATTATCCCAATAAACAACTCTAAAAACAAGTACAAAAACAAAAAGGAACTACTTTCTATATATATCATTAAGACGTACACATGACAGACTTTTGGTTTAATATAACTTAGTGTCCAGTAGTAGGAGTTTCAAATAGTTTTTCTTTACTCCTTTTAGATTTCTAAGTTTGTATTCTCAGTGGCAGAGTGATAAGCTGGCTTCCCTATGACGCCCAGACCCGAGAGCATTTGGAGCATCCCACCTCGTTTCAGAAAGCTTGCTCTCGATACTAGCAATTTCACAGCTCCACAGCAAACAACGCACTGTAGTACTTAGGAGATCTAAGGTTTTATTTTAACATACAAATTTTAAGAGATATCAGCAAAAAAAAAGAAATATATAGTTACAATATATAGGTTAAGATCTTATTAATTATAGGATCAATAAAAGTAAAGAATCCATCTGCCTCACTGATACACAATTATTATTTTTTAAAACATAGATCTTACATGTTATTCCTTAAAATAAGCTCTCAGCAGTTCTTCCTTTTTTGAAAACTGAAGACCAAACTGCTTAATTTCGCATTCAATTCATGAGTTTTCACAATCTCACACCCATCTACTGGTCTTCTAAGATGGCTCGCAGTGACCCCTCTCTCCTGGTTCAGGCCTTCCCCTGCGTGTGAGCTGGCCCTAGTGGTGATTTCTACCTCTCATGAATAGAATATGGCAAAAGTGATGGGATATCACTTCTGAGATTAAGTTCCAGCTCTCCCCCTGCCTCCTAACCTCCCCCTCTCCCTGTTTCTGCCCTTGCTTCCATGGCATAAGAAGCGTTATGGAGAGGTAAGGAACTAATGCCTCCAGCCAACAGCTAGTAAACACCTGCAGCCTAACAAGAGTTACACGAGTGTGTAAGTGAGCTGGGAAGTACATCCTCTTCCAGTTGGGTCTTGAGATAAATGCAGTCATAGCCAACTCTGACACAAAGATTCCTTGAAAACTCGATTTTACCACTTTACTGTCCATTTCCAGTTTTTCTTTCACAGTTACAGTGCTGTGACTTGAATAGCATCCAGTTCATCATTGGACCCCCAGAACAGTCTCCCAGGACCCTACACGTGCATTTTTGAAGTCTTTGTCTTCATTCCTGACTGATTGATTGGGGATCCATTGGTGAGTCCCACTCTTAAACCATTGCTCCAAACGTGGTCCACTGAGGCTCATAGAGACGGATTTTGATTCTTAATATTCTAAATATACTCCAGACTCTGACTAGAGTCTCAGATAAACAAAGGCTGGCTTAGAATCCTAGGCTTTTCTTTTTTGTAAGTTTGTAAGAAGCTGGGCTAGAGTCCCCAGCAAACAGAAGCTGGATTAGAGTCCCAGGCTTCTCTTTAAAAGGCTAATCTCTGTACAGAACAGAAGCTATGTTAGAGTCCCAAGTTTTCTGTTTAAATGTACCATTAGTTAAGGACATGAGAGCTACTCAATTGGCTGAAAACCCCCTTCCTTAACCCCTGCTAAATATATGCTCCACCAACTCTATCTGCTTCCTTTCTTGTTTCACTGAAGCATTATTTCACTAAAGATAACTTGGAACTTCACTGGCCTTTTTGGAAAATTTCAAATCTCTCCAAAAAAGGAAAAGATGTATTTCTATCATAAAGGACAGCTTTATTTTGGATTTAGGGAAAAATACTGGGAAAAAAATACTCAACTATTAATAAAGTGAGGGTTCAAATGCAGCCTTACAGACAAGCAAAGAAAATACCTCAAACATGATTTTGGAGCCAAAAAGACCTGGATTTGAAGTCTAAGTCAACATTACTAGATGTTATGTTGCATAGTTTATTTAACTTTTTTAATTCTCAGTTTCATCTTCAAAATGGGGGTGCTAATAGCTATATTACAGTGTTTTGTAACTGTAAAACACATCTTAAATTGTGCAGCTTCCCTTTATCTTTGTCTTAAAGCAGCTCATATGTAAATCTGCATTTCTAGAAATATTTTTTAATTTAATTATATTAAATATTTTATATTAAATTCAGTGCAAAAAATCCTCATAACCTTAATAATTTCTCTTTCCCTTTGAGCAGTTTTCTTCATTATTTATCTTTCCAGACATAAATTGAGGTGGTTCACAATTGAAATTATACACAAAAAGAAAAGATTGAAATAAGCATGAAATACTATGTGATAATTTCATAGTCTCTTTAAAAAGGTAGAATATTGGGCCTTTAGTTCAATTTTACCCAATTTATTAGTTTACCATTTGTTAGTTTTGCTCTATTATCTCTAATACACAGAAATTCTCAGTCTGAAAACAAGAGGGAAGGACACTAAAGAATATATAATACTATTACAGATATGAGGGACCTAACACAGCTATACTGCTAGAACAAGGACAAGCATAATTATACTCTTGAAGATGTCACTGTACTCCTTGAACTCTTCATTACTCATCAATACAGCTGCTGGTTTGTGGACTGCTTTTCTCTTCTAAGGTATAAATAGATGAACAAGTCTGATAACATTCAAGAAAGAGCTTCTGAATCTACTGCATAATAGAAATAAAAATAAATTCTCTTTCAAGAGTTTTTTCCCCACAGTATGGCATTTATATTTAGTTTTATTAACTTATAGCAAAATATCCTTAGTCTTTGAACTAATTTTTCTGGCTCTCAAATCTCAGGTGCTTAAGTGATCATTCAAAATCAATACATATTTAATTTATAGACTCATATTCTAGTTACTAATGAATTGCTACACTCAAGAAGGTAAAAGGCAAAAAGTCCAAGCAGGAAAAAAAAGCATAGCAAAATTTTTAAATAATATATACAAACAAAGTAAGTAATAATATAAAAGATTAACTCCTTATGGCACATTTTATTTTCTGTTTGGTTATTTCCTTACCTGTGGATGTTCTTGGATTTTATCATTTATCTCCTGTCCACCTGAATCTTCAACGAGTGCTTCTGTTTCTTTCTCCAATGATACATGTTTCAAATCTTCAAGTTTGCCTCTTATTTCACTTGTACCCACTTCTGTTGTTGTCTGGGTCTTCCCCTCACTTTTAATTAACTCCCTCCCTAGGCCTAGGAAATAGTCAAATTGATGCTTAGCTCTTTCAGCTTCCTGTTATTTAAAAAGTAACCATTTATAAACATTATTTGCATGACATTTTCCTGCCAATATTACAACTTTCAGGAATCTGCATATATTCATGCCCACATTACTTCTCAAATTTATTTTTACTGAGTTAGAGGAAGCTAAGTTAAACTACTGGTATAAACCATAGTTTAACAGATTCACGATTAAAATTCAAAACTATGAAAAAATCTCTTCTACTTCAAGGGCTATTTTTATATCCCAGGTGGGTCTCCTACCTGTTATTTTTTTAAGGCTGTCATTATTATAGAGGCACAATACATGCTAATAGAAGATATACATTATAAAAAGTGATAGAATGTAACCAGAATAATTAATATCTATAATATCAAATAATAAAATGTGGAAAATAATTTCTTCTAGAAGGAATTTTCTTTAAAATGCAACTTTTAATAATTTTTATTTAGTTATACAAGTAATGAAAGTTATTTAAATGAAAAAATATAGAGATTTATGAAAATTAAGTTCACAAGTAATATCACCACCAACAATACTATTAACATTGTGTATATATCTTTTAAAATTATTTCTAAATATAACTAGTGCATATATGTATATGTATTTTTTAATTTTTTACCTAGATTGGATCTATACTTACATAATAGACTCTTTTCATTAAATAATGTTATAGATATGTTTCCATGACAACAAATATACATCAAAACCATAACAAAAGTACATTTCATAATGCACAGTTAACCCTCAAACAATGTGGGGGGAGATGGTTTAGGAGCACCAAATCCTGCTCCTCATGCAGAAGAAAATCTGCATATAACTTTGGACTCCCCCAGAATTTAACTACTAACAGCCTATTGTTGACTAGAAGCCTTGCTGATAATATAGTCGAGTAACCCATATTTTGTATATTATGTGTTATACACTGTATTTTTACAATAAAGTAAGCTAGAAAAAAGAAAATGTTTTTCTCAAATTGTCAAAAATCTCCAAAAAATTTCTAATATGTTTATTGAAAAAATCCCTGTATAAGTGTACCCATGCAGTTCAAACCCATGTTGTTCAAGGGTCAACTGTATTTATTTAGCAAATTTCATACCAATGGACATATTGGTAATTTTAAAACTTTTTCTATTAAAAAATTTTATATTTACATGCTTCTAAAAAATCTCTCTGCACCTTTTTCTCCTTTACAATAGATTTTTAAAAGTGTAATGGTTCAGTGAAAGGGCTATGTCTTTCCAAGACTTCTGTCATGTATTTTCTTCCAGAAAAGCATTTATTCATACTGATATTAGAAATATGTGAAAGATTGCTCACTTAAGCATACACAAATGTTAGATATTTCTGTTCCTTAATTTTTTACCACAATAGGGGTAAAACTAAATCTATCCCACTGTTATTTTTAATTTCATTTATTTGATAGCTAGTAAGGATAAATATATTTGTAAGTACTTATTGGTCATGTGTGTCTTTAAATTATGACTTGCTTGTTTGTTTTCTTTTGTCTATTTTGGGGGAGGGCTATTCCTATTTCTCGTGAATTTGTAAAAGATCTTCATATAAAACATTTTATGAAGATTTTCCATTTATCTTTTATCTCATGGTTTTTTTACCATAAAAGTTTTAAATTTATAGATAGCCAAATATATTAACATATTCCCTTGTGACATAAGACTTAAAAGCCTTGCTCTAGCTAAAACCATCTGTTATCCAGTGTTTCTTCTAATTTCTTTATAGTTCATTCATCATTCTCAGATCTTAAATCAGTCTGCAACTCATTCTAGTGTATTATTTGAGAGTCCTGATCATTTTCTCATAAGTATACTTTTTGTGACTATTTCATACTTCCATGAAAAAGTTTTAATAAGTAAAACCATAAATTTTAATTATTATATTCATTCAAATTTGTTTCTGGACTTTTCACTCAGTACCAAAACCATACCCACATTGCTTTAGTTATTGTAGTTTTACATTATACACTGATTTTTGGATAAGCAAATCTTCCTTAATTATTCTTTTGTATAATTATCAGTTTATCTCAATAAATCCTATAATAATTCTTTTAAGCTCAAAATTATTCCATTTATGTCTAGAAATAAATTGTCTTAGGTTTGTATATAAATTTGGAGACAATGGAAATTGAAATATTTTATAATATCATGGCTTGAAAACCAAAAACATAAATTTCTATTTCTTCACTGTTCATCTATATCCGAGTACAGTATCTTTTTCTTCATATAAAACTGTATTTTTCTTAAATATGCTATCCTAATATTAATAATATAATTTTTTCTATCATGTTTTCTAAATGGTTGTTTCTGATAAAAAGGAAAACTGCATTTTTTTGCTATTTTTTTATACCTACTTTGTCCCCAGCTACATTTCTGAACCATATCGTTAATAAATTTGGGTATTATCTCACATTTTTCAGAAAGATAATATATAAATAATTATACTTTTGCCTGCCACTTATAAAAATGCTTGTAGCTTATTTTAATTCTTGTTTTATCATTT
The DNA here is from genome assembly GCF_030020395.1 of Manis pentadactyla. Classification (NCBI taxonomy): domain Eukaryota; kingdom Metazoa; phylum Chordata; class Mammalia; order Pholidota; family Manidae; genus Manis; species Manis pentadactyla. The sequence goes on along the minus strand of NC_080021.1, from coordinate 118,097,831 downwards.
AGCAAGAATTTGAAAAAGAGCAGTATGACTCAACATCTTAGTTTGATTTTAATTGAAATGGCTGTTGTATTTTACTTTTACATACAATATTGTCTCAGTTTGCAATAGATTTCTTTTGTTTGATTAAGCAAGTTTACTCTTCTTTCTAGGTTACTGTTTCAGATAAAAATGAATGTTAGATTGTATTAATCTATTCCTGTTACAGAAAATGAGTATGCTTTTCAGAACTTGATATCCTTTACCTGTAAAGCTTGTTTCAGTTGTTCCTGAAGGACTTTGTTCTCAATTTCCAGAGCACCTGTTACTTTCTAAGATGTAATGTGAGAGGAAAAAAGTACTCATTTGGTATTTTGTCTTTATTAATTTACTGTTACAACTATCACCTTTCCAAAATCTGTAGATACTCCAAATAAATGATTTGAACATACTCATTTACTGCACACTTCTCAGGTATAATAATGGATAATTTCTGTAGCTATAGCTTCCTATTGATTTTCTAGAGGTAAATTCACCTTGAATCTTGCAAATTATAACTACAGTAAATTAAACATTTCATTTTTCCTTTTCTCTAGGACAAAAATACATTAAAATACAAACATTTCAAATGTTATAAGAAGAAACAACTCTACTTTTAACACAAAATAAACAGCTCTGACTTTGTGAGAATTAACAGACTCAATTACACATGAAAAGTCTCAATAATTCTCCATCAGATGGAAGACAGTGTGAGAACCATACCTAAAGTCCCTAGTTCTGCTTCTCATGTTGCAGTGCAAGTTTCTACTGGACAAACCCTGCCACACATAACAACCACAAACTCTGAACAAAACACAAATATCAACACTGGAGTGAGTAGATTATTGAGAAAAGGTGACACTTAAAGAAGGGGAGAGTCCTAAGTAAGATTCTTGTTTCCTGGCCTCTAGTCTGAGCATAAGCCCTATCTGAGCCAGGCAAGGCACCTGAGGGTAGGGGGAAGGTTAGGGGAAAGTCACACAAAACAGAGAACTAGAAAGAAGGAGCCCCAAACTCTTCATATAAACTCTAAATCTCCCCCGATCCCTGAACTACATATGCAAAAGGATACTCAGCAGCCTAGGAAAAGATAAAAGAACTGAAATGCAATTTGAGCTGCTGCCCAAATACAGAATTTTCATTTTGCATCCCAATCATGTTAACTATATATTTAAACAAAATAAAACAAGACAAAAAGCACCAATCATCAGAAGAATATAGCAGAGTCCTAAGTTTTAACAACATGACATTCCCAAAATTCAGGATACAGTTTAGAATTACTTGACATTTGAAGAAACAGGAAAGTGAGACTTACTCTTAAGATAAAAAACAATCTACAGGGAGTAATCCCAACATAGTCTAGATTTTAGAATTGGTGTATAAGAATTTTAAAGTAACTATTGTAATACAAAACAAAGGAAAACATGTTCATAACAAATGAAATTATGGAGATCTCAGAGAAATACAAACTACAAAAACTGGCAAACTAGAAATTGTAGCACAGATAAACACATCTCAATTTAAAAATGCAATGGATGAACACAGGAGCAGATTGTATATGAGCATGAATATGACCATGGAAGTAGAAAATATTTATCTAAACACAAGAGAACACAGATTTCTTTTTTTTACAGTGTCCCTACTCCATACTTAACCCATTTAGTTTCTTTTTTTATTGAAGTATGTTGACATACAACCTTATATTAGTTTCAAGTATACAACACAGTGGTTCAAGTCACCCACATTATTAAATCCCCACCCCAATTTGTGCAGTTACTATCTATCAACATAATAAAATGTTACAGAATCATTGGCTATATTCTTCATGCTATACTACCATCCCCATGACCAACTTACATTGTGACTGAGATTTTTGTGCCTCCTTACCCCCTTCACCTTCCCCACTAACTCAACCCAACCCCTCCCCCATGGTAACAGTCACTTCTCAGTGTCTGTAAGTCGACTGCTGTTCATTGTTTTGTTAAACACAGTTTTTCTCTTAAATCACACAGAAATAAATGATGATTGAATGACTGCTGCTTGTCAGGAAAAAAAAAAAAATGAAAGCCAAAAAAAAAATGGAGAAATATCTTTGAAGTGTAGAGAAAATGTCCCTTTTCTGAAACACAGTTATTTTAAGAAACAAAAGAAAGCTTTAAAACTACATTTTTATTCTCATAGAAATTTGAGAGATCATGGCATCTGTTAAAAACAGAAGCAGCCACAACTAACATTATACTCAATGACGAAAAGCTGAAAGATTTTCCTCTAAGGTCAGGAACAAGACAAGGATGTCCATTCTCACCACTTTTATTCAACATAGTACTGGAGGTCCTAGCCATGGCAATCACACAAGATAAAGAGATAAATGGCATCCAAATTGGTAAGGAAGAAGTGAAACTGTCACTATTTGCAGATGACATGTTATTATACATAGTAAACCCTAAAGACACCAGCAAAAAATTATTAGACCTAATAACTGGTTTAAGCAAAGTTGCAGGATACAAAGTTAATACCCAGCAGTCTACCCTATATACTAACAACAAACTAGCCAAAAGAGAAATCATGGAAGCAATTCCATTTAAAATTACATCAAAAAGCATAAAGTACCTAGGAATAAACTAACCAAGGAGGTGAAAGACCTGTACTCTATATACAATGAGACACTCATAAGAGAAATTAAAGAAGACACAAATAAATGGAAATCTATTCCATGCTCATAGATAAGAAGAAATAATATTGTCAAAATGGCCATCCTGCCCAAAGCAACTGACTTATCAATTGGCCTACAGATTCAGTGCAATCCCTATCAAAATACCAATAACATTTTTCAATGAACCAGAGCAAATAATCTTAAAATTCATATGGAACCACAAAAGACTCAAAATAGCCAAAGCAATCCTGAGAAAGAATAACAGAGCTGGGGGATTACACTCCCTGACTTTAACCTATGCTACAAAGCTACAATAATCAAAACAATTTGGTACTGGCACAAGAACAGACCCATAGACCAATGGAACAGAATAGAGAGCCCCGATATAAATCCACACATATATGGCCTAATTAATATACAATAAAGGAACCATGAATATACAATGGGGAAAATACAATTTCTTCAATAAATGGCATTGGGAAAACTGGACAGCTACATGTGAGAGAATGAAACTGGATCACTGTCTAACTCCATACACAAAAGTAAACTTGAAATGAATTACAGACTTAAATGTTAAGATATGACACCATAAATCTCTTAGAAGGAAACACAGGCAAAAATCTCTTGTTACATAATAAGTATGAGCAATTTTTCCTGGACACATCTCTACAGGCAAAAGAAACAAAATCAGAAGTGAACAGGTGGGAGTACATCAAACTAAAAAGCTTCTGTACAGCAAAGGACACCATCAGCAGAACAAAAAAGTCATCCTACAGTATGGGAGAATATATTTGCAAACAATTTATCTAATAAGGGGTTATCCAAAATATATAAATAATTCATACACCTCAATATCAAAAAATAAAAGAAAAGAACCTGATTAAAAAATGGGAAGAAGACCAAACTGAACGATCCAAAGACATATCCTTACTAAAGCAGAACTAAAGGGACAGAAAATAACTAGAAAGAACATTAGAACTGTGATGGAATCTCTGATGGATGCAATTAGAGCCATAAATTAGGTTCTCCTGATTTTTTATAAAACATGATTTTTTAACTTAAAAATTCAAGAAGTGAAAAGGAGAAAGTCTACTTCTAAAAATCGATTTTAAAATATTGTAAAGTAAATGGAAGAAGTATCTCATAGCACAGAACATAAAATAGAAGCGAAGACTGAAAAATAGAAACTTAAAGAATAGATCTAGGATCAAATTATTAGTTCCAGAGGGATAAAGGGAAGAAGAAAGATAAATAATAATGAAAGAATTAGAAAAACAAAACTTTTTTGAGCTAAATAAAAAGATTTAAGACCTGGTAAAATTTCTAAACTTCAATGAGAAATGCGAACAAGAAGAGACTGGGTTCTAGCTAACATCAAGCTACCACATCCACCTAAAACCATCTACCAAAACTTTCCATGGGAGAAAAATAATATTCTATCTTGCTTAAGCCATTAAATTATGTGGGGTCTCTTTATATGTAGCCTAGACTATTTTCTAAATAAGATATATGGAATTAAAATAACAAGTAAATCTAAATTTAATTGAATTTTATAAAGAGAGAAAACAGGGAAAGAAAGAAAAGGAAAGAGAATATGTACAAAAAGCCATAAATTCTTTGCAGTAGCTCCTTCAAAAGGTGCAGTCTATTTCCTTACTCCTTGAAAATGAGCTGGCCTGTGATTCACTTTTGCAATATGCAGATAGCACTGTCTGAGGTCTGAGCTTAGGTCTCAAAAAGTCTTCCAGCTTTGTTTTACTCTCTTGCCACTGAGAATCCTTCTGTAAACCCCCCAGGATGAGGCTAGAAATAGGTACCATCTATCCTAGATGTCACTGTTGGGATCTCATGTACAGTGAATAAAGCAATCTCACACCACCCAGCTCAAGTCAGTCCTGCACTGAGAGAACACCTCAATAGTCACTAAGAGAAATAATAATGTCTTCTGTTTTAAATCACTAAGTTCTGGAATAATTTGTTATTTTATGAAAAGTTAACTGGCATACCTGGCAATAGAAAATGTGCATTATTTTATGTCACAAGAACATTTACAAAATTGTATATTGGTTAGACTATTTCCATAATTGGCTGCCAACAATGTCCCCCACTCTATACCATTCCTCTCCTTGAATAGCCTTACAGAATGTAGGAAAAAACTTTAAGGACTTCCAATCCCACTCTTAAACCAACTTTACTGTTTTGGTTTTGCCTGCTTGAGTCCCAGTCACCATGTAAACAAGGTTGGGCTAAACTAGTGAATGAAGGACACCAGATGTGAGAAAACCTATCTTGGACATGCCCAACTGCAGCTGAGCTCCCAGCTGAATGCAGTCACGTAAGTGACCTTAGCCAGCTTGATATCAGACAGACACTGCCTAGCAGAGTGCAGCAAGTCCATGAATTGTGAGAACTAATAAATCATTATTGTTTTAAGCCACTAAATGTTGGGGTAGTTTGATAAAAAGCAATACAAATATTGGAAGTGGGATGGTACAGCAACAAAAACTTAAAAAAAAACTCTGGGAAGACAAGTAGGGACTCTGTGGCATCTCACTACATTGATGGACAGTGACTGCAATAGGATGTGAGGGGAACTTGATAATAAGGGTGAATGTAGTAACCACTTTGTTTTTCATGTGAAACCTTCATAAGACTCTATATCAATGATATCTTAATAAAAAAATCTTTTAAAAAATAAAAAAACTCTGGGTCCAAGTGACTGCAATGGGGTGTGGGATAATAATATGGTTGAATGTAGTAACCACAATATTGCTAATGTGAAACCTTCATCCTTTGTAAAAGTGTGTATCAATGATACCTTAATTTTAGAAAAAAAAACAAACTCTGGATCCAGTAGGTAAGCAGAAACTGGAAGGGTAGTAAATAGATGACTCATGGAGACCAGAAAAGTAGCAAGAAGGTTATAGGTAAAGACTGGAGGAATTGTGGAGATCAGGTAGTGGGGGCTATAAAAGGCAATGAGGCTAGAAAATTGATTTTGGAGGCTGGAAAAGCAGGGAGGGGCTCTGTTATAGAGTGACAGAACAATTATAACACTCGGGCTAGGAGTAACTAGCTATGTTAAAAACATACCTAATAAACCTGTGGATCCGGCTTAGGAAATTTCCAACCAGAATGCTAAATGTACTGTTTGGCTTATATTAGTGATAGACAGTAAGGTATTGCAAGAAGAGAAATAAGCTAAAGAAAAAACAGATCAATTGTAAAACAGAAATTAGAAAACAGAGAAAGTCCAGGACAGAATCTCAAGCCTGCAAAAATCTTCTCAAAGAAATTATTTTAGGGCAAAAGATGAAAGCCATGGTACTGACAAAATATAGACTGAGTCAAATCTAGGGTATGGCTTTAAGATCCTTTGTTACAACCTCAGAAAGACTGAACTACTCTTCATGAATTCTCTTAATTAGACAGAAGAGTTTTAATAATCTTGAGAGCATTTTCCTGCAGAAGGCTAACATACCTTAAATAAAAAGAGGTCTACCTCAGAAAGAATTATGAATGTGGGTTTAGAGTAAAAGAATGAACCACAGTAAAATTCACAGAAAAAAAGGTTTTAAGAAAACATCTCCATATTAGACTTAAAAGGTCAGAGACATTTCAAAATGAAAAGATATCTCTAGGTTCCATATTTTCTATGAGCAGAAAGCAAGCTGAGAGAGCTATTCAGCTGCAAACATGGGCTCTTTCTTATGAAAGAGAAATGATGATTCAGAGAGTAGAACTGAAGTACCATAATGTAAAGTAATTAGGAAAACATTACCAAGCAGCAAAACTAGACCCTAATCAAGGTACATCCCCTTACCAAAGAGCCAGGATCACTGGTGACATGCGTCTAGCTGGATTTCCAAATTGCTCTGACTACATGCCTTCTGTTTTCCCCCTTTTCAAATAATAGTGTCTATTACAGTTACCTATCCTTTCCTCAGTAGTAGATAGTAGGTATGTGTTGGAGGGGTAAGGTAGAGATAACTTGCCTTTTTAAGTAACACATTTCCAGATCAAGAGGAGCTGTGTCAAGAAGTTTCATCCATATCTAGACCTGGTACAAATGTTAAGATCCTAGACTTCAAGATAAAACTAGAATACAATGAGACTTAGAAGGAAGGGATGAGTACACTTAGCATGTGGTATAAATATTAACATATAGCCAGAGGGAAGGCAACTGTAGATGGCTTCCAAAAATGATAATCTATAATCTGTCCCAAAATTATATGAATACCACTTCTCACATCAAGAGGTGGAGCCTATTTTCCTCCTCTTTGAGTCTAGGCTGAGCCCAACCAGTAAAAAGTGCTGGAAATTATTATCTAAGGCTTCTGAGCCCAGGTCTTCTGAAGCCCTGCAACTTCTACTTTTGGCCTATTGGATTCTAGTTGCCATGTAAAGACACTTGCACTTAACTACTGAATGATGAGCAATACCTAAGAGAGAAAGATTCAGCCCTTAGCCATTCCAACTACCTCCAGACATTTGAGAAAACCATCTTGAATGAATCCACATGAATGACCCCCCACTGAAACAACAGGGACTCATAGAATCATTCCACTGGGCCAAGGCAACCCAAAAACCAATGAGAAATAATTAATTATAGGTGTATTAAAACTTTAAATGTTGGTGTAGTTTGTTATAGAATAGTAAACTAAAACAAAAATATATGTTTGACCACAAAGAAAACTTTTTAAAACTGCTGAAAAGGAGAGACTTTTTATGTCATATTTTCTGATGCCAGTGCCATTAAAAAGTAAACCAAAAATACAACCTTCCAAAGCTGACCCAGGATGAAACAGAAAATCTAAAGAGACCAATTACCAGCAAAGAAACTGAACTGGTAATCCAAAAACTACCTAAGAACAAAATCCCTGGGCCAGATGGCTTCACTGTTGAATTTTATCAAACATTTAGTGAAGACCTAATACCCATCCTCCCTAAAGTCTTCCAAAAAGTAGAAAAAGAAGGAATACTCCCAAACTCATTCAACGAGTCCAACATCACTCTAATACCAAAATCAGGCAAAGACACCACAAAAAAAGAAAATTACAGACCAATATCCCTGATGAACATAGATGCAAAAATACTCAAAAAAATTTTAGCAAACCGAATTCAAAAATACATCAAAAAGATTGTCCATCATGATCAACTTGAATTCATCCCAAGGATGCAAGGATGGTACAACATTCAAAAACCCATCAACATCATCCACTACATCAACAAAAAGGACAGAAACCACATGATCATCTCCATAGATGCTGAAAAAGCATTTGACAAAATTCAACATCCATTCATGATAAAAACTCTCAACAAAATGGGTATAGAGGGAAAGTACCTCAACATAATAAAGACCATATATGAAAAACCTACAGCCAACATTATACTTAACAGCGAGAAGCTGAAAGCTTTTCCTTTAAGATTGTGAACAAGACAAGGATGCCCACTCTCCCCACTTTTATTCAACATAGTTCTGGAGGTCCTAGCCACGGCAATCAGACAACACAAAGAAATAAAAGGAATCCAGATTGGCAAGGAAGAAGTCAAACTGCCCCTGTTTGCAGATAACATAATATTGTACATAAAAACCCTAAAGAATCCACTCCAAAACTACTAGATCTAATATCTGAATTCAGCAAAGTTGTGGGATACAAAATTAATAGACAGAAATCTGTGGCATTCCTATACACTAATGATGAACTAGCATAAAGAGAAATCAGGAAAAGAATTCCATTCATAATTGCATCAAAAAGAATAAAATACTTAGGAACAAATCTAACCAAGGAAGTGAAAGACCTATACCCTGAAAACTATGGGACATTCTTAAAAGAAATTAAACAGGACACTAATAAATGGAAATTCATCCCATGCTCTTGGCTAGGAAGAATTAATATTGTCAAATGGCCATCCTGCCTGAAGCAGTATACGGATTCAATGCAATCCCTATCAAAATAACTACAGCATTCTTCAACGAACTAGAGCAAACAGTTCTAAAATTCATATGGAACCACAAAAGACCCCAAATAGCCAAAGCAATCCTGAGAAGGAAAAATAAAGCAGGAGGAATTATGCTCCCTGACTTTAAGCCCTACTACAAAGCCACAGTAATCAAGAAAATTTGGTACTGGCACAAAAACAGACCCATAGACCAGAGGAACAGACTAGAGAGTCCAGATATAAACCCAAGCATATATGATCAATTAATATATGATAAACGAGCTATGGATATACAATGCAGAAATGACAGAGTGTGTGTGTGTTACCTTGCATCGAAGCAAATCTTCTTTGATTTTATGTTTTTTGACTAGGGACTTTTTCCTGTAATTAAAAATGTTTTAAAATATATCTGATATTTTAAATTGCATGACTACTTTGCTTTCTTAAGAAGAAGTTAAACCATTTTAAAGAAATTAATTTTTTCAAAAGATACTTGTTTTTTTTTAAAGTCATAAAATTCAAATAGGTTAAATGATAAATGATTGGATAACATTTCTCAAGCTACGTTCTTACTGATATGGTTAAAATATGGAAAGATGAGATAGGGCAAAGTACATTGGTCATTTTTTCCTCTCTAATCAAAGGTCAAGATCATTTGTTCAGTGAATTTCTTACCAGAATTTGTGGAACTTTATAAAGATTGAATTCATAGTTTCCTTTGTAAACTATGTATTCATTTTAGGGTTTGACCAAATAAATTCAAAATGCAAAAATTATTTTATATTACTAAAGAAAATAAGGCTGCAATAATTTACATACCTAAAAAATAGATACTTGCTTTTATAAAATAAGTACAATCTACAAGTACAGCAAAGAAGAGAAAAAAAAACAAGAACTACCCAGACTGGGGCATTAACATAAAAATTACAAATATTAGCTAGACCACCAAGGAAACAAGGTAAATTCTTTTTCTCTAAAATTATTTACAAATTGAATTCTGTTTACTACTACTGAATATCTTGTGGTTCATTATCTTCTAAGCTGCTTTGAGTTCCTTTGTCCTTCCCTCTCAGCTTTGTCCCACAATCATATCCCAGTCTACTTATAAAACTATATATTAGCTTTTGTTATGTTTTTTAGGAAACTGTTACTGAGTTATGTTTATATTACCTCAAATTGCTTATATAAAAAGAAAACATAAATTAACAAGAAAAATGTTTTAATATATTTTTAGGTCTTACTCTTCTGAATCCTCAGTTTTTCCTTTGGCCTTTTTCTTCTCCATTTTTACACTTTTCTTCGTTCGATCACTTGTAAATTTTGTTTTCTGTGTAATTTTATAGAAGCCAGAAATAAAAAGTTAAAAGAATAAATCATAGGGAAATACATGATACTATACATTACTAAGATTTCCATTTTACTTTGAGAAAATCACTATACTATGTGTCAAGGAAAATTATCTAAGAAGCAGCAAAACAAAATTAATGATCAGCCAGAATATTTGTTATAGTGCTTTACCAAATGTAAGTTGTTTATAAGCTAATACCTATCAAAAATAAATTCCTTTAACAAATTATAGCCAGTTCTGCTATAATATGGTACATACCTTCCTGCAAATCACATTGCTGAGAAAAATAATGCAATAAAAACTGCAGGATATATGGGGGATATGGTGTTAAGTGCACAGCATGCAAAAACATTGTCAATGATATGTTAAATAAATAGAAACCTAATAAAAATATTAGTCCAGTTTTACACAGTTAAATAATTTAAGAAATACATACTTTAATAAATATATTTCTTTATCTTGAAAAAGACATGAAGCCTGTTTGTGTAAGTGAGCACTGAACAATTTGCAGCATATGAGTTATTGTGCAGTGTTGGAGGGAGAGTTATCTGAAATTTTATGAAAAGTTGTTAACACCAGATATGGACTGGTATGGTATATTACACATATAGTGACAGCATGTAGAAGCTATTTTCTGCCTTTAGCTAATACTTTTTACAGATGAAATTGTACATGCAAATGTAAAATTCATATTATGCTCAAATTGTTCCATTGTGTTGGGACAAATTTGCATTTCAAAACAAGTTTTATAGCAGAACTAACCACATGTTTAAAGCAGTCTTGAACTGCCACGTAGTACCAGATTATTTTATAAAAGAAAGTAGAGAAAAAATTAACAATTCGATTATTGACATTTTTAGATGAGCTTATTAAAGCATTGGTGTTTATTTCCTGATTCAGAGCACAACTTCCAAAGACACCAAATTCATGACAGCAACAAAGTTCTCATAAGTTAAACACAAACTGAAATAATTCCTCATAGGATATGGAAAATAAGCATAATAATGAAATTTTAATGATAACTGTCAAGGTTCACAAGTAATTTTCTAGTCTGAATAAGAGTATTTGGATATATTTTCTATACTGCAAAATCTAAATATATTGGCTATCAAAAAATACTAAAGTAATGAAAGAAAGGCTAAAAAGATTACAAATAGTGAACATATTATCTGAGCTGTAGGACAATTTCAAATGGATGAGTATGCTTGCAATTGGAGTGCATAATAGAGAAAAGAGGTGAGGAAGGAGAATAAGTATTTGAAGAAATAATGGCCAACTTTTTTCAAATTTGATGAAAGCTATATACCCACAAATCCACAACAATACAAGGAAAACTAACTCATGACACACTATAACCAAATTATTAAAAGCTGTGACAAAGAGAAAATCTTTAAAGTAGAGGAGAAAAGCAGATTACATGAAAGAATAGAGGACAGATCTCTTGTTGGAAACAATATGACCCAGAAGACAGAAGAACATCTTTAAAGTACTGGAAGCAGAAAAAAATAGTCAACCTAGAACTCTATCCAGGAGAAGTATCTTTCAAAACTGAGAGCAAAAGGAAAATTGTTTCAGAAATTGAAGCATTGAATAATACATCAGCAACAGAACATAAAACAGAAAAGGATAAAGAACCCTTCAAGTTGAAGAAACCTGATACCAGATGGATATAAGGAAATACATGAATTAAAGAAGAGTACCAGAAATGATCATTATGTGAGTAAATGTAAAGACTTTTTCTTGTTATTTAAGTCTCTTTAAAAAGCAGTGTATACAGCAAAACTAATAATGTATGGTTTCTGTCATATCTAATATTGAAAATATATTATAAAACATTTAAATCTATCTTTGATTCCTATTCTAAAATAATTTGGCTTTTTAGGTACTATATGCCATTTTCAGACGCTGAAATTTAACAAACCTCTGGATTCTTCAGCTTTTGTAGTTCATTTTCCAGCACCAATTTCTCCTCTGATAAAACCTGGAAATCACTTTCCATCTTTTTGTATTTCTAAAAGTAAATGTTATAAATTAGTAGTAATGAGAACAAACACTCTCAATATAAAGAAGTAAGTTATTTAGGTATCTCATTATTAAGAAAGACTTCATTAACTCATGAAAATAATGAACAATTGGTATTAATCCATATAGTAAAGGCATAATTGGAGTTGAAAGAGGTAGAGGAACTAGAAGTGACAATGAATGGAGTGTAGAAGACCATGGGATGTTATAGTTCATATTTCAGAAGTGAAGTGTTTCTGAGTGATAATAGGTAAAATTTAAAAAGTAAACAAAACTTCCAGCTCATATCTACATAGAAATCTCTTAAGTATACTGGGCAAGCACTGGATCTTTATACAAGATTACGTATGCTGACAACTTCTAGAATCTACATCATCAAGGGCAGAGGGAAATTTCAAACTAAAAGTGACATACTTACAGCCTGTAACAAACCTTGATCATTCATAATTCTGAAAAATAAATAAAGAATATCTACAATGTATAATTTTACTTTTTACATTTCCATGATTAGAATTAAATATAATTTTATATTTTTATTTTTATTTCGGTAACATGCTTATACAGTTTTTGGAAAAAATTTTAAAATAATACAAGTTTAGAATACACTTTTTTTAGAATGGACTACCATTCCAAAATCCAATGCTCTCCCCAGAGATATTATTAGATTGCTATGTATCTCTCCAGAACTTGTTCCAAGTATTTATAAAATACTAGATGTACCTATTCAATTCTATAATTTTTGTTAATAGATTGGATGTCTGTTTTTTCACATAAATGACATCACTGTATATGCTGTTCTCAACTTATTTTTTTCACTAGACACAACTTCTGAGTTCTATTTTTATTGGTAAACATAGACCTATCTCACTCCTTTTAAGCACCATTTCTTATTCCATAAACAGATTTGGCACACTTTTTTCTGTGAAGAGCCAGACAGTAAATATTTCAAACTTTGCCACCAGATGAGTCTGTCATTACTACCCAACTCTGCAACAGCAGGTTTGCATGACGGATAAATGAATGGGCATCACTTGCTGGGCTGCAGTTTGCTGACACATTATTCTCTGATATGGATAAACTGTAGACTGTTTTGACCAAAGGAATTGTTTATTTTTAAATTTTATTAAATTATTTTAAATTTATAGTATTATTTTAAATTTATTAAATTTTTAAAGTTTTATTTAGATATTATTAATATACCAGACAGTTCACTTATTTAAAGTGTACAATTCAAAGGCTTTTTTAAAAATACATTCACCAAGTTGACTGGCTATTACCACTGTCTAATCTTAGAACATTTTAATTATCTTAAAAAGAAATTCCATACCCACTAGCAGTCACTTCTCATTCCTCCCAGCACTGCCTCAGTCAGGCAACCACTAACATACTTTCTGTCTCTATATATTGGCCTACTCAGGATATTTCATATAAACAAAATTATACAATACATGGTCTTTTGAAACTAGTTTCTTACACTTAGCGTTATGATTTCAAGGTCCATCCATGTCACAGCATCTATTGGTATTTTGTTCCTTTTCATTACCAAATAATATTCCATTGTATTTATCTATTCATCAGTTTATGGATATTTGGATTGTTTCCACTTTTTGCCTATTACAAAGAATGCTACTATGCCCAAAAAAGAATTTCTGGATCACACATTTACTCCATAACATTTTGAGGAACTGACTGGTTACCATAGCAGATGTTCTACTTAAATTCTCACCAGCAATTGGTAAAAGTCCCAATTTCTCTACTTTCTTACCAAGTATTTTTATGGTTTTATTTACTATAGCTACCAGAGTGGGTGTGAAGTAGTATATCATTATAGTTTTGATTTGTAATTCTTGAATGACAAATGTTGACTATCTTTTCACTTAGTTACTGACCATTTTTATATCCTGTTTGGGAAATTGCCCATTCTGATTATTTCTCCACTTTTAAATTGGGTTATTTATCTCTTCATTATTGAGGTATAAGAGTTCTTTATATGTCCTAAGTCCCTTATCAGACATATGATTTATGAATAGTTTTCACATTCTAAGAGTTGTAATTCCATACTCTTGATGGTATCATTTGCAATACAAAAGTTTTTCATTTTTATGAAGTTCAATTTATTTTTTTTCTATTGTATATTGGCTTCTGGTGTGGTCCTATTTAAGAAACCCATTGCCTAACTCACACTCACAAAGATTTATTCATATGCTGCTTTTAAGAGGTGTTTTAATTCTTAAATTGAATTTTTTTTTAATTTTGAGTTAATTTTTAGTACATGGCATGAAGAAATTTTCAACCTCATTCTTTCGCATATGGATATACATTTGTCTAAGTACCAGTGACTAAAATGACCATTCTTTCCCTCACTGAATTTTCTTGGCCTCCCTGTTGAAAACCAATTGACCCTAATTGAAGAGTTTATTTTTGGATATTGAATTCTTATCCACTGATCTATACAGGTCTACCTTTAGGCTAAACTGTCGTGACTACTAAAGCTTTGTATTAAGTTTTAAAATAAGTTAAGTGTGAGTCCTCTTTGTTCTTCTTCTAAAGATTTCTTTGGTTATGCCAAGTTCCTTGTATTTCCTTGAATTTTAGGATCAGCTTGTCAATTCATAAAAAAAGAAAGTTGGGATTTTGATAGATTGCATTGAGTCTGTAGATCAATTTAGGACCATCTGAAGATTATTATGAGAACAGTCCATGAAAATGGGGTGCCTATTTATTTAGGCTTTTTTAAAGTTCTTTCAATGATGTGTTGTAATTTTCAGTGAACCAAGTGTTCAATTTTTCTTGTTTAATTCATTCTCATTCTCTCTGTTGCTATTGTAAATGAATAGTTTTACTTAATTTTTGGAATGTTCACTGTTAGAGTATTAGTTTTCTAGGGCTACTGTAACAAAAGTATCACAATCTGGGTAATTTAAAGCAAGAATATATTCTCTCACTGTTCTGAAGACTATATATCTAAAACTAAGGTGTTGGTAGGATCTGGCTCCCTCTGAAACCTTGAGGGGAGGATTCTTCCTTGCCTATTACAGCTCCTAGTAGTCCCTGGTATTCTCTGGATTGTGGAAGCATAACTCCAATCTCTGCCTCCATGATTGTCTTCCCTCTTTGTGTAACTGTCTTCTCCAATTATTTTGAGGATACCAGTCATATTGGATTAAGGGTCCATCCCACCCCAGTATGACTTCATCTTAACTAATTATATCTACAACAGTGCTATTTCCAAATAAGTTCACTCTTAGGTACTAGGAGGTTGGAGCTTCAACATACCTCACCTCTTTGGGGGGACACAGTTTGACCCATAACAGCTAGTGTATTAAAAAATTGGTTTTTATTAATGAATCTTATATATTAAGACCTTGATGAATTCATTTATTTCTTTTAATAGTTTTTAGTGGATCCCTGAGGATCTGTTATATACAAAACCACGACATCTGCAGAAAGAAGTATTTTTACCTCTCCCCTTCCAGTATGAATACCTTTCAATTCCTTTTCTTCTCTAATTGCCTTGGCTAGAACCTCTACTACAATGATGAACAGAAGTAGTGGGAATGTCCTGTTTAGTTCCTGATCTTAAACAGAAGGTATTATTTAAATATCATGTTAGCTATGGATTTTTGTCGCTAGCCTTTATCAAATTAAGAAAGTTCCCTTCTACTTCTAAGAGTGATCAGAAAAGTCATGGACTGCCCTAATTTTTATCTAGGGATCCATGGAGTGGGGTGGAATTAGCCCCAATTAGCAAATATAAGTGAACACAAGGTATCCAATATAAAGTTGCTTTGTGATTTCATTCTACAACACATGCTTTTTCAACATACCAGTTGTGCAACTAATACAATCCTAGCCATCTGAAAGAAATTTAGGTCACCCACAATGATTTTCAAGATACTTCTTGACATGCAAAGCATACTGACCAGACAATTGTACAAAGCTTATTCTGGATATAGGACAATACAAGTTGAAAATCCTCTCCTTCACAGCAACCCCTTCAGCTAGTCCTTCCCTCTGTTTTCTGTTACACCCAGGAATTCCAAAACCAGTTATAACTAATACCAAAAGGCTAATATAAGGAGCTATAATAAACAACAATATAGATATCTGCTTTAATACCCTGGTCCAATGATACATGTATTCATGGAAACCAGTCTCCTACTTTAAGAATGCTCATAGAACATATTAAAGCTTTCATCTAACAAAACTGTGAAAGTTCTGACCCTTCCCTTCTGACAGGAAGGTTTCTAATGAGATTGAAGGAAGGAAAACAAAATGGGGCTTAACTCAATTACGCATCAAATACCTGACCACAAATTAATGCAAGCCATAAGTCTTTTAGTTCCATTTTTAGAAGCTGTCCAGAATATCCTTTTCTTTACTTTTGATCTGTAAACACTACTATTAAGTCTTGATCACTAGATTTGATTGTTAGAAGTTCTTTGAAAACACTGTGATGTGAAATTTTCTGAATGTTTTAACTTTAAATATATATTAAAAGATAATTATGAATTTACAAAAAGGTATAAATAAGTGAAAAGAATATAAACAAACTACATTTTGTATAATTATAATTTTTAACTTCTTTAAAAATTGTGGTAAAATACACATAAAATTTGCAATCTTAACCAGTTTTAAGGGTACAGTTGTGTTAAGTACATTCAAATTGTTGTACAACCATCACCAATGACCATCTCCAGAATTCTTTTTCATTTCGCAAAACTGAAATTTCATACTCATTAAACACTAATTCCCCATTCACCCCTCCACCTAGTCTCTGGCAACTATCATTCTACTTTCTGTCTCTATGAATTTGACTACTCTAGGTACCTCATATAAGTGAAATCATACAATTTTGTCCTTTTGTGACTGACTTATTTTACTTAGTATAATATCCTCATATTGTATCATGTGGCATAATTTCCTTCTTGTTTAAGACTGAATAATATTCCATTGTATCTATATATCAAATTTTATTTATCTATCCATCCATTGTTGGATGCTTGGTTTGCTTTCAACTCTTTGCTATTGTGAATAATGCTACAGTGAACAAGGGTACACAAATATCTATTTAAGATCCTGATTACAATTTTGGAGGATATAATATCCAGAAAAGGGATTTCTGTATCATATGGTAATTGTATTTTTATTTTTTTGAGGAATTGACACATTCTTTTCCATTATAGTCATACAACTTACATTCCACATGATTATAATTTAAAATTTTTAAATTATATGTATCATTAAAAATTGATGTAAGAACATTAAACATTTAACAGTTGCCTTATTTCTTCCTTATGTTTCTAATTTTTCTAAAAATAAATGTGTACTCATCTATATAATTAGGACAAAGGGTTATTTTAAAAGCTTACCTTTCCAATGTATCTGACTGTTTTTCAAATATTTTCAACATGGCATTCACTTGATCAGTAAGTGAATAAGCAGTTGCTATTGTTTTAAAAAAAGGAAAACATTTAAAGGTATTACAAATGGCTGAAGTTATACCTCTGCTGATATAATTTACTGCTGTGTGTATGAGAACTAGGCTAGCATGAAGAGACAGCAGGGTTATGTGAATTCTCAAGGAGCAAAATGCCCATGAAAAGAAAAGTTACTATTTTATTAAATACTTATTATGTGCAAGTCACTATGCTATATTACATTCACTTCACCCACCCCCAAAATAACCCCAAAAAAGATACTGTCATCATTTTCAAGTAAAGAAATATTGAGGCTCAGAGAGGTTACACAACTTGATCTAAACTATGCATCTAGTAAGTGACAAAACTGGATTGAGGTCCAGTATGTGGCTTCCCCAAGATATTGTGTATAAGAAGACTCTATGAACTGTTTTGGTTGCTGCTAAGTTAATAAAGTTAGAAGAATTTAACAACACAGTTAAGTTTTCCAACTGAACCAAATGACCCAAAATGTTACCTAAGATTATACTTTAAAGGGAACCAATATGACGAGGATCTATAATAATCAAGAACTCTTCGGGTAATAACACAAGACTCTTCAATCTTTTAACACAAAAAGTATATGAGAGAGACACTCCCTGCACTGTTTGCCAATAGATAAACCATGGTATTTACAAATAAAATGTTAAATAACATGAAAGCATACCACAGTTCCTAAATATCAATTATATTTTTTCTCTTCCACACATGAAGAGTGATATAGAAGAATATAGTAAATGTTTAGGAGGTAAGACTGGAAAAGAGGAAGACAGAAATAAGCTAAGCCTTAAAGAATTAACAGGCTTTCATTAAAAGAAAAGATGAAAGGCAATTATTACAAGCAAAGACAAGTAAAGTAGAAATGTACAACATATATCAAGGGGAACAAATAAACCAAGTAAATGAAGAAATAAAGTAAGCCAGAGGTTCTGCTATGGGAGAGTCAATACTCCTAAAAGAATCAAGGGGTGTATGAGAAGCCAGCTTTAGAAGAATCAAATTTGGAATTGTTCATAGACAAGAGAGAGTAATTTAAAATGTTTGTACAACAAAGTGATAATAGCATAATAAACAATATTTTTATATTAATCTGATAGTAACATAGGATACAATATAAAATTATGTTCTGGATATGGTAAAAGATTATAAAATCATCAACTGTTATTCCTGTCACAATTTGGAAATGCAGTTCCCAGGAGGGAGGAAGGACCTGCTATGGTCTGAATGTGTTTCCCAAAATTCAGATGTTAAAACCCTAATTTCCAAAATGACAGTATTTGGAGATGGGGCCTTTGAGAGGTAATGAGATCGTGAGGCACATGACAAGAGACAAAAGAGTTTGCTTGATTGCTTCCTTTCTGCTCTTCATCATTTGAGAACATAGCAAGAAGACAGTCATCTGCAACCAGGAAGAAGGCTCTTCCCAGAATCAGCCATGTAGCACCCTGATCTGGGACTTCCCAGCCTTCAGAACTGTGAGAAATAAGTTTCTGTTGTTTAAACCTCCCCCCCACAGTCTATGGTAATTTATTACAGCAGCCCAAACTGACTATGACAGGCCCTTATCCCTGATTCTACTAATTTAGGAATTTCAACTCAGTGTCATAGAATGTCTAGATGGGAATATTATACTTCCATTTCCAAGTGCAAGATCATGGGGAATCATTCAATTGTTCTTTCTCAAGTTCTCCTTATGAATAATTTATAAACAAAAGAAACAAGATCAGAAAAACCTATGTCTTACTGACCTGTTCCCTCTTCCTGAGAAAAGTGCCCCTGGTTAACCAAGTAACCTATAAAGTAATTTTAAAGTAGCTGAAGTGGGACAGGAAGATTGGTTGCTGTATTGTGGGGAGAGAAGGACTTCTTATCTCTTACAAAAGTTGTAGTATTTTATTAATGAATTAATAAAAATTATTAGTAATGAATGAATATTTATAAATGAACGGTTTTTTCCTCTTTGGAGGAGTTCTAAGAGAGATTCAGCATCTAGCATGTAAATAGAAAGATGGATTATAAAAATGTACATAAAGTACTTTCATCTTGCTCCATCATTTTAAGTGTCAAAGAAAATGTTTCTAAGTAGTTCATGTAAAATTATCTTATTCTTTTAAAAAGCTATATAGCATTCCATTGCTGTAAAGTACCAGAACCCATTAGCCAGTCCTAAAATTGCATATTGTTTCCATGTTTTGGCTTATACAAATATACCACTTATGGTAGTACTATTTGTGGAAACAGAAATATAGAAATTACCAACATGAACACCAAAAGGAGGATATTAAATGAATTTTGGCATAACCACAAAATGAAATCTTCTACAGCCATTAAAACTGCTTAGACATTCATGCCAGTTATCTGTTAAGGTAAATTCCTAAAAATAAAGTTCTTGAGTGGTGAGGTATGCACATGTCTATTTTTTATCAATAATACCATAGTGAGCTCCACAAATGTGTGAACAATTTTCATTCAAACCAAAGAAGTATGATATTTATTTTTCCACATTGTCACCAATACAAATTGTTATTAATGCTTAACTTCATTATGGCTTATATGTAAAATACTCTTTTTTATTATTTTAATTTACATTTTCCTGCTCACCAGACAGCTCAAGCATCGTTTAATTTGTTTTTTGGACATTTTTATTTCTACTGTGAAATGCCTATCACATATATGTGCACTTTTCTCCCGAATTATTTGCCCTTTTATTATTAATTTATAGATGTCAATAAATACTAGCATGTATTATGTAACAAATACCTTCTCCTGGTATGCTATTGTTTACTTATTGATATTCATGTACTGTTTCAAATGTACAGAATTTTTATACTTAGTCAAATTAATCATCAAAATCAAAATACATTGTTAAGAGAATGAAAAGATAAGCCACAGACTGAGATAAAATCTTTGCAAAAAACATAACTGACAAAGGATTTGTGTCCAAGACATATAAAGAACTCTTAAAAACCGTAAAAAAATAAAACAACCCAATTAAAAAATGGGTAAAAGGTCTAAACAGATACATTAACAAAAAGAGATATACAAATGGCAAACAGATGAAAAGATGCTCAACATCATACATCATTAGGGAATTGAACGCAATGAGATACTACTAAATATCTTTTTTAATGGCTAAAATCCAAAACTCTGACAACACCAAGTGCTTACAAAAATGTGGAATTTGCATTCTCACAGCTGGTGGGAATGCAAAATGATATAGCCCCTTTGCAAGTTTGGCAGTTTCTTACAAAACAAAACATACTTTTACTAAGATCAGTAAATACACTCTTTGGTATTTATCCAAATAA
The DNA here is from genome assembly GCF_030020395.1 of Manis pentadactyla. Classification (NCBI taxonomy): domain Eukaryota; kingdom Metazoa; phylum Chordata; class Mammalia; order Pholidota; family Manidae; genus Manis; species Manis pentadactyla. The sequence continues at coordinate 118,077,083 of NC_080021.1, read as the reverse complement.
ATTGAAAAACATGTACACACAAAAACCTAAAGTTATGGCAGCTTTTTCATAATTTCAGAAAACTTAGAAGCAATCAAAATATCCTTCAATAGATAAGTGGGTAAAAAATTATAGTACATAGATCATTACCCAGTAATAAAAAGAAATGAGCTATAAAACCACAAAAAGACATGCAGGAAGCTTAACTGCATATTGCTAAGCAAAAGAAATACTGTATGATTCTAAATATATGAAATTCTTGGAAAGGCAACACCACAGAGACAATAAAAGGATTAGTATTTTTCAGGATGCATGTGGACAGAGGGAGTAATTGGTAGGTAGAACATGGGATTCAGGGCAGTGAACTCTTCTGTGTAATACTGTAATTGTGGCTACATGATATTATGCATTTGTCAAAACTAACAAAACTGTACAAAGGTTGAATGCTTTGTAAACTACAGGTTTTAGTCAATAATATTGTATCTATACTGGTTCGTTAATTTTAACCAACATACACATTAATGTAAAATGTTAATAACAGAAGACTTTTGTGTTGGGGGTTTGGGATTAAAATGGACATATGGGAACTCCCTGTACTATCTGCTCAATTTTTCCCTAAAACTAAAATTGCTCTCAAAAATAAAGGCCACTAATGATGAAATGAGGCAACATAAAGATTAAATGGTAGTATGAGACAGAAAAAAAAGAATGGAGTACAAAGGTAGCTTTTGTCTTGTTAATTAGGCTATAGAATCTAACAGAATTTAGAGAATAGAAAGGAAGAGAATAGCGTTTGACTAGAGAGGGTTAAAGGGGGCTACTTTTAAGAGAGATTTAACAAATGAAACACCAACATTGAGATAAAGTGGCTCTGTGCTGGCAGAGCCCAGGGACTGAGGCAGTTGCCATGGAAAAAAATACTTAGGAATTTGCAAAAGGGTTTTCTTCTTATGCAATACAAACCTACCTCTGCTTCCCTTAGAAAATCACGATGCATCCCCATGTTCAATGCAGCATTATTTACACCAACCAAGATATGGAAGCAATCTAAATGCCTATGGACATATGAGTTGATAAAAAAGAAGTGTATAAATGTACACACATACATATGCGTATGTGATGGAATATTATTTAGCCATGAAAAAGTGAAATCTTGTCATTTGCAACAATATAAATGGACATTGAGGGCATTATGCTAAGTGAAATAACTCAGAAGATGACAAATACTATACGATCTCACTTATATGAGGAATCTAAGATCAAAAACAAATCCAAGCACAAAGATGCAGAGAACAGATTGGGGGTTGCCAGAGGTGGAAGGTGAGTGGTGGGCAAAAAGGGGGAAGAGGTCAAAAGGCACAAATTTCTGATTATAAAATAAGTAAATCATGTGGAGGTATGTACAGCAAGGCAACTATAATTCATAATACTGTATTGCACATTTAAAAGTTGCTGAGAGAATAGATCTTAAAAGTTCTCATCACAAGAAAAAAAATCCTGTAACTATATGGTGACAGATGTTAACTAGACTTACTACTGTGATCATTTTGCAATACATACAAATATCAAATTATTCTGTTGTACACCTGGAATTCATGGAATGTTGTATGTCAAATATACCACAATATAAATAAATAAATAAATAAAAGTTAAAAATAATGAGCAAAATTTCTACTATTAGATTTTATTCTTTTAGAACTTGGTTTTGTGGTCAGGGGATTTGTTCCATTGGCCTATATGTGAGCACAGAGACTTATATTTTGTCCATGATGGAGGGGTCCAGAATCACCTTCACCTTAATCCAATCAAAATCTGGACAAAATATATGAAACAAGAATATTCAGACAATGGAAAACAGAAAATGCAAGGCAGTAATCCTTCAAGAAGGGAAACAAAGAGCCCCTTGGTGACCCCAGATTACTGCCTGGAGTTTGAAGTCCACAGCAAAAGGAAGGGAACCCAGAGTCCACTGTTCTCCTGGAGGTCAGAGACAAAGTTTAGAGACTGGGGAGACCAAAGCAGCTAGAATTTTCAGGGCATAGTGTTATAGAGAAGACAACTGCACAGACTGATGGAGAATGTGTGAGCTCCATTAGGATGGGTAAAGGATTCCCCCTGATGCAGACAGAGGTTTTCACTATGCATTACAAAGCTCCGATACTTCTTTCCTCCACCTAGTCAATCAGGGCTCTCTTGGATCGGAAGTCTCTATGGAACTTGGGAGTACCAGTAGAATGTATTATTCCTTAGTTTAGTTCAAGTAATCCTTGGTTTAAACATGGCAACATTAGGATTAAAGCTGAATTTTAAACTGGGAAAACACTTCCCATCAACCTTATCCAACCAAATCTTACTTTCCACTTCTAAACTGTATTCCATAGCATATGTTACATGATTGTTTCAAAATTCTCTTCAGTACTAAGATGTAAGCAAGGTAGTTTCTACTTTCTATTGACAAACAGAAGTTTGACATAATAGTTCTAGCAGCTCTTCATATTTATGAGCTAATAGGTACTCTGCTGCATTCAAAGCACATGCATATGAGATGATCAAAAAATTGTAGTAACAAAATCTACAAATGACCTTTTAAATTTATCACTGCTCAACACTTCCTGACCCACTCACATCACTAACACATCTACATTACAGTAAATACTAAAGGAAATTCTTCAGGGTGAAAAGAGGATTAAAGATGGTGGCATGAGAGGTGAGACAGAGGCCTCCTCCCAAAACCACATATAACACAAAAATTTAGTTAATACAACTAATCCTAAAAGAACAACAGGAAAGAAGGCTGTGCCAAAATGCATACACCTGAAGAAAAGAGCAGACCTCATGAAACAGGGTGACATACCAAAGCCTTGATCCAGTGGGACCCAAGCCCTTCCACCACCCAAGCTCACCAGAGGGAGGAAGAGACACAGGGTGGAGAGAGGGTGGAAGCCTAGGACTACTGAACACCCAGCCCTAGAAATCTCCTTTGGGAGCACGAACCCACACTGCATGGTGTTCTGGTCATTAGTGGGGTTGGAAAGCTAACATAGGTGGAATATACTTGGATAGCCTGAGATTCAAGCCATTTGTGGAAAACAGGGATCCACATCTGGCTGCTCTGGGACAAAAGAAAGGCAGGCAGTCTGAGAGACTTCCTAACAGTGAGAGGGCTGCTAAAGGGGCAAGGATTGCACAGAGCTTGCTACTCAGAAGAAAGGATAGGTGGACAGAATTCTCTGGGTGTACTCTGCCCAGCAGGTTGGGAACATTCAGGAGCTTCAAGGGCTCCATCCCTCTGGCTGGCTATTCAGCTCCAAGGACCCCCATGATGATATGCAGGTTGCTCTGCCTTCCTCCTGGCCTGCCAGCACTGAATCGCAAACCTGCAGTCCCTGCCCTGGTTTCAGGCTAGCCAGAGGGAGGCCCCACCTATGGCAGTTACAAACACAAAGCACAGAGGCTTACACTTGTGTGCTCCAACCATTGGTTCTGACAGTGGAGACAGGCACAGCAGCTGGGAAGCAGGAAACAGCTCTTTCCTCCCACCAGGTGCCAGTTACACTCCCCTGTGACCCCCAACCTCATTCCAGGGGCTGAGCAGCTCCAGACCCTATACCTTCTGGGCCCTAGAGGGTGCCACATACTAATATGAAACATCAAAGGAATCTGGTCCAAACAAAATCTCACAAACACCAGAAAGAGGAGCAAGTGAAACTGAACTCATCAATACTCCTGAAAGAGACTTCAAAATAAAAATCATAAACATGCTCATGGAGGTACAGAAAAGTATTCAAGAAAACAGGGACGAATTTAGGATGGAGACTCAATCATTAAGAAATTCCATATCAGAAATGAAACATACAATGGAGGGATTTAAAAGCAAATTAGATGTAGTAGAAAAGATGGCAAACAGAACAGAAATTAGAGAAGAGGAACACAAAGAGGCAGAGACACATACAGGAAAAAAGGATCTCTAGGAATGACAGAATATGGAAAGAACTGTTTAGATAATCCAAATGGAACAACATTTGCATTATAGGGGTACCAGAAGAAGGAGAGAGAGGAAAAGGGACAGAAAGTGTCTTTGAGGAGGTAATTGCAGAAAACATGCACAATCTGGGGAAGGACATAGTCTCTCAGGCCACAGAGGTACACAGATCTCCCAACACAAGGGACCCAATGAAGACAACACCAAGACATATAATAATAAAAATAGTAAAATCAAGGTTAATGACATAGTTCTAAAAGCAGCTAGATAGAGAAAAAAGATCACACACAAAGGAAAACCCATCAGGCTATCATCAGACTTCTCAACAAAAAACTTATAGGCCAGAAGAGAGTGGCATGATGTGTTTAATGCAATGAAGCAAAAGGGCCTCGAACCAAGAATACTCTGCCCAGTAAGATTATCATTTAAATTTGAAGGAGGGATTAAACAATTTCCAGATAAGCAAAAGCTGAGAGAATTTACCTCCCACAAACCACCTCTACAGTATATTTTGGAGGGACTGTTATAAATGGAAGTGTTCCTAAGGCTAAATACCTGCCACCAGAGGAAATAAAACCACAGTAAAGAAAAAGGAAAAATTAATTACTAAGCAGATGCAAAATCAAATGAACTACCCCCAAAGTCACTCAATGAAAAGACAAAGAGTACAGAATATGATACCTAATATATAAAGAAAGGAGGAGGAAGAAAAATGAGGGGGAAAAAAAGAACCTTTAGGTTGTCTTTGTAATAGCCTACAAAGTGAGTTAAATTAAACTGTTAGACAGTAAGGAATTACCCTTGAACCTTTGGTAACCATGATTCTAAAGCCTGCAATGACAATAAGTACATACCTATCAATAATCACACTAAATGTAAATGGTGTGAAGGCACCAATCAAAAGACACAGAGTCATTGAATGTATTAAAAAGTAAGACCCATCTATGTGCTGCCTACATGAGACTCACTTCAAAACCAGACATATACATACAAAAAATGTGGGGATGGAAAAAGATATTTCAGGCAAACAATAGGGAGAAAAAATCAGGAGTTGCAGTACTTGTATCAGACAAAATAGCCTTCAAAACAAAGAAATTCATAAGAGACAAAGAAGGACAGTACATAATGATAAAGGGGTCAGTACAACAAGAGAATATAATGATGAAAAATATATATGCAACCAACACAGGAGCACCTACATATGTGAAACAAATACTAACAGAATTAAAGGGGGGAAATAGAATGCAATGCATTCATTTTAGGAGACTTCATCACACCACACACTCCAAAGGACAGATCAGCCAGACAGAAAATAAGTAAGGAGATAGAGGCACCGAAAAACAAACTGGAACAAAAGGACCTAACAGACAGCTACAGAACACTCCATTCAAAAGCAACAGGATACACATTCTTCTTAAGTGCACATGGAACATTTTCAAGAATAAATAATACACTAGGACACAAACAGAGCCTAGTAAATTCAAAAAGTAGAAATTGGAACAAACAGTTCCTCAGACCACAAAGGTATGAAACTAGAGATAAATTATGCAAAGAAAATGAAAAAGCTCACAAACACATGGAGGCTTAAGAACATGCTCCTAAATAATCAATGAATCATTGACCAAATAAAAATAGAGATCAAGCAATATATGGAGACAAATGACAACAATAATTCAACACCAGAAAAATCTGTGGGACAGAGGGAAGTATATTGCAATACAGGCCTACATCAGGAAATAAAAACAATCCCATATGAACAGTCTAAATCCACAATTAACGAAATGAGAAAAAGAAGAACAAATGAGGCTCAAAGTCAGTAGAAGGAGGGATATAATAAAGATTACAGCAGAAATAAATAAAATTGAGAAGAATAAAACAATAGGAAGAATCGATGAAAGCAGGAGCTGGTTCTTTGAGAAAATAAACAAAAGAGATAAACCCCTAGCTAGACTTATCAAGAACAAAAAAGACTCTACACACATGAACAGAATCAGAAATGAGAAAGGAAAAATCACTACAGACACCACAGAGATACAAAGAATTATGAGAAAATACTATGAAAAATTATATGCTAACAAAGTGGACAACACAAAACAAATGGACAACTTTCTAGAAAAATACAACCTTCCAAAGCTAACCCAGGAAAAAAACAGAGAATCTGAATACACCAATAACCAGCAACAAAATAGAATTGATAATCAAAAAACTACCTAAGAACAAAAACCAAGGGACCAAATGGTTTCATTGCTGAATTTTATCAAACATTTAGTGAAGACTTAATACCCATCCTCCTTGAAGTTTTCCAAAAAGTATAAGAGGAAGGAATACTCCCACACTCATTCTATGAAGCCAGCATCACTCTAATATGAACACCAGGCAAGGACACCACAAATAAAGAAAATTACAGACCAATATCCCTGATGAACATAGATGCGAAAATACTTAACAAAATTTGAGGAAATTGAATCCAAAAATACATTAAAAAGATCATCCATGATGATCAAGTAGGATTTATTCATCCAAGGATGCAAGGATGGTACAATATTTGAAAATCCATCAGCATCAGCCACCACATCATTCACACCAACAAAAAGGACAAAAACCACATGATCATTTCCATAGATGCTGAAAATGCATTCAACAAAATTCAACATTCATTCATGATAAAAGCTCTCAACAAAATGGTATAGAGGGCAAGTACCTCAACATAATAAAGGCCATATATGGCAAACCCAGAGCCAACATCATACTTAAGAGTGAGAAGCTGAAAGGTTTTCCTCTAAGATAGGGAACAAGACAAGACAAGGATGCCCACTCTTCCCACTTTTATTCAGCATAGTTCTGGAGGTCCTCACCACAGCAATCAGACAACACAATGAAATGAAAGGCATCCAGATTGGCAAGAAAGAAGTTAAACTATCCCTGTTTGCAGATGACATAATACTGTACATAATAAATCCTAAACAATCCACTCCAAAACTACTAGATCTAATATCTGAATTCAGCAAAGTTGCAGGATACAAAATTAATACACAGAAATCTGTTGCACTCCTACACACTACCAATGAACTAGTAGAAAGAGAAATCAGGAACACAATTCCATTCACAAATGCATTAAAAAGAAGAAAATACCTAGGAATAAACCTAACCAAAGAGGTGGAAGACCTATACCCTGAATACTACAAGACACTCAAGAAATTAAAGAAGACACCAATGAATAGAAACACATCCTATGCTCATGGATAGGAAGAAATAATATTGTCAAAATGGCCATCCTGCCTAAAGCAATCTATAGATTAAATGCAATGCCTATTAAAATACCAACAGCATTCTTCAATGAACTATAGCATATAGTTCTAAAATTCATATGGAAACACAAAAGACCCCAAATAGCCAAATCAATCATTGGAAGGAAAAATAAACACAAGCTGGGGGGATTATACTCCCCAACATCAAGCTCTACTACAAAGCCACAGTAATCAAGACAATTTGGTGTGGGCACAAGAACAGACCCATAGACCAATGGAAAGACTAGAGAGCCCAGATATAGACCCAAGCATATATGCTCAATTAATACACTATAAAAGAACCAAGGATATACAGTGGGGAAATGACAGCCTCTTTGACAACTGGTGTTGGCAAAACTCAACAGCTACATGCAAGAGAATGAAACTGGATTATTGTCTAACCCCATACACAAAAGTAAACTCAAAATGGATCAAAGACCTGAATGTAAGCCATGAAACAATTAAACTCTTAAAATAAAATACAGGCAAAAATCTCTTGAATATAAACATGAGCAACTTTCTTCTGAGTGCATCTCCTCAGGTAAGGGAAACAAAATAAAAAATGAACAAATGGGACTATATCATGCTAAAAAGCTTCTGGACAGCATCAGCAGAATAAAAAGGCATCCTACAGTATGGGAGAATGTATTTGTAAATGATGCATCCAATGAGGGGTTAAACATACAAAATATATAAAGAATTCACGTGCCACAACACCCCAAAAGCAAATAACCCTATTAAAAAATGGGCAGAGGATATGAAAAGACAATTTTCCAAAGAAGAAATTCAGATGGCCAACAGGCACGTGAAAAGATGCTCCACATCTCTAATTATCAGAGAAATGCAAATTAAAACCACAATGAAATATCACCTCATTCCAGTTAGGATGGCCAACATAGAAAAGACTATGAAAAACAAATGTTGGCGAGGATGCCGAGAAAAGGGAACCCTCCTACACTGCTAGTAGGAATGTAAACTAGTTCAACCATTGTGGAAAGTAATACGGAAGTTCCTCAAAAAACTAAAAATAGAAATACCATTTGGCCCAGGAATTCCACTCCTAGGAATTTACCCAAAAAAAACAACTTCTCAGATTCAAAAAAGACATATGCTCCCCTATGTTCATTGCAGCACTATTTACAATAGCCAAGATATGGAGGCAACCTAAGAGTCCATCAGTAGATGAATGAACAAAGAAGAGGTGGTACATATACACAATGGAATACTATTCAGCCACAAGAAAGAAACAAATCCTACCATTTGCAACAACATGGATGGAGCTAAAGGGCATTATGCTCAGTGAAATAAGTCAGACAGAAAAAGACAGGTACCAAATAATTTCTCTCATTTATGGAGTACAACAATGAAGCAAAACTAAAGGAACAAAATAGCAGGAGACTCGCAGACTGCAAGAAGGGACTAGCTGTCACCACAGGGCAGGGTGGGTGGGGAGGGAGAAAGGGATAGTGCGGTGATTAGTGCACATGGTGTGAGTTGGGTCATGGGGAAGACAGTGTAGCACAGAGAAGACAAGTAGGGACTCTGTGGCATCTTACTACACTGATGGACATTGGCTGTAATGGGGTCCGGGGGGAACTCAATAATAACAGTGAATGTAGTAATCATTTTGTTTTTCTTGTGAAACTTACATAAGACTGTATATCAACAGCAGTGCAGTTTGTAAAAGACATATACACCCCTATGTTTATCGCAGCACTGTTTACAATAGCCAAGATATGGAAGCAACCAAAGTGTCCATCAGTAGATGAATGGATAAAGAATATGTGGTACATATACATAATGGAATATTATTCAGCCATAAGAAGAAAACAAATCCTACTATTTGCAACAACATGGATGGAGCTAGAGGGTATTATGCTCAGTGAAATAAGCCAGGCAGAGAAAGACAAGTATCACATGATTTCACTCATCTGTGGAGTATAAGAACGAAGAAAAAACTGAAGGAACAAAACAGCAGCAGACTCACAGAACCCAAGAATGGACTAACGGTCACCAAAGTGAAAGGAACTGGGAAGGATGGGTGGGAAGGGAGGGATAAGGTTGGGGGGAAGAAAGAAGGCATTATGATTAGCATGTATAATGTTGGGGCGGGCACGGGGAGGGTTGTACAACACAGAGAAGACAAGTAGTGATTTGATAGCATCTCACTACGCTGTTGGACAGTGACTGTAATGGGGTATGTGGGGGGGACTTGGTGATAGGGGGAGACTAGTAAACATAATGTTCCTCATGTAACTGTAGATTAATGATATGAAAAAAAGAGTGTATATCAATGATACCTTAATAAAAAATAATTTATCACTCATCCTCCTCAAAAGTCTGCCACACCTGCAACATTTCAATTGCATATTGTAATTACAACTAAAAATCCTCCATTCTAAATGACAGGATGGTACTCCTCAAAAATTAGTCTATTTTTGCTAACATGTAGTCTTAACTAGGACTATCAGCACTTGCTTGACAGCCAGCTCAACCATGTGGCTCCAAACTCCAAGGAACCTATGTTGTCACCTTGATAATTATTACCTTAAATTAAAGAAAATTATAGAAATGAATGCACTCAATGGAAATTGTTAACAGAATAATACTTAAATGAATAGAAACTTACATGGATCAGTTGCAGAAACACCTGTTTCTTCTTTAGTTGAGTGGGTTTTTATGAAGTCTGAAATAACAGTTTGTCATGAGTTTCAAATATAAATTATAGTATTCACTGAGTTTAAATTTCACAGTTTTTTATTGTAATAACTCATTCAAGAGAAAGAAAACTCTAAAAAAACAATAGTGCTACCAAAACTGTATATACTCCCAAAGGGGCAACAAGTGGTAATACCTAAAAGATTGTGTGTAACAGCTGAGTGATGTGGACTCATCATTTTCTCAACAAAATTAATTTTTCCATTTTTTTCTCTTACTTAATGTTGCCATCATCTAATCTCCTTTCCTTTTAAAATATCTAGTCTCCAAGTTTTGCCTATTTTACCAGTAAATATTTCTCAAATCTGGCCCCTTTCTTCTCATTTAGTTGTGCTCTAATATAAGGACTTATCACACATCTAATATACAGCAACATGTTCCCTTTTCTACTTCTGGTCCCTAAATCTAGCTCCTAAAATGTGGCTGGAAAAATCTCTCTAAAATTAAATCCAACAATCTCAACTCCCTACAAAAATCTTCAATGATTCCCCATTATATATGAAAAAAAGTTATTCTCTCTCTCTCCTACCTCATCCCTACCTGTTGCTACCACTCTAATACCATAATGATTGTGATTCCCTATTCGTTCTGTTTGTTCATACTACAGCCTCTTCTTAAAATGCCAAATATCTCCCTTTTCACTTGACTAAATTCTATTCACCGTTTAAGGTTGCATAAAATCTTCCAAACTCCCTCAGGTTGAACAAATTGGCTCCCTTCTGTGGACTCATTGCAAATTACATACTTCATGTATTACATTAATTAAAATGATAAGTAATGTGTTTGTGACTTTATTAAGTTGTGGATTTTATGGAGACAACAGTCAAATTTTATTCATTTTGTACATTCTTAGAATCTGGAATATAATAAAAACTTCTAGTGAAAACATCAAACTCACTATTGAATATCTTTTTAAATATACTATTATATAATTTTATAACTATAAATTTCTAAACTCCATGTCTCGAAATGTCAACATATTTAGGAAACCCAATAAATGCTAAACATGTTTAAAATATCACCTTCAATTATCTTCTGTGCAGTTTCATAATTTTGTACCACTTCTGCCAGATTTTCAATATCCCTATTAAAATGTCAAAAAATGCAACATTTATTATCAAAGAATAAGAGTTCAAATTACACTTAAAATGAGGATGTATGCTCTAGCCATATACAGTTTATAAAATAAAACATTCTTTACCTTTATTCACAGACATTAGGTAAATTAATTAGTAGCAAGCAAATAAGTATAAAAGCCAAACTCTGTAATTCTGTGAATTCTATATATTCCATGAATATAATCAGGTAGGCCAACAGCATTAACAACAAAAATGGCAAAAGTAAAGTAAGTAGAAGCCTGAGATTTCTTTTGACAAATGTCTTACTAATGGTGTAACTCTTAAGAGCACAAGTTCTAGAGCAGACAGCTTGGCTCAAAACCTGTTTTACCCATTTACATTTATATGACATTGGGTAACTTAATGAACCTCTCTGAGTTTTAGTTTCTTCATTTATTATAATTGGGATATTACACACAAAAAAACCCAAATAGCCAAAGCAATCCTGAGAAGGAAGAACAAAGATGGGGGATTACACTCCCTGACTTCAAGTCCTGAAACAAAGCCTCAGTGCTCAAAACAATTTGGTACTGGCACAAGAACAGAGCCACAGATCAGTGGAACAGAACAGAGAGCCCAAATATAAACTCATGCATCTATGGTCAATTAATACACAATAAAAGAGCCATGAACATACAATGAGGAAAATGCAGACTCTTCAACAAGTGGTGTTGGCAAAACTGGACAGCTACATGTAAGAGAATGAAACTGGATTACTGTCTAACTCCATACACAAAAGTAAACTGAAAATGGATAAAGACCTGAATGTAAGTCATGAAACCATTAAACCCTTAGAAGAAAACATAGGTAAAAATCTCGTGATATAAGCATAAGTAACTTTTTCCTGGGCCCATCTCCACAGGCAAGGGAAACAAAATAAAAAATGAACAAGTGGGACTACATCAAACTAAAAAATTTCTGTATAGCAAAGAACACCACCAGCAGAACAAAAAGACATCCTAGCCATCCTACAGTATGGGAGAATATATTTACAATGGACTAATCTGATAAGGAGTTAACATCCAAAATATATAAAGAGCTCATATGCCTCAACATCCCCCCACCAAAAAAACCCAATTAAGAAATGGATGGAGACCCTGAGCAGACACTTCTCCAAAGAAGAAATACAAACGGTGAACAGGCACATGAAAAGATGTTCCACATCACTAATCATCAGGGCAATGCAAAATAAAACCACAATGAGATATAACCTCACACAAATTAGGATGGCCATTATCCAAAAGACAAGAAATAACAAATGCTGGTGAGGATGCAGAGAAATGGGAACCTTCCTATACTGTTGGTGGGAATGTAAATTGGTGCATCCATTGTGGAAAGCAATATGGAGGTTCCTTAAAAAAACTAAAAATAGAAATACCATTTGACTGAGGAATTTCACTGTTAGGAACTTTCCTGAAGAAAACAAGATCCCTGATTCAAAAAGATATGTGCTCCCCTATGTTTATTGCTGCACGATGTGCAATAGCCAGGATATGAAAGCAACCTAAGTGCCCATCTATAGATGAATGGATAAAGAAGATGTGGTACCTATGCATGATGTAATATTATTTGGCCATAAGAAGAAAACAAATCCTTCCATTTGCAACAACATGGATGGATCTAGAGGGTATTATGCCTAGTGAAATAAGCCAGGCAGAGAAAGACAGGTACCAAATGGTTTCACTTATTTGTGGAGTATAGAAACAAAGTAAAACAGAAGGAACAAAATAGCAGTAGACTCATAAACACAGAAAAGGAACTAGTGTGTACTAAGGGGGAGGGGGAAGGGGATAAAGTAGCACAATAATATGCAATCCCAATATAAGCTGGTCATGGGGATGGCAGTACAGCATGGAAAATACAGTTTCTGTAAGATTCTGTATTCATAGCAAGACTCTCTCACATCTTACTATGTTAATAGTGACCACACTAGAAGGAGTGAGGATTTAATAATATGGGCAACTGTTGAACCACTGTGTTGTATAATTGAAACCAACACAAGATTGTATATCAATGATACTTTAATTTTAAAAATTGGGGTGTTAGAGTACTTTCCTAATAAAGTAGGTGTAAGGATCAAAGGACACATTTAAAGTTGCTAGGAAAACACTCGGCACATATCAAACACTTAAATTTCAGTATGAAGATAAATACATGGTCTGAAACTAATTTGATGCCTCACAATAGACAGTTCAAATGAATATATCTGAAGGAAGGATCTAGGTAGGCAGCCCAACTGGGGGCAACTCAAGTGCCTTTCCTTTCATTTATTTAAACCTAGTCATCGACAGATGGAGATATCAATAAAGTACTTGCATAATAAGTACCAGCCCCTCACAGTTATGGGTACTTTCTATTTTAACACTATAAAATAAAATGGTTTTGTGTATTTTTAATGAAAAATATGGTTATTACATATATAAAATTTTACTTGGATGAGTTACTATACAGATATTGTTGGAGATAGAAAAATGATAGAACAATGAACTGGAGTTTATTTAAATCAGGTAGCTGTAAAAATTACACATTTATTTACTGCTTATTACATGCAATAGGAAATATGTAGATGTGCGTGACTCACACGAATGATCAATAATGAAGAATAACTATCAATTCATAATAAAAATTTTTCAGTATATGATTTGATAACAAATAATAGGGGAAAAAGAGAGAAGTAACAAAGGAAGAGATCATTTTAAGACAGGTGAACCCAAGCACTATTGACATTTTTGGGGGAGGAGGGGTTATTTCTATTTTTATTATTATTTTTGTGCTGTCCCACAATACATCTTTTTTTGGTATCATCACTATACAATTACATTAGCAACGTTGGGGTTACTAGATTCCCCCTATTATCAGGTCCCCACCACATACCCCATTACAGTCACTGTCCATCAGCTTACTAAGATGTTATAGAATCACTACTTGTCTTCTCTATGCTTTACCCTTCCCCATGACCCCCACCCAACATTATGTGTGCTAATCATAATGTCCCTTTTTCCCTTTTTCCCGCCCTTCCCACCCATCCTTCCCAGTTCCTTTCACTTTGGTGACTGTTAGTCCATTCTTGGGTTCTGTGAGTCTGTTGCTGTTTTGTTCCCTCAGTTTTTGCTTTGTTCTTATACTCCACAGATGAGTGAAATCATTTGATACTTGTCTTTCTCCACCTGGCTAATTTCACTGAGAATAATACCCTCTAGCTCCATCCATGTTGTTGCAAATGGTAGGGTTTGTTTTCTTCATATGGCTGAATAATATTCCATTGTGTATATGTACCTCCTCTTCTTTATCCATTCATCTACTGATGAACACTTAGGTTGCTCCCATTTTTTGGCTATTGTAAAAAGTGCTGCGATACACATAGGGGTGCATAGGTCTTTTTGAAACTGAGTTTCTGAATTCTTAGGGTAAATTCCTAGGAGTGGAATTCCTGAGTCAAATGGTATTTCTATTTTGAGTTTTTTGAGGAACCTCCATATTGCTTTCCACAATGGTTGAACCAACTTACATCCCCACCAGGAGTATAGGAGGGTTCCCCTTTCTCCACATCTGCAACAAAATTTGTTTTTGTTTGTCTTTTGGATGTTGGCCATCCTAACTGGTCTGAGGTGATATCACAATGTAGTTTTAATTTGCATTTCTCTGATGATTAGCAATGTGGAGCATCTTTTCATATGCCTGTTGGCCATCTGAGATCCTTCTTTGGAGAAGTATCTATCCAGATCCTCTGCCCATTTTTTATTAGATTATTTGCTTTTTGTTTGTTGAGATGTGTGAGATCTTTGCATATTTTGGACATCAACCCCTTATTGGACGTGTCATTTGTGAATATATTCTCCAATACTACAGTATGTCATTTTGTTCTACTGATGGTGTCCTTTGCTTTATAGAAGCTTTTTAGTTTGATATAGTCCCACGTGTTCATTTTTTATTTTCTTTCCCTTGCCTGTGGAGATATGTTCATCAATAATTTGTTCATGTTTATAGTCAAGAGAGTTTTGCCCATGTTTTCTTCTAAGAGTTTTATGGTTTCATGACTTATATTCAAGTCTTTCATCCACTTCGAGTTTACTTTTATGTATGGAATTAGTCAGTAATCCAGTTTCATTCCCTTACATGTAGCTGTCAATTTTTTGTCAACACTATCTGTTGAAGAGGCTCTCATTTCCCCATTGTATATCCATGGCTCCTTTATCATATATTAATTGACCATATATGCTTAAGTTAATATATGGACTCTCTATTCTTTTCCACTGGTCTATGGGTCTGTTCTTGTGCCAGTACCAAATTGTTTGATTACTGTGGCTTTGTAGTAGAGCTTGAAGTTGGTAAGCGAGATGCCCCTTGCTTTATTCTTCCTTCTCAGGATTGCTTTGGCTATTCGGGGTCTTTTGTGGCTCAATATGAATTTTAGGATTATTTGTTCCAGTTTGTTGAAGAATGCTTTTGGTATTTTGATAGGAATTGTATGAATCTGTAGATTGCTTTAGGCAGGGTGGCCATTTTGACAACGTTAATTCTTCCCACCCAAGTGCATGGGATGAATGTCCTCTTTAATTTCTCTTAAGAGTGTCTTGTAGTTTTCAGGGTATAGGTCTTTCACTTCCTTGGTTAGGCTTATTCCTATGTATTTTCTTCTTTTTGACACAATTGTGAATGGAATAATTGTTTTCCTGATTTCTCTTTCTAGCTAGTTCATCATTAGTGTATAGGAATGCAGTAGATTTCTATGTATTAATTTTGTATCCAGCAGCTTTGCTGAATTCAGATGTTAGTTCTAGTAGTTTTGGAGTGGATTCTTTAGGGTTTGTTATGTACAACATCATGTCATCTGCAAACAGCTACAGTTTAACTTCTTCCTTACCAATCTAGATGTCTTTTATTTCTTTGTGTTGTCTGCCGTGGCTAGGACTTCCAGTACTATGTTGAATAAAGGCAGGGAGAGTGGGCATACTTCTCTTGCTCCCAATTTACAGAAAAGGCTTTCAGCTTCTTGCTGTTAAGTATGATGTTGGATGTAGGTTTGTCATATACAGCCTTTATTATGTTGAGGTACTTGCCCTCTATATCCATTTTGTTGAGAGTTTTCATCATGAACGGGTGTTAAATTTTGTCAAATGCTTTTTCAGCATTTATGGAAATGATCATGTGGTTTTTGTCCTTCTTTTTGTTGATGTAGTGGATGATGTTGATGGATTTTTGAATGTTGTATCATCCTTGCATACCTTGGATGAATCCCACTTGATCATGGTCTTTGGTCCTCTTGATGTATTTTTGATTTCGGTTTGCTAATATTTTCTTGAGCATTTTTGGATCTATGTCCATCAGGGATATTGGTCTGTAGTTTTCATTTTTTGTGGTGTCTTTGCCTGATTTTGATATTAGAGTGAAGTTGGCTTCATAGAATGGGTTTGCAAGTATTCCCTTGTCTTCTATTTTTAAAAAAACTTTAAGGAGAATGGTTATTATGTCTTCCCTAAATGTCTGATAAAATTCAGTGGTGAATCCATCTGAACCGGGAATTTTGCTCTTGGGTCCTCTTTTGATTTTCGATTCCATTTCGTTGCTGGTAATTGGTCTTTTTAGATTTTCTGTTTCTTCTGGGGTCAGTCTTGGAATGTTGTATTTTTCTAGAAAGTTGTCCATTTCTTCTAGGTTATCCAGTTTGTTAGCATATAGATTTTCATAGTATTCTCTAATAATTCTTTGTAGTTCTGTGGGGTCTGTCATGATTTTTATTTCTCATTTCTGATTCTTTTTATGTGTGTAGATTCTTTTTCTCTTAATAGGTATGGCTAGGGGGTTATCTATTTTGTTTATTTTCTTAAAGAACCAGCTCTTGATTTCATTAATTTTTTCTATTGTTTTATTCTTCTCAATTTCATTTATTTCTTCTCTGATCTTTATTATCTCCCTCCTTCTGCTGACTTTGGGCCTCATTTATTCTTCTTTTTCCAGTTTCAGTAATTGTGAATTTAGACTACTCATTTTGGATTGTTCTTCCTTCTTTAAATAGGCTTGGATTGCTATATACTTTCCTCTTAGAACTGCCTTTGCTGTGTCCCGTAGAAGTTGGGGCATTGTGCTGTTGTTTTCATTTGTCCATATATTGCTTGATCTCTGTTTTAATTTGGTCATTTATGTGTTGATTATTTAGGAGCATGTTGTTAAGCCTCCTTGTGTTTGTGAGACTTTCTGTTTTCTTTGTGCAATTTATTTCTAGTTTTATGCCTTTGTGGTCTGAGAAGTTGGTTGGTAGAATTTCAATCTTTTAAAATTTACTGAGGCTCTTTTTGTGGCCTACTGTATGGTCTATTCTGAAAATTGTTCTGTGTGCACTTGAGAAGAATGCATATCCTGATGCTTTTGGGTGTAGAGTTCTGTAGATGTCTGTTAGGTCCATCTATTCTGAGGTGTTGTTCAGTGCCTCTGTGTCTTTACTTATTTTCTGTCATGTTGATCTGTCATTCAGAGTGAGTGGTGTGTTGAAGTCTCCTAAAATGAATGCACTGCATTGTTTATGCTCCTTTAATTCTGTTAGTATTTGTTTCCCATATGTAGGCACTCCTGTGTTTGGGGCATACATATTTATAATGGCTATATCCTCTTGTTGGACTGCCCCCTTTATTGTTATGTAATGTCCTTCTTTCTCTCTTGTTAATTTCTTTGTTTTGAAGTTATTTTGTCTGATACAAGTACTGCAACACCTGCTTTTTCTCCCTATTGTTTGCATGAAATATCTTTTTCCATCCCTTCACTTTTAGCCTGTGTACATCTTTGGGTTTGAACTGAGTCTCTTCTAAGCAGCATATAGATGGGTCTTGCTTGTTTATCCATTCTATTACTCTGTCTTTTGATTGGTGGATTCAGTCCATTTGCATTTAGGGTGATTATTGATAGATATGTACTTATTGCCATTGCATGCTTTGGATTTTTGGTTACCTAAGGTTCAAAGGCCATGTCTTTACTGTCTAACCGTCTAACTTAACTCACTTATTACACTATTATAAACAGTCTGATAATTCTTTATTTCTCACCCTTCTTTTTCTTCCTCCTCCACTCTTTAAATGTTAGGTGTTTTATTCTTTACTCTTTGTGTTTCCCTTGACTGATTTTGTGGATAGCTAATTTTATTTTGCCTTTAGTATTTCTCTGGTCTGTTTTCTTTGCTGTGGTTTTATTTTCTCTGGTGACAGCTATTTAGCCTTAGGCATACTTCTATCTAGAGAAGTTCCTTTAAAATACACTGTAGAGATGGTTTGTGGGAGGTAAAGTCCCTCAACTTTTGCTTATCTGGGAATTGTTTAATCCTTCCTTCAAATGTAAATGATATTCTTGCTGGATACAGTATTCTTTGTTCAAGGCTCTTCTGTTTCATTGCATTGAATATATCATGCCATTCCCTTCTGGACTGTAAGGTTTCTACTGAGAAGTCTGATGATAGCCTGATGGGTTTTCCCCTGTAGGTGACCTTTTTTGTCTCTCTGGCTGCTTTTAATACTCTTCCCTTGTCTTTGATATTTGTCATTTTAATTATTATATGTCTTGGTGTTGTCCTCCTTTGGTCCATTGTGTTGGTTAATCTGTGGGCTTCCATGGTCTGAGAGACTATTTCCTTCCCCAGTTTGGGGAAGTTTTCAGCAATTACTTCTTCAAAGATACTTTTTATCCCTTTTTCTCTCTTTCCTTCTTTTGGTACCCCTATAATGCGAATATTGCTCCATTTGGATTGGTCACACAGTTCTCTTAATATTCTTTCATTCCTAGAGATCCTTTTATCTCTCTCTGACTCAGCTTCTCTGTATTCCTGTTCTCTGATTTCTATTCCATTAATAGTCTCTTAAGTGTGCTCTTAAATCCTTCCATTGTTTGTTTCATTTATGTTATCTTCCTCCTCAATTAATCCCTTAGCTCTTGAATATTTCTCTGTAGCTCCATAAGCATGCTTATGACTTCTATTTTGAATTCTTTTTCAGGAAGATTGATGATTTCAGTCTCACCAAGCCCTCTCTCTGGTCTTTGAGGGATTTTGGACTGAACAAGGTTCTTTTGCCTTCTCATGGTGATGGGAGTAGTTGCCAGCAAGTGGCACCTGTGTCAGCTGGGAGAACAAAGTCTCTTCCTGCTTGTTGGTGCCTTGCTTGTCTCCACTGTCTGTGCTGGTTAACTGCATACAGGAAGCAGCCTCTGGGTTAATCCCATAAGCTGCTGTGGGCAGTACAGCCTTTGAGATGGCCTTGGGCAATGGTGGGGATCACAGGCCAGCAGTGCATGTTCTGCCACAAGAGCAAACCCCTTTTGTGCCCCCTGGTCTCTGCATCCATGTCTTCTGTCTGTGCCAGTCAACAGGGTGCAAGGAGCAGCCTCTCAGTTAATCCCCTGAGCTGCCATGGGTGGGGTGGCCCTCAGGATGACCTAGGGCACTTGCCAGGGTCGCAGGCCAGTGGTACATGTTCTGCCATGAGAACAGAGACCCTTTGTGTCTCCCAGACTCTGCACCGGTCTCCACTGTCTGTGACAGTCAACTGCACATAGGGAGTAGCCTCTAGGTCTGGGCCGGTTATCTTGGTGCAGGGAGAAGCCTCTGTGCTAAGCTGTGTGGTTGCCGTAGGCGGGGATGCTCCCTGCTGTTCCACAGCAATGGTGAGTCAGCCTATTTTCTTACAGTGCCAGTGGGAGGGAAGGAACAGAAGGTTGCTTTTCACCACAAGGGGCTTCGGAGCTGTGTTGCCACCCAGGAGGTTAGGGCACCTGAATTTCCTTAAAGTTCCCAGCCTGCTGGGCTGAGTGTGCCAGGACAATTTTGTCCACTTGTTAAACCCTTATCCCTTTAAGACTTTTAAAGTTCCAGCTTTTGTTTTCTCCCAGGGATGTGGGAACCTGTTCACAGTCTCAATCTTAGACCTTGCTTTTCCACTCTTCCAATATCCAGTGCACCATGCAATGTGTTTGTGCTCCTGGGGAAGACCACCGGGGGTGGTTATTTAGCAGTCCTGTGCTTCCACTCCCTCACAACTCTGATTCCCTTCCTCCTGCCAGTGAGCTGGGGTAGGGGGAGTGCTTGGGTCCCGCAGGGTCATGGCATTGTAGCCTACCCTTTTCCATGAGATGTTGGGCTCTCACAGATGTAGCCTGGCTCATGTACTATATCTTCCAGTCACTCTTTTAGGAATAATTGCATTTGCTGTATTTTCAATATATACGTGGTTGTGGGAGGAGATATCCACCACCCTACTCACACCGTCATCTTGCGAATCTCCACTATTGACATTTTAGAGTGGAAAATTCTTTGTTGTGGAAGACTATCTCATGCATTTTAGAATGTTTAACAGCAAACAGCATCTCAGACCTCTACCTAGTAAGTGCCAATAGCACTTCCCTACTCCGAGTTGTGACAAACAAAATGTCTACAGACAAATGTCCTCTAGGACACAAGATAAAACCCCATTTGAGAATCACCGCTGTAAGGTAACATTTCTACCATAACACTCTGCCAGCATGACACAGATCAGCACAAGCTACACAGGCAAGGCTCAACACTGGTCAGACCCAAACCTTAGCTGAATGCCCTGTGACATCTCTTGATGAGAGAAGATATGCCTTGTGAGGAGTCTCCGTGAGGCAGTATCTCATGCCTATCTTTTGGAAGGCTGACACAAGCCCATTTCTCATCTACTCCCTAATTTCTGAGGAGTATTGAACTTTCTGTCCCTCTGTTCCTTAGGGCACAGCTGAAGGTTTCTATTTAAGTCTATAAAGCTGCATTAGAATGAAGTTTATAAAGCTGTATTGGAATTTGCTCCTCCATGGCAAAACAACGAATCACTAGACTGATATGTCATCTGCTGTCTCCCTACCATGTCACCCTGTGGGATAAGGAACACCAATTTAAATGTTAATCTCTTCCAAAAATCACCATATAAATAACTACAATAATATTTGACCAATTATCTGGGTACCACAACCCAGGCAGGTTAGCACATAAAATCAACTATCACGACACATGTTTTTTGAATAAATGGGCATAGTTTGAATCTCAATAATCACCACCACTTCTACTCCTGAAAACTTTACCAAGGATGACAGCAGAAATGAATATCAGTAAAAATAGGATGTATTCTGTCACTCATAACAGATTCTTGTAAAAAGTAATAATGTAGGTGTACCAGGAACTAACTGGAGGCTATTATATAAATTAAATGAAAACCTAGACAAGGAAGGTAATAGTGAAAGGAAAGAAAAATAAACCATAAGAAATTTTAAAAGAAAAATTACTGATATACATTCATGTATGTATATAAATATATGGGAACTAAAGACTCAAAGAAAATTGTAGCCCGGATGTCAAAAAAGCAAAGACCAAAAACGCGGAAGATGGCGGCGTGAGTAGAGCAGCGGAAATCTCCTCCCAAAACCACATATATCTATGAAAATATAACAAATACAACTCTTCCTAGAATAAACACCAGAGGACACAGGACAATATCCAGACCACATCCGCACCTGAGAGAACCCAGCGCCTCGCAAAGGGGGTAAGATACAAGCCCTGGCCCGGTGGGAGCCGAGCGCCCATCCCCCCAACTCCCGGAGGGAGAAGAATAGGCAGAGCGGGAGGGAGACGGAGCCCAGGACTGCCGAACACCCAGCCCCAGCCATCCGGGACAGAGTTCAGACACAGTGCGTGCACAGGGGGCCATGGACACTAGGAAAACAGGGCAGCAAGAACAGTGAGCAGGCACTGGAGGCCGGGCGCCGGAGGACATAAGAAAAGCGAGCGACCAATTATTTATTTTTTTATTTTTATTTTTTTTTTGCTGTTTTGTTTGGCAAGCGCTTTTTGGAAGTCTTAAAGGGATAGGGACCCCAATACTATGGAAACAGGGCAGCAAGAACAGTGAGTGGGCACCGGAGGCCTGGCGCCGGGGGACACCAGAAAAGCGAGTGACCATTTTTTGTTGCTGTTTTGTTTTGGCAAGTGCTTTTTGGAAGTCTTAAAGGGATAGGGACCCCAACACTAGGGAAACAGGGCAGCAAGACCGGTGAGCAGATGCCTGAGGCTGGCGCCGGAGAATAAAGAAAAACGAGTGGCCACCATTTTTCTTTTTTTAATTTAAAAATTTTTTTTTTTTTTTTTTGGTGGTTGTTTTGTTTTGGCGGGTGCATTTTGGAAGTCTTACAGGGGCAGGGCAGGATACTTAATCCAGAGATAGGGAATCCAGGGATTTCTGGGCACCCTAACCCCTGGGCTGCAGGGAGAAGGGAGACCCCTTATGGAGATAAATAGCCTCCCAGCCGCTCCCCCTCCAACGCGACTCCACCACTTTGGAGCAGCTGCCTGAGCCAGGCCAAGCCCACAACAACAGCGGAGATAAACTCCATAGCAGCCGGGCAGGAAGCAGAAAACCTGTCTGCGCGCAGCTGCCCAGCACAAGCCACTAGAGGTCGCTGTTCTCCCAGGAGAGGAGGGTCACAAACCAACAAGAAGGGAAGTTCTTCCAGCCGTCACTCGTTCCAGCTCTGCAAACTATTCCTGTCACCATGAAAAGGCAAAGCTACAGGCAGACAAAGATCACAAAGACAACACCAGAGAAGGAGATAGACCTAACCAGTCTTCCTGACAAAGAATTCAAAATAAGAATCATAAACATGCTGACAGAGATGCAGAGAAATACGCAAGAGATATGGGATGAAGTCCGGAGGGAGATCACAGATGCCAGAAAGGAGATCACAGAAATGAAACAAACTCTGGAAGGGTTTATAAGAAGAATGGATAGGATGCAAGAGGCCATTGATGGAATTGAAACCAGAGAACAGGAACGCATAGAAGCTGACAGAGAGAGAGATAAAAGGATCTCCAGGAATGAAACACTATTAAGAGAACTGTGTGACCAACCCAAAAGGAACAATATCCGTATTATAGGATATTGTTCCAGAAGAAGAAGAAAGAGGAAAAGAGATGGAAAGTATCTTAGAAGAAATAATTGCTGAAAACTTACCCAAACTGGGGGAGGAAATAATCGAACAGACCACGGAAATACACAGAACCCCCAACAGAAAGGATCCAAGGAGGACAACACCAAGACACATAATAATTAAAATGGCAAAGATCAAGGACAAGGAAAGAGTTTTAAAGGCAGCTAGAGAGAAAAAGGTCACCTATAAAGGAAAACCCATCAGGCTAACATCAGACTTCTCGACAGAAACCCAACAGGCCAGAAGAGAATGGCATGATATATTTAATACAATGAAACAGAAGGGCCTTGAACCAAGGACACTGTATCAAGCACGGCTATCATTCAAATATGACGGTGGGATTAAACAATTCCCAGACAAACAAAAGCTGAGGGAATTTGCTTCCCACAAACCACCTCTACAGAACATCTTACAGGGACTGCTCTAGATGGGAGCACTCCTAGAAAGACCACAGCACAAAACACCCAACATATGAAGAATTGAGGAGGAGGAATAAGAAGGGAGAAAAGAAAAGAATCTCCAGACAGTGTATATAACAGCTCAATAAGCGAGCTAAGTTAGGCAGTAAGATACTAAAGAGGCTAACCTTGAACCTTTGGTAACCACGAATTTAAAGCCTGCAATGGCAATAAGTACATATCTTTCAATAGTCACCCTAAATGTTAATGGGCTGAATGCACCAATCAAAAGACACAGAGTAACAGAATGGATAAAAAAGCAAGACCCATCTATATGCTGCTTACAAGAAACTCACCTCAAACCCAAAGACATGTACAGACTAAAAGTCAAGGGATGGAAAAACATATTTCAAGCAAACAACAGCGAGAAGAAAGCAGGGGTTGCAGTACTAATATAAGATAAAATAGACTTGAAAACAAAGAAAGTAACAAGAGATAAAGGACACTACATAATGATAAAGGGCTCAGTCCAACAAGAGGATATAACCATTCTAAATATATATGCACCCAACACAGCAGCCCCAGCATATGTGAAACAAATACTAACAGAACTAAAGGGGGAAATAGACTGCAATGCATTCATTCTAGGAGACTTCAACACACCACTCACCCCAAAGGATAGATCCACCGGGCAGAAAATAAGTAAGGACATGGAACCACTGAACAACACAGTAGAGCAGATGGACCTAACAGACATCTATAGAACTCTACATCCAAAAGCAACAGGATATACATTCTTCTCAAGTGCACACAGAACATTCTCCAGAATAGACCACATACTAGGCCACAAAAAGAGCCTCAGAAAATTCCAAAAGATCGAAATCCTACCAACCAACTTTTCAGACCACAAAGGCATAAAACTAGAAATAAACTGTACAAAGAAAGCAAAGAGGCTCATAAACACATGGAGGCTTAACAACACGCTCCTAAATAATCAATGGATCAATGACTAAATCAAAATGGAGATTCAGCAATATATGAAAACAAATGACAACAACAACACTAAGCCCCAACTTCTGTGGGACACAGCAAAAGCAGTCTTAAGAGGAAAGTATATAGCAAACCAAGCATATATAAAAAAGGAAGAACAATCCCAAATGAATGGTCTAATGTACAATTATCGAAATTGGAAACAGACAAACTAATGAGGCCTTAGGTCAGCAGAAGGAGGGACATAATAAAGATCAGAGAAGAAATAAATAAAATTGAGAAGAATAAAACAATAGCAAAAATCAATGAAACCAAGAACTGGTTCTTCGAGAAAATAAACAAAATAGATAAGCCTCTAGCCAGACTAATTAAGAAGAAAAGAGAGTCAACACAAATCAACAGAATCAGAAATGAGAAAGGAAAATTCACGACGGACCCCACGGAAATGCAAAGAATTATTAGAGAATACTATGAAAACCTATATGCTAACAAGCTGGGAAACCTAGGAGAAATGGACAACTTCCTAGAAAAATACAACCTTCCAAGATTGACCCACGAAGAAACAGAAAATCTAAACAGACCAATTACCAGCAACGAAATTGAAGTGGTAATCAAAAAACTATCAAAGAACAATATCCCCGGGCCAGATGGATTTACCTCGGAATTTTATCAGACATACAGGGAAGACATAATACTCATTCTCCTTAGAGTTTTCCAAAAAATAGAGGAGGAGGGGATACTCCCAAACTCATTCTATGAAGCTAACATCACCCTAATACCAAAACCAGGAAAAAACCCCACCAAAAAAGAAAACTACAGACCAATATCCCTAATGAACATAGATGCAAAAATACTCAACAAAATATTAGCAAACCGAATTCAAAAATACATAAAAAGGATCGTACACCATGACCAAGTGGGATTCATCCCAGGGATGCAAGGATGGTAGAACATTATAAAGTCCATCAACATCATCCACCACATCAACAAAAAGAAAGATAAAAACCACATGATAATCTCCACACATGCTGAAAAAGCATTTGACAAAACTCAACATCCATTCATGATAAAAACTCTCAGCAAAATGGGAATAGAGGGCAAGTACCTCAACATAATAAAGGCCATCTATGATAAACCCACAGCCAACATTATATTGAACAGCGAGAAGCTGAAAGCATTTCCTCTGAGATCGGGAACTAGACAGGGATGCCCACTCTCCCCACTGTTATTTAACATAGTACTGGAGGTCCTAGCCACAGCGATCAGACAAAACAAAGAAATACAATGAATTCAGACTGGTAAAGAAAAAGTTAAACTGTCACTATTTGCAGATGACATGATACTGTACATAAAAAACCCTAAAGACTCCATCCCCAAAACTACTAGAACTGATATCGGAATACAGCAAAGATGCAGGATACAAAATCAACACACAGAAATCTGTGGCTTTCCTATACACTAACAATGAACCAACAGAAAGAGAAATCAGGAAAACAACTCCATTCACAATTGCATCAAAAAAAATAAAATACCTAGGAATGAACCTAACCAAAGAAGTCAAAGACTTATACTCTGAAAACTACAAGTCACTCTTAAGAGAAATTAAAGGGGACACTAACAGATGGAAACTCATCCCATGCTCGTGGCTAGGAAGAATTAATATCGTCAAAATGGCCATCCTGCCCAAAGCAATATACAGATTTGATGCAATTCCTATGAAACTACCAGCAACATTCTTCAATGAACTGGAACAAATAATTCAAAAATTCATATGGAAACACCAAAGACCCCGAATAGCCAAAGCAATCCTGAGAAAGAATAAACTAGGGGGGATCTCACTCCCCAACTTCAAGCTCTACTATAAAGCCATAGTAATCAAGACAATTTGGTACTAACACAAGAGCAGAGCCACAGACCAATGGAACAGACTAGAGAATCCAGACATTAACCCAGACATATATGGTCAATTAATATTTGATAAAGGAGCCATGGACATACAATGGGGAAATGACAGTCTCTTCAACAGATGGTGCTGGCAAAACTGGACAGATACATGTAGGAGAATGAAACTGGACCATTGTCTAACCCCATATACAAAAGTAAACTCAAAATGGATCAAAGACCTGAATGTAAGTCATGAAACCATTAAACTCTTGGAAGAAAACATAGGCAAAAACCACTTAGACATAAACATGAGTGACCTCTTCTTGAACATATCTTCCCAGGCAAGGAAAACAACAGAAAAAATGAATAAGTGGGACTATATTAAGCTGAAAAGCTTCTGTACAGCAAAAGACACCATCAATAGAACAAAAAGGAACCTTACAGTAAGGGAGAATATATTTGAAAATGACACATCCAATAAAGGTTTGACGTCCAGAATATATAAAGAGCTCACATGCCTCAACAAACAAAAAACAAATAACCCAGTTAAAAAATGGGCAGAGGAACTAACAGACAGTTCTCCAAAAAAGAAATACAGAAGGCCAACAGACACATGAAAAGATGCTCCACATCGCTAATTATCAGAGAAATGCAAATTAAAACTACAATGAGGTATCACCTCACACCAGTAAGGATGGCTACCATCCAAAAGACAAACAACAACAAATGTTGGCGAGGTTGTGGAGAAAGGGGAACCCTCCTACACTGCTGGTGGGAATGTAGGTTAGTTCAACCATTGTGGAAAGCAGTATGGAGGTACATCAAAATGCTCAAAACAGACTTACCATTTGACCCAGGAATTGCACTCCTAGAAATTTACCCTAAGAATGCAGCAATCAAGTATGAGAAAGATCAGTGCACCCCTATGTTTATCGCAGCACTATTTACAATAGACAAGAATTGGAAGCAACCTAAATGTCCATCGATAGATGAATGGATAAAGAAGATGTGGTACATATACACAATGGAATACTACTCAGCCATAAGAAAAGGGCAAGTCCAACCATTTGCAGCAACATGGATGGAGCTGGAGGGTATTATGCTCAGTGAAACAAGCCAAGCAGAGAAAGAGAAATACCAAATGATTTCACTTATCTGTGGAATATAAGAACAAAGGAAAAACTGAAGGAACAAAACAGCAGCAGAATAACAGAACTCAAGATTTAAGTAACAAAGGGAAAGGGACTGGGGAGGATGGGTGGGTAGGGAGGGATAAGTGGGGGTAGAAGTAGGAGGGTATTAAGATTAGCATGCATGGGGGGGTAGGAGAAAAGGGAGGGCTGTGCAACACAGAGAAGGCAAGTAGTGTTTCTACAACATTTCGCTATGCTGATGGACAGTGACTGTAAAGGGGTTTATAGGGGGGACCTGGTATAGGGGAGAGCCTAGTAAACATAATATTCATCATGTAAGTGTAGATTAGTGATACAAAAAAAAAAAGGCAGTTCCTGTGTTCCTGTGTTGTAACCTCCAATGAGTTCTACACAAGGGTATAAAGGGCATATAAAAGTGTAGGCAAAGGGTCTGTTTGTGTTTATACAGAGAATCAAAGCCTAATTGGGCTACCCAGAAAATGAACTAAGATACGATATGAAGAAGAACTTCCAACATCAGCACTCTCTGGAAGACTCATGCCAGAAGATGATCATCAAAAAACCCCAACAAAGATCCACGCACTGCTACAGCTGTAGATGCACTCATCCCACCAGTTCCTGGACTTGCCATGGGAATGAAGAAGGAGATATCTAAGCTGGCCTGTGCAGACAGTAAAACAACAAATTTGACTGGATCTATACTGTTGGAACTCAACCAAGAATTAGGAGAAGTGCAAATTGTAGTGCTCCAAAATCTTACAACTACAGACTATTTACTGTTAAAAGAACATATGGGATGTGAACAGTCCCCAGGAATGGGTTGTTTTAATTTGTCTGATTTCTCTCAGACTGTTCAAGTTCAGTTGGACAATATCCACCATATCATAGATAAGTTTTCACAAATGCCTAAGGTGCCTAACTGGTTTTCTTGGTTTCACTGGAGATGGCTGGTAATTACAGGTATGCTTTGGTTATGTAACTATACTCCTATTATGTTAATGTGTGTGCGCAATTTAAGTAATAGCTTAAAACCTATACATGCTGAAGTTACTCTACAAGAAGATATGTCAAAGAAATAATCAATCTTCCCATGTTTTCTTCCGCCTGCTACTTCTATAGCTTTTCTTCTTCCTTCCTAATTACAACCCTTAAATAGAATTCATGCCTCATATCAAATTTACTGAGTATCATAAATCTTCCAAGTGGTAAAGATACCTCAAGACGAATGCTGGGCATAGAAGCTACAGGGCATAAATATGCAAAGAAATAAAAAGCTAACCATTTCAAACAATAAGGCTTCTCTCTCACTTACCAACTTTACATTTCCCTGTATGGCCCTGGAAGATGACTAGTTAGCCAGAGATGGGTAAGATTCCTCAAGGGAGGAACAACCTAAAACAGGCACAGTCGCAGGGGGGTCATCAGGTGAGAAATTGGGGATCAACAGAGGTGAGGCTTAGAACCTCACCCCCCTTGTTTTGAGAGAAATCTTCTGCATCTGTGGATGTTTTATTGCCCTTGTCTAGCTTGGATTAACACATAGTCTACAGGCACACACCTGATCATCTACATTTGCTCTCTTACAACACTAAACTATGTTTTCTACCTTTATCTTGTATCTACCTACCACTTCAGCATTTTATTAAAAATAATAATAAAGAGAGAAATGTGGTATCCACATATAAATCAAGTATAAAAATCAAATGAGTATTCATATTTGAACTGTTTATAGTTCATAATGCATGAGCAAAACCGAAAGTTTCTGTGATGACTGCCCTTGTACTGTTCACTACGTAACTTATTCACTATGTAATAATTTGTTCTCCATGTAAGAACTTGTTTGTTATGCCTCAGAAGATTGGAGACTGATGAAAATTAGGCTTGGGGTGGATTAATGATTGTGCATTGAGCATTGACTCCCCTATACAAAATTTTATTGTTGTTAACAACCATTTGATCAATAAATATGAGAAATGCCCTCACAAAAAAAAAAAAAGTACACACTTCCAATGGTAAAATAAATAAGTAACCGGGATGTAATGTATAGCATAAGGAGTATAGTCAAAATATTGTAACAAGTTGGTATGATGATAGCTGGTACCTAGAATTATCATGTATATAAATGTTGAATCACTATGTTGTACACCTGAAACTAATGTAATGTAATACTGTGTGTCAACTACCCTTCAATAAAAAAATAATTATCTACAAAAAAAAAAAATCAAATGCATAATCGTATTTGACCTGATTTTTTATAGTTCATGATGCGTAATCAAAACCGAAAGTTTCTGTGATATGACTCCCCTTGCATTCTTCACCATATAAGAACTTATTCACTATGTAAGAACTTGTTCACCATGTAAGAACTTGTTCATTATGCTTCAGAAGATTGGAGACTGTTGAGAACTAGGCTTGGGGTTGATTATTGATTGTGCATTGAGTTCCCTAGACAGAATTTTATCGTTGTTAACAACCATTTGATCAATAAATATGAGAGATGCCCTCTCAAAAAAAAAAAAAGTAAAGACCATTAAATGTGATATCAATACAATTTTAAAACTTCTACATGTAAAAAAATCATCAAATTCAGTAACAAACTAGAGGGAAAAATGTAGTTGCAACTCATTGATAGGGAAAAGTCCAATTTCCTTAAAATAGGAAGGTTTTATAAATAAGTAGAATATGAACAAAGTTATAAACAAAGCAGCACACAGGGGAAAAAATCAAATAGCAAGTATAAGATAAGGTATTCAACTCCCATCTATTTTTTACAGAGTGAGAAATTAAAAATGAAATTTAAGAGTAGGTTATTCTTTTCCATATATCATATTAGCAAAACTTTAAAAGTTTGATGATGCATGGTATTGGCCAGGGAGTGGGGAAAAGGTGACAGAATAAACTAGTTGCATCTTTCTGAAGGGCAATGTGGTAATACCTATCAAAAACTTTAAATGCACAAACACTTTGATAGAGCAGTTACATTTCCAACAATTTATCCTTCAAATAGACTCATATTAGTGCCCAAAGATGTAGGCAACATTGTAATAACTAAACCAGGAAAAGCCCTAAATGTCTGTTAGTGGGGAACTGATTTGATAAATTAGTGTTGATAAATTTTGATAAATTTTGATAAATTAGAGACAATGCTTTCAGTAAAGAACTACACTATGTATGCTTATATGGATCTGTATCCAAAGACATAAACTAGTATATAGAGTTGAAACCTATTTGCATAAATAAAAATGTATATAGGTAAGTAAATATTTGCATTTGCCCAGAAATTTTCTAAAGGTCATACTCTTACACACACATACACACACACACACACACAAATTAACTGTGGCTGCTTTTAGAGAGTGAGAATAAATACCACTGGAAAGAAAATTTTTACTTCCCATTAGATTGAATAACTCCCCATAAAGTTGGCCTTTTAACATTTGCTTTTTTTTTTAGTTTTACAATTAAATACAGACAGCTTAATTTTTTAGGAAGACTTAAGTGTTTCACTTATGTGTGGTTAAAGGACAGTACCACCAATGGAAATGAAAAACACAGCTAAGTAAATCAATTTAAGAAAATAAGTAAAATAGGTAGTAATACCATAAAATTTGTTTTCATGAAGTAGTTTTTGTCATAAGCCATTCACATGAGGCATTTGTAACAAACTATGAATAAGTTTTTTAATTTCTTTCCATCTTTTTTTATCACATAAGCATGCAGACATGGTCTCTGTATTGAATAAGCTGAAATTCTAGTTAGCTGATAAATGTTAAACAATATAAAATTATACACAATGTCCAATATGTGGTACAAGTTACAGAACTTCAGAGGAGACAAACTTCACTATAGACTAAAATACTTTGGAAAAATAATTAACTGATAACCTTGATTCTAGTCTTGAGTTTTACATAGAATTTGGATAAAGAATAAGTTAAGGGAATTCTAGTCAAAAGGCTACTACTTAATGAAAGACACAGAAGTAATACACCATTTTTGTAAAATATATATTTATTTTAGAAATGCTGAGTTTGTTAGTCTGAAGCAAACAGGTTATGTAGTAACAAAGATAAACATAGAGAATGGAGAGAAACGAAGTAGAGCCTTAGAGGCTAATAAAAGAAAGGGGAAAGCATTATTGGATGTTTAAACTAGAAGAAGACATGAAGTGTTACTATTTATTTAGAGGTAACTGAAAATCCACTGCAAGAAAAATACAGAGATCATGTTTATACTTCACAGTTCCCCAGCAGTAGCATCTTACATATCTGTAATATAATATCACAAGGAAATTAACACAGATGTCACCAGTTTTATATGTGCTCATTTATATATATGGGTGTGTGTGTTTAGTTCTATGGATTTTCTCATGTCTGTAGATTTGTGCAACCACCAACACAGTCAACATACAGAGCAGCCCCAGCACAAATTCCATCATGCTACTGTTTTATGGCCAAGCTACCTCACTTCCTGCCTACCTAAGTTCTCACAACCATTAAACTTTTTTCTATGTCTATAATTTTGTCATTTTAAAAATTTTATAAAAATGAAATCATAAAGAATGTAATCTTCTAACATAGGCTTTTTTTCACTCTGCACAATTCCCTTAATATCTATCCAATTTGTTCCATGTATCAATAGTTTGTTTCTCTCTATTGTTGAGTAGTATTCCACGGGATGGATGTACCATAGTTTAATGATTCATTAAAAATCATTCATGGAAAGACATTGGGTTGTTTCTCATTTTGGCCATTACAAATAAAGCATCTGTGAACATTTGTATACACAGTTATTTTATCCTAAGTTTTCATTTCTCTGAAATAAATATCCCAAAGTACAATTGGTGGGTCTTAATGCAGGTGCCTGTTTAGTTTCTGAAGAAACTGCCATATTCTTCCAGACTGACTACCTTTCATATTCTCACCAACCATGTATAAATGATCTAGTTTCTCTGCGTCCTATCAAAATTTAATATGATCACTGTTTTCTTTATTTTAGCCATTCTGGGTAGTGGTATCTCATTGTATTTTTAATTTGCATTTCCCTAATGGCTAAAATGTTGGAACATCTTTTCAAGTGCTTATGTGCTATCTGCATAACCTATTCAACAGAATGTTTTTGTCTATGTTTTTGTTAACGTTTCATATCTTTGGCCAATTTTCTATTTGGATTTATTTGCTGCTGACTTTTGGGAGTCTTTATATATTCTACATACAAGTTCTTTGTCATGCATGTGATTTCCAAACATTTTCTCACAATACATAGCCTGTCTTTTCACCCTCTTAAGAGGGTCTTTCATGGAGCCTATTTTTCATTTTGAAGAGATCAAATTCATCAGTTTTTCTCTTTATAGATCACAGTTAAGTGTCAAATTTAAGGACTCTCTGCCTAGCCCTAGATTCTGAAAATTTTTCTGTATTTTTTCTAAAGGTTTTATAGTTTTACATTTTACATTTAATTCCATAACATACTTTCAGCTGATTGTAAGATGTGAGGTTTAGAGTAAGTTTTCTTTTTTTGTTGGTGGATATCCAACGGCTTAAGCACCACTTGTTGAAATTGTTCTCCTTCCTCTGTTGAACTGTTTTGGCACCTCTGTCAAAAATCAGCTGGGCACGTTTATATGTACCTACTTCTGAATTCTCTTTTCCGTTTCATATCCATTCCTCCATCAATACCACACTGTCTGCCTTAATACCAACTAGAATGGTTCCTCACAGTTTATTCTCCTTTCTCAAAATCATTTTAGCTATTCTAAGTCCTTCTTTT
This sequence comes from Manis pentadactyla, assembly GCF_030020395.1. Classification (NCBI taxonomy): domain Eukaryota; kingdom Metazoa; phylum Chordata; class Mammalia; order Pholidota; family Manidae; genus Manis; species Manis pentadactyla. The sequence goes on along the minus strand of NC_080021.1, from coordinate 118,043,834 downwards.
ACCAATATAAATTTTGTAATAAGCTTGGTGGAATTTTGAAAGTAATTTCTTTAGGGAGAATTGGCATCATTACTAAGTTGTCTTTCAATCCAAGAACATGATATGTATTTGGTTCTTCTTTGATTTCTTTCATTGGCATTTTGTAATTTTCAACATACTTTACATGTTTGCTTAAGTTTATATCTTAAGTATTTCATTTTCTTTTGAACAATTGCAAATAGTATTGTATTTTAATTTTGGTTCCCACGTGATCGTTGTTATTTAGAAATGGCAATTGTTTTTTTGTGTGTATGTGTTGATAATTTAATCTACAACCTTAGTTCTAGGAGAGGTCTGTTTTCTTGTTTTGCTTTGTTTTTTATAGATTGAAAGAGCAAACCGGACTAACTCCATTTTGTTCTGTGCCCTCCATCTTTAGTAACTATGTCCCTGACATGACCCTTTTCTGGGAAAGTTCCCGAGCACAGGAAAGTTCCTGCGCAAACCTCCCCGGCCAATCAGCCAAGACCCACAACCTCCCTGGCCAATCAGCTAGGGCCACAACCATCACCCCACCAACTGCCCCTAGACCCCCTATAAAACCTTTGTGCTTTTGAAACTCGCTCTGTCTCCGGCATTTCCCTGCTGGGTCAGTGCAGATGGGAGATTGAGCTCCAGCTAGCTCGAATAAAGGCTCTTTGCTTTTGCATTGGACTCGGCTCCCTGGCAGTCTTTGGGGATCATGAATTCTGGGCATAACAAGATTCCACAGGATTTTCTATGTTGACCATCTTTTCATATGCAAATAGGTCCAGCTCTATTTTCCCTTTGCTAATCTGCATAACTGTTGTTTCCTTTCTTTGTATATTACAAGAGCTTGAACTTCCAACTTTATGTTAAATAAGAGTGGATAACCTCGCCTTGATCCTGACCTTAGAGGTAAAACCATTAAGTATAATATTAAGTGCCGATTATTTTAAATGTTCTTTATTTAAAAGAAGTAAATTCCCTTCTATTTCTATTTTTCTGAACATCTTTATTATGAATAGGTGTTGAATTTTAGCAAATGCTTTGTTCATCAATCAATATGATAACATAGTTTTCTTCTTTAGCCTATTAATATGGTAGATTACTTTCACTGAGTATTGAATATTGAAGTCAGTTTCACATTTCTAGAATAAATCCCACTTGGTTATGGTGTATAAATTTTTATATTTTACTAAATTCTATTTGCTTCTACTTGTTGAAGCTTTTTGCATCTAAGTTCAAGGAAGATATTGGTCAGTACTTTACTTTTTTCTGTACTGTCCTTGTCTGGGTTAATAACAGAGAAATATTAACCCACAAACTGAACTAAGAAATGCTTGCCTTGTCTTTTATATTATAATAGAAACTGGATAAAATTAGTGTTAATTATGCTTTAAATAGTTGGTAGAATTCTATAGCAAGCCATCTGGGCATGGAGATTTCTTTTTCAAATTTTTAATTAGAATTCAATTTCTTTCATGGTTACTGTTACCATGAGATTAGCCATTTTAACACCAGTCTCCATTTTGTGAAGAACGGCAAATTCCCACTTGAGCTCAAGCCATGGGAATATCCTGATTGGCCCGTATCAACTGGACTTCAAAAGCTACCTCCCTAGCAACAGTTATCAACCCATCTGCAAAAGTTACCTCCCTAGCAACCCCTAGCAAGAGCAACCACAAAAATTCCCGCCTCCCAAAGTACCTCTTCCCTCTGTGCTATATCTACCCCAGTTTATAAGTGGATTTGTGCTTCAGCCCTTTGCTGGAGACCCCCTTTGCAGGTTTATCTCCAATAAACCTGCGTTGTCAAGCCGTGCCTCCTCTATTTTCCTTCCTAACCTAAAACCTTACATTACAGATTCAGATCGTTTATTTCATCTTGATTTAGTTTAGTAACTTGTAGTTTAGGGAAGATTGGTACATCTCTTCTGTTACTGAATTGAGTATAAAATTATACCCTTGACCCTTGAACAATACAGGACTTAGGAATACTGATCCCCTCAAGTCAAAAATCTGCATATAACTTTTGACTCCCCAAGAACTTAACTACTAAGAGCTTACTGTTCACTGGAAGCCTTACTGATAAAAAAAAACGTCAATTAACATGTATCGTGTATGTTGTATGTATAATATACTGTATTCTTATAAGCTAAAGAAAACTTCTTCAAATTGTTGGAATCCCTCAAACAATTTCCAATGTATTTATTGAAAAAAATCCACAAGTAAGTGGACCCAGGCATTTCAAACCCATGTTATTCAAGGGTCAGCTGCATTCCTTTATTATCCTTTAAGTAGCTGCAGAATTTGTAGTAATGACCCATTTCACTTCTGACATTGGTTATTAGTGACTTGTCTTTTTATTCTTGTCAGTCTTGGAAAAGATGTATCAATTTTACTGTTTTTATATCAGTTTTCCATTAATTTTTCCTAGTTTTCTTTTCAATTTCATTGATTTTGCTATTATCTTCATTATTTTCTTCTTTTTGCTTAAAATTTATTTTCCTCTTCTTTTTCTGTTTTTTGATTTAGGAACTCATTATTGGAGACTTTTCCTCTTTTCTAGTTAGTAAGCATTAGTCCTACACATTTCCCTCTCAGGAATGATTTAGCTGCATCTCACATATTTTGGTACATTGTATCTCCTTATCATTTAACTCTGAATTTTTTTAATTCATTTGAGAATTTTTAGACACAAGTGTTTATGTCTAACTGTTTGGAGATTTTCTTGTTATGTTTCTGTTAATATCTAGTTTGATTCTACTATGGTCAGAGAATATATTCCATATGATTTCAATTATTTTAAATTGTTTGAGGCTTGTTTTATGACCCAGAATATGATCTGGCTTGGTGAATATTCCATAAGCACTTGGGAAAAAATGTATTCTGCTCTTGTTGTGTGACATGTTTTACACATGTCAATTTAATCCTATTGGTTGATTGTGATAATTCAGGTCTTTTATACTCTTGCTGACTTTAACCTTAGTAATTCCATCAATTGCTGAGAGTGAAGTGTTGAAATTCCAACTCTGTGGGATTTGCATGTTTCTCCTTTCATCTCTATTAGTTTTTGCTTCATGTATTTTGAGACACTGTGATTTGGTGCATCTGCATTTAGGATCATTATGTCTTCCTGATGGATTGATCTTGTTATCATTATGTAAATTCTCCCTTTGTCTCTAGCAATTTTCTTTGCTTTAAAGTCTACTTAATCTGATGATAATATAGCTACTCTGCTTTCAGTTTGTATTTGCATAATGTGTCTTTTTTCCATCATTTTGCTTTATACTTACTTTGTTATATTTGAAGTGAGAATCTTGCAGACAGCATATTGTTGGATCATATGCTAATCTGTCTTTTTATTGGTGTATTTAAACCACCTACATTTAAAGTAATTATTGACATGTTAGGGCTCAAGTCTCCCTTCTGTTTTCTCTGTTTCTTCTGTTGTTCATTCCCGTTTCCCTTGTCTTACCTCTTATAGGTTGCTTAGCATTTTTAGGTTTCCATTTTTTTCTCTTCCAAGTGTCTTAAGTATTTTCTCTAGATTCACTGAGACAATATCAGTTGGTGTTAGTTTTTTTGCTTCAACCATTAAGTATTATTTTAGAAACTTATTTGAAGGAGGGCATTCTATATTATATTTACCCCTACTTTTACCCATTTTGATATTCCTTTCTTTCTGAAATTCCAGAGCTGCCTCTGTTAGCATTTCTTTTCAGTTTAGAGAAATTTCTTCAATCATTCTTTAATGGTAGGCTTGTTAACAACAAATGATCTTATTTTTTCTTAATCTCAGAATGCCTTCATTTCCTCCTCCTTCCTGAAGAATACTTACCAAATATAGATAGTTGACAATTTTTTTCAATACTTGTAAATTTTTTGCCACTTGTTCATCCATTCTTCCACACTACTAATCCTCTGTCATTCTAATTGGTATTCCCCTGTAATTTTAAATTCAATTATGAAACTTGTTTTGGTGTGTATTCTTTGCATTTATCCTCTTGGAGCTCACTTAACTTCTTGAATCAGCAGGCTTATATATTTCATCAAATTTGGACAGTTTCAGCCATTATATCTTTTTCAATTTTACTCTCTAGCTCCTTTCCTTCTGAAATACTGGTGATACAAACCTTTGCTCTTTATTATTGTCCTACAACTCCCAAAAATGTGTGGGGTTTTTTTTCAGCCTATTTTTCTGTGTGTTCAGACTTATAAATTCAATTTATCAATCCTCAAAATCACTGATTTTATCTTCTGTAATATTATTGGGTCCATTCAGAGTTTTTTTATTTGGGTCACTGTATTTTTTGAGTTATATAATTTCCATTTGGATCTTTATAATTTGATTTTCTTTGCTGACATTTTCTATTTTCTCATTTGTTTCAAGAAAATTCATAATTGCCCATTAAATCACTTTTATGATTACTGATTTAAAGTCCTTAACAGATAATTCCAACTGAGTAATTTTAATGTTATCATCTGTTGACTCTTTCTCATTCAAGTTGTAATTTTCCTTATTCTTGTATAATGACCTTTTCTATTGTATCTTATACATTCTGGTTATCAAACTTATGAGGTTTGTATTCTATTTAGTCTTTTTTATAAAGTCAGGCAGTCCTCTGCTGAGGTATACTGAGAACCAGGTAGGTATGCATATTCACCTTCTCACAGAGCCCTGCTGATACTACTCGGGCAAAAGTGGAGCTCACCGCCTTCTCACAGGTGGGTGGGTAATTTTTGCTGACACATTCCTGGCAAAAATGGGGTATTGACTCACACCACCTTATTTTCTCCAAATGTGGGTATGATCTCAGTATCCCACAAGGCTCCAGTGCCACCAGAAACAGGTAGGCAGAGAGTTGACTCACACCACTTTGATTCTGCAGGGTGGGAGTGGAAGTTCAACTCTCCATGGGATATAGCTGATACCAGGGGAGGGAATAATGAGTGGAACACTGAGCCCCATCTCCTACCACTTCGTTGATGTATATGGGTGTGGGGGTTCAGCTTCCCACTAGTCCCAAAAGTGTTGGGTTTTTTTTTTTTTAATCTTGTGTAATTATAGAGCCAGAACAGAATAGAAAGGAGAAAAGGTTGATGACTGGAAAACTAGTTGGAAGGCACTCTAAATAATTTACCTTGAAATAGCAGGAGTCTGAACTAAGATAACAGCATCAGTATGAAAAGAAAATAAATTATCAAGAAAGCATTTAATATGTGATTCAAAATAGAGTACTATGGAAAGGGAATAATAATGGATCAACAGGTGACTGGCAGAAAAAAGAATATAGTACTAAAAAAACAGAATGAGAAGTGCTTTAGAATACTTGAGACAACAGCAAAACATCCAAGTGGAAATATCCAATAAAACTGGAAATATAAGTTTGGGACATGGAAGTGAGACAGAGCTTGGTATATGCACTTAGGAGACATCAGTATAGAGATGATGGAGGAAGATGTGAAAATATATTTGTTCTGGTCAGAAAGGATAAAAAGAGAATAAAATTGATGACTGAAATAATAATTGCACACAGTTACAAACACAGAAATAAAAAAAACAAGCAAAGAAAAGCTAAAAAACAATTGGATATAAAATCAATAATCTAAGTTTTCACCTTGGAAAACAGGAAAAGAGAAGCAAATTAAATCCAAAGTAGCAGAAGAAAAATAGAATTAGAGCACAAATCAATGAAATTAAAAAACAGGCAATTAATATAGAAAATCAATGAATCCAAAGTTTCCACTTTGAAACTTTGTCAGAGCAATAAAATTGGAAGACTTCTGGGAAGATGGCTTGCAGAGAGAGCTTCAACCCACCTCCTCCCACCCTCACCCTAAATCTATACTTATACACCAAGCAATTCATCTTGAGGAAGAACTGAGGACTGAGTGAACACCTTCTGCACAATGAGGGATAAAAAGACCCCATAAAAAATGGCAGGATAGATGGAGACATGGTAACAGGAGGTTCACCTAAAGCACAAAAACTTGCAGTAGGGAGGGATAATGCTAAGGGCCCAAGATGCAGATTCCCTGCCCTGAGGCATAGAAAGAAAGTCACACTTTAAAGTACACCAAGGCTACAAGTAAGAAAAGATGCATAGAAATAAAGCACCTCTGTTTGGTAGAGGAATGGCTGGAACTGTTTCCATGTCAGAGGTCTGGTTAGTACCATTGTTTGCACTCGTTCCCCACATTGAAGAGATGTGGGGAGCAGTGCTGGGGCACACACCCCAACTCCAGATTTGTCTAGGCTACTTTCCAGCCCCTTTCCATATCTGGATTCATTAGTCAGAGAGGCATTTGGGCAACAGCCACCCGGGGGATGCACTGTCAGTTGCCACTGACCTCTGGAAACCACACCTAGGCCACTGCTACACTGTGGGTGCCAATGAAGTAACTATGGGAGTGGGACTTCTCTGGAGGCAATGACTGGGCCTAGGGCTGCAACACAGGTGCAGAACTGGTCATTCCCACCCTTGAATAGAACACCTGGGCTTCACAAGTGTGGAATTGGTAGTCATGGATGTGGAACTTTCCCAGGGCCACACTTGGGCCTGGGGCTGCACCACATGTGCAGACCTGCTCACTGCCCATTCATGCACAGCACACCTGAGGCTCTGCTGCACCTTGTGCATGGAGCCAGTAGCTATGGAGGCAGAGCTTTACTGGACACTGCACCAGGAAACACCGCTTCTCCACCAGCATGGACCCTATCAATACCTACTCAGGAGCCCCTCGAGTTGGGTCCCCCAAATCATGCCTCCCTCCAACCACACCTTTAGAGTCTTGACACCAGGACACCCTGGTTCACACTCAGTAGGCCTCTGAAAACTATAAAACATTGATGAAAGAAATTGAAAACAACACACATAAATAGAAAGCTATTCCATACACATGGACAGGGAGAATTAATATTGTTAAAATGGCACACACTGCCCAAAGCAATTTACAGACTCAATGCAATCCCTATCAAAATACCAATGGCATTTTTCACTGAATTAAAGCTAACAATCTTAAAATGTGTATGGAACCAGAAAAGACCCCAAATACCCAAAGCAATCATGAGAGAGAAGAAAGCTGATGGTATCAGTATCAAATTCCCTAATTTCAACCAGGACTACAAAGATAAAGTAATCAAAACAGTGTGGTACTGGCACAAAAACAGATACATAGACCAATGTAACATAATAGAGTGCCCAGAAATAAACCCATGCCTATATGGGCAATTGATGTATAACAAAGGAGGGAAGAATATACAATGAGCAAAAGACAGTCTCTTCAATAAATGGTGTTGGTAAAACTGGACAGCTACATGCAAAAGAATGAAACCAAATCATTGTCTTACACCATACACAAAAATAAACTTAAAATGGATTAAAGACCTACATATAAGATCTTAAATCATAAATCTACTAGAAGAAAACACAGGCAGTAAATTCTTGAATAACAACATTAGGAATTTTTTTGGATATGTCTCCCCAGGCAAGGGAAACAAGAGCAAAATAAAGGAGACTACATCAAACCAAAAGGCTTCTGCCCAGCAAAGGAGGAAACATCAACAAAGCAAAAAGGCAGCATACTATATGGGAGATATATTTGAAAATGATATATCCAAAAAGGGGCTAACATACAAATATATAAAAAATTCATACAACTCAAAACCAAAACACAAAAAACCCAATTATAAAGTAGGCAGAGGATGGCAATCAGAAAACATAAAGAAATAAAAGGCATCCAGATAGGCAAGGAAGAAGTCAAACTGTCCCTGTTTGCAGATGACATGATATTGTACATAAAAAACCCTAAAGAATCCACTCCAAAACTACTAGATCTAGTATCTGAATTCAGCAAAGCTGTGGGATACAAAATTAATATACAGAAATCTGTTGCATTCCTATACACTAACAATGAACTAGCAGAAAGAGAAATCAGGAAAACAATTCCATTCACAATTGCATCAAAAAGAATAAAATACTTAGGAACAAACCTAACCAAAGAAGTGAAGGACCTATACCCTGAAAACTACGGAAACTCTTAAGAGAAATTAAATAGGACACTAATAAATGAAAATCCATCCCATGCTCGTGGCTAGGAAGAACTAATATTGTCAAAATGGCCATCCTGCCTAAAGCAATCTACATATTCAATGCAATCCCTATCAAAATACCTACAGCATTCTTCAATGAACTAGAGCAAATAGTTCTAAAATTCATATGGAATGACAAAAGACCCCGAACAGCCAAAGCAATCCTGAGAAGGAAGAATAAAGCAGGCGGAATTACACTCCCTGACTTCAAGCTCTATTACAAAGCCACAGTAATCAAGACAATTTGGTACTGGCACAAGAACAGAACCATAGACCAGTGGAACAGAATACTGAGTCCAGACATAAACTCAAGCATATATTGTCAATTAATATATGATAAAGGAGGCATGGATATACAATGGGGGAAATGACAGACTCTTCAACAGCTGATGCTGGCAAAACTGGACAGCTACATGTAAGAGAATGAAACTGGATTATTGTCTAACCCCGTACACAAAAGTAAACTCAAAATGGATCAAAGACCTGAATGTAAGTCATGCAACCATAAAACTCTTAGAAAAAAATATAGGTAAAAATCTCCTGGACATAAACATGAGCAACTTTTTTATGAATCTCTCTCCCCGGGCAAGGGAAACAAAAGCAAAAATGAACAAGTGGGACTACATCAAACTTAAAAGCTTCTGTACAGCAAAGGACACCATCAGTAGAACAAAATGACATTCAACAGTATGGGAGAATATATTCACAAATGACATATCTGATAAGGGGTTGACATCCAAATTATAGAAAGAGCTCATGCACCTCAACAAACAAAAAGTAAATAAGCCAATTAAAAAATGGGCAGAGGAGCTGAACAGACACTTCTCCAAAGAAGAATCTCAGATGACCAACAGGCACATGAAAAGATGTTCCATATTGCTACTCATTAGAGAAATGCAAATTAAAACCACAATGAGATATCACCTCACAACAGTTAGGATGGCCAACATTCAAAAGACAAACAACAACAAATGTTGGTGGGGATGTAGAGAAAGAGGAACCCTCCTACACTGATGGTGGGAATGTAAATTAGTTCAAACATTGTGGAAAGCAGTATGTAGGTTCCTCAGAAAAATCAAAATAGAAATACCATTTGACCCAGGAATTCCACTCCTAGGAATTTACCCTAAGAATGCAGGAGCCGAGTTTGAATAAGACATATGCACCCTTATGTTTATCGCAGCACTATTTACAATAGCCAAGACATGGAAGCAACATAAGTGTCCATCAGTAGATGAATGGATAAAGAAGATGTGGTACATATACACACACAATAGAATATTATTCAACCATAAGAAGAAAACAAATCCTACCATTTGCAACAACATGGATGGAGCTAGAGGGTATTATGCTCAGTGAAATAAACCAGATGGAGAAAGACAAGTATCAAATGATTTCACTCATTTGTGTAGTATAAGAACAAAGAAAAAACTGAAGGAACAAAACAGCAGCAGATTCACAGAACCCAAAATGGACTAACAGTTACCAAGGGGAAGGGGCTTGGGGAGGGTGGGTGGAAAGGGAGGGATAAGGGGGAATATGGGGCATTATGATTAGCACACATAAGTATGGGGGTGGACACGGGAAAGGCAGTATATACAGAGAAGACAAGTAATGATTCTATAGCATCTTACTAAGCTGATGGACAGTGACTGTAATGGGGTATGTGGGGGGGGATTGATAATGTGGGGAGTCTAGTAACCATAATGTTATTCAAGTAATTGTACATTAATGATAAAAAAATTAAAAAAAATTTTTTAAATAGGCAGAGAACCTGAATAGACATTTTTCCAAAGAAGACATACACATGGACAACAGAAACATGAAAAGATAGTAATCATCAGGGCAATGCAAATCAGAACTATAATGAGATACCACCTTAAGCCAGTCAGATCACCTAGTATCAACAAGACAAGAAATAAGTGTTGACAAGAATGTGGCAACCATTATACACTGCTGGTGTCATAGAAAATTGGTGCAGCCAATTTTATGGAAAGCATTATGGAGGATTCTCAAAAACTAAAAATATAAATGTCATATGGCCCAGCAATTCCATTCCTGGGAATATACCTGAATAAAATGAAATCATTAACTCAAAATAGAAATATGCATCCCTGTGTTTGTTGAAGAATTATTTACAATAGCTAAGATATGGAATCAACCAAAGTGTCCCTCAAGAGATGAATGGATGAAGATGTGGTACACATATACAATGGAATATTTATCAGCCATTAAAAATAAATCTTGTCATTTGTGACAACAGGGATGGACCTAGACCACATTATGCTAAGTGAAACAAGTCAGATATAGATGAATACCATTTGGTTTCACTTATATGTGGAATCTGAAAAAAACAAATGAACAAACAAAACAGAAATAGACTGAGAAACACAGAGAACAGTTAGTTACCACAGGATCTGGGAGTGTGGGTGAAATAGGTCAAGGGACTAATGAGGTACAAACTTCAAATTACAGAACAATTTAGTCACAGGGATGAAGTACTGAACAGGGAATATAGTTCATAATATTGTAACACCTTGGTATGATGATGTATGATAACTACATTTCTCATGTTGAGCATTTAGTAATGTGTATAATTGGTGAATCACTAGGTTGTTAACCTGAAACCAATATAATATTGTATATAAACTATAATTCAATAAAAAATAAATAAAATTGAGACACTATCCAGGCTAAGAAAAAAAACAGAAAGAACACAAGTTACTAATAAAAGAAGTTGAATAGCAGCTATGACTACAATCACATGGATAATAAGAGAATAAAAGGGAATATTATGAATAACCCTATGCCCATAAATTTGATAACCTAGATGAAATGGGCTCATTGCTTGAAAGACACAATTTTCCAAAATGCATACAAGAAAAAAAAATAGATTATCTGAATAGGCTTATATCAATTAAATAAATGAATTAATAATTAAATAACCTTCCAAGACAGAAAACACCACTCTAGATGGGTTCACTAGTTAATTCTACTAAATATTTAAGGAAAAAATAATACCAATTCTCTACAATCTCTTCAGGTGAGAGAAGCAGAGGGAATACTTTCTAACTCATTCTGTGAGGCCATAATTACTCTAATACCAAAACTAGACAATATTACTGGAAAAGAAAACTACAGACCAGTATCACTCATGAACATAGATGCATAAATCCTTAACAAAATATTACCAAATTGATTCCAACAATGTATAAAAATAATTATACCCCATGACCAAGATAGGGATTTATCCAAGGTATGCAAGGCTGAGTCAACATTTGAAAGGCAATTAATGTAATCACATCAACAGGCTAAAAAAGAAAAACCACATGATCGTAACAATAAACAAAAAGCATTGACAGAACAACACAAATTCATCATAAAAATTCTCAGTAATTGTGGAATATCTACAAAAAAACCTACAGGTAACATCATATTAATGATGAAAAATTCAAGATTTCCTACTAATATCAGGTACAAGACAAGGATATCACCCCTCACCACTTATTTTCAACATTATACTGGAAGTTCTAGCTAATGCAATAAGACAAGAAAAACAAATACAAAGTATACTGATTGGGAAGAAATAAATTAAAAATTTTTTTTCATAAGTAACATGACCATGTATGTAGAAAATCCAGAATAAATGACAAAAAACTTGAATTAATAAGTGATTTTGCAAGGTAGCAGGATACAAGATTAATATTGAGAAGTCAAAATCACTTTCCTGCATATCACTAATGAGCAAGTTAGTGTTAAATAAAAACAAAATACCATTTCATTAGCATTCAGAAAAGAAAATATTAGGTGTAAATCTAACACTAGTTTAACCCTAAAATATGTATAAGACCTATAGCAGGAAAACTACAAAACTCTGATGCATGAAATTGAAAAAACTAGAGAAAGGGGAAGATACTCCATCTTCATGGATAGGACAATGTTAGTTCTTCCCAACTGGATCTATAGATTCAATCCGATCCCCAAAAAAATCCCATCAAGGAATTTTGATATTGACAAACTGACTTCAAGACTTACTATAAAGTTCAGAAATCCATACTATGTGGTACTGACAAAGGAATAAACAAACAGATCACTGGGACAGAATATAGAGCTCAGAAATAGACTCACAAAAATAGAGTCAACTGATTTATGTCAAAGAAGAAAAGGTAATACAATGGTGAAAATATAATCTCTTCAACAAATGGTGCTGGAACAACTGGATATTGACATGCAAAAAGTTCAGAAAAAATCCTTACATACTTCAAAAAGATTAACTCAATATGGATCACAGACCTAAATGTAAAAGGCAAAACCATAAAACTCCTAGAAGGTAACATAGGAGAAAGCCTATATGACCTTGGGTATGACTGTTTATATACAACACCAAAGGAATGATCCATGAAAGAAATAATCGCTAAAATTAAAAAGTTCTACTGTGTGAAAGACATTATCAAGAGAATAAGAAGACAGGGCACAGATTAGGTTAAAATGTTTGTAAGACATATCTGATGAGAATACTGTTATCCAAAATACACAAAGAAAATTTAAAACTGAACAATAAGAAAATGACCTAATTAAAAACTGAACCAAAGACCTTAACATACACCTCACCAAAGAGAGCTACAGATAGCAAATAAGCATATAAAAAGATGCTACCCATCACATGTCAACAGGAAAATGCAACTTAAAGCAATAATGAGATATCATTACACACCTATTAGAGTGGTCAAATCCAGAATATTGTTAACAGTGAATGCTGGCAAGGATGTGGAGCAATAGGAAATCTCATTCATTAATTGGTAGTGCAAAATAGTAAAGACCATTTGCAAGACAGTTTGGCAGGTTCTTACAAAATTAAACATACTCTTCATAGATCAATGGAACAGAATATAGAGCCCAGATATAAGCCCACAGATCTATGGTCAATTAATATAAGATAAAGTGCCATAAATAAACAATGGGGAAAAGATAGCCTCTTCAACAACTGGTGTTGGCAAAACTGGACAGCAGCATGTAAGAGAATGAAACTGGATTATAGTCTATCTCCATACACAAAAGTAAAATCAAAATGGATCAAAGACCTGAATGTAAGTCATGAAACTATAAAACATAGGCAAAAAATATCTTGAATATACACATAAGTAACTTTTTTTGAACACATCTCCACAGGCAAGGGAAACAAAATAAAAAAATGAACAAGTGGGACTGCATCAAACTAAAACACAAAGAACTACAACAAAGAACACCATCAGCAGAATAAAAAGGCATCCTAGCATCCTACAGTATGGGAGAATATATTTATGAAGGACTAGTCTGATAAGGACTTAACATCCAAAATATATAAAGAGCTCATATGCCTCAACACCCAAAACAAATAACCCAATTAAGAAATGGATGGAGGACCTTAACAGACACTTCTCCAAAGAAGAAATACAGAGGGCCAATAGGCACATGAAAAGATTCTCCACATAGCTAATCACAGGAAAATGCAAAATAAAACCACAATGAGATATCACCTCACAGCAATTAGAATGGCCACTATCCAAAAGACAAGAAATAACAAATGCTGAAGAAGATGTGGAGAAATGGGAACCCTCCTATGCTGTTGGTGGGATTGCAAATTGGTACAGCCATTGTGGAAGGCAATATGGAGGTTCCTCAAAAAACTAAAAACAGAAATTCCATTTGACCTAGTAATTCCACTCTTAGGAACTTACCCAAAGAAAACAAGACCCCTGATTCAAAAACTATGTGCACCCTATGTTTATTGCTGCCCTATTTGCAATAGCCAAGAAATGGAAGCAACCTAAGCGTCCATCAATAGATGAATGGATAAAGAAGAGGTGGTACAATAACACAATGGAATATTATTCAGCCATAAGAAGAAAACAAATCTTGCAATTTGCATCAACATGGATGGATGTAGAGGGTATTACTCTCAGTGAAATAAGCCAGGCAGAGAAAGTCAAATACCAAATGATTTCACTCATCTGTGGAATATAAAAACAAAGCAAAACAAAAGGAACAAAGTAGCAGTAGACTCACATATGCCAAGAAGGGATGAGTGGTTCCCAAAGAGGAGGGATTGGGAAGTAGGGGAGGGAGGGAGCAGGGGATTAAGGAGCACAATAATTTGCAATCATAATATAGGTAAGTCACGGGGACCATAGTACAGCACAGAGAATTCAATTAATAACTCTATAACATCTTACTATGTTGACAGACAGTGACCGCAATGGATCGGGTGAGGACTTGATAATTGGGTGAATGTTGAACCACTGTATTATGTACTTGAAACTATAATATGATTGTATATCAATGATATTTTAATAAAAAGAAAAAACAAATTTAAAAGAATGAAATAGAACCATTATCTTATATCATACACAAAAATGAACTAGAAATGGATTAAAGACTTAAATGTAGGGCCTAAACACAAAACTCCAAGGAGAGAACATGGGTCTTGGCAATGATATTTTGGATATTACACCAAAAACACAGCCAACAAAAGGAAAAATAAATGAGATTGCATCAAATGAAAAATTTTCTGTACAATAAAAGAAATATCAACAAAATGACAAGGCAATCTACAGAATGGCAGAAAATATGTGCAAACCATGCACTGATACAGAGTGAATATCCAAAATTTATAAGAAACTGATACAAATCAATAGTAAATACTGCTACTACTAATAGCCCAATTAAAAAATTGCCAAAGGGCCTGAATAGACATTTTTCCAAAGACATACAAATGGACAACAGGTACATGAAAAGGTGCTCGACTAATCATCACAGAAATGCAAATCCAAAGCACAATGAGATATCACCTCACCACTGTTAGGATGGCTATTATCAAAAAGACAAGATACAAATGTTGGTGAGGATGTGGAGTTAACGCTTATACAGTACTGGTGGCAATGTAAATTGATACAGCCACTACGGATAGAACCATAAAGTATAGAGGTACTTGAAAAATTTAAAATAGAACTACCATATGATGCAGCAATCCCACTTCCAGGTATATATCCAAAGGAAATGAAATCAGTATCTTTGAAGAGATATGTGCATTCCATGTGTATTGCACTATTCACAACTGCCAAGATATGGAAACAACCTGTTTCTATCAATGGATGAATGGGTAAAGAAATCATGCTTTATATATACAATGAAATACTATCTGGCCATACAAAGAAGGAAATGCTGCCATTTGTGACAACATTGATGAACCTGGAGGATGTTATGCTAAGTGAAATAAGCCAGATAAAGACAAACACTGTATGTGGAATCTAAAAAGTATAACTCTTAAAACCAGACAGTAGAATGGTGGTTGCCAGGGACTGGGAAATTGGGGAAATGGGGAGACATTAGTCAAAGGGTACACTTTCAGTTTTAAATTGAAAAAGTTCTAGAGATCTAAGGAACACCATGGTGTTTACATTTAATAATACTATTGTACAGTCTACTTGAAATTTGCTGAGAGTAGATCTAAAGTGTTCTCACCATTTTTTTTTTAAACTGGTAATTACGTAAAATGGAAAAAAAAATCACTGAAGATATTCTATGACAATGATTTATTCATCTATTTAATTTCAAGACAGGTAAATCCCAAATATCAAAAATGAATGCCAACAGATAATGGGAATATCATTATAATCATTCATTTGAATCTTTCTCTCCCCACCCAAAAAAAAAGGCTTTTCTCAACTAAAAGGTAGGTAATTAATCTTTGGAACATATCCCTGTCCATATCCAATTTTTAATACAGTGTTCATGAACAATGAGATATTTAATCATACTTTAGTTTCCTACTTATGTACAGATGCTAACCAAAGTGAGAGAAAGTTTATAAGCTACATATCTCAAAACCAGCAATGTCCAAAAGAACTTTCTAACATTAGCCATATGTGGCTACTAAGCACTTGAAATGTGGCTAGTGTGACTAAGGGATTGATTTTTTAATCAAACTGAATTGAATTTTAATTTAATTAGCCATATGAGGTGAGTGTCTACTGTACTGGGAAGTACCATTTCAAACAGAAACAAGCTGACTAAACTGTCTTAGATTTGGAAACTCTAAATATGGTATAATATCTGAACCTTTATCTTACATTAATTACAAATTATATATCCATTTTTATTGTTTTTAATTCTATTAAATCTCATTTTACTTACTTGGGTTTAGACAACATGGCTCTCAAACAGGATTTAGACCCTTGTTTAAAGAGATTTTTCAGTTCTTCAAGTTTTTGTATCTGCTTTACTATTTGTACCATGTTTAAAGGGACTGTTTTATCAGGTACTGAAAATTCTCCTTCCAAAGAACTTTGATCTTTACTGATCTAAAATAATAAAATTAACCAGTTACTTAGGGAATACCCATTTTGCTGCCATACATGAAAGACATTTCATCATTAATCATATCTAAATAATTTTTTATATTATCTATAACTGTAATCAAATAGTAACATTTTATGAACTCTCTTAAACAAGCAATTACCTATAGAATTATAGCTAAGTGTTGACTTCTACATATCAAAACTCAATTCCAATTTCTGTTTATTGTTTTAATATATAAGAATTTTAAGCAAATTCAATAACAATTGTAGCAGGATCAGTTAAAGGCAATTCAAAATACCTACTAGACAATTCTAAAGTAACTGCTTCCCCAAAATCCTTCCTAAGAATATTCTTGCTGTGATAAAGCATGGGAAGATAGTAATTTGCTCTCAAAGGCTAATATACTTTCAACTATTAACTTCCAGAAGTTAATATATAAAGGTCATTGAGCCAGCATTCCTCAGGCTACCTGGGGAAGACTAAGGCCCATTTGGGTGTCTCAAGCCTTTTGGAACTGACCACCCTACAGAGTGATGAGCAGTAGGGAGAATCAGTAATACACACAGATAAGATGACAGACCCCAATTGGTATTCTGATAAGCCTATTTAAAGAAAGTCTGCAAGAATGAGTGACCCAAACACCACAATGAAAGAAGCTCAGAAATAGCCAATTTGTGAAGATTGGTAACTGAGGCCAGTTTTGACAATAGAATAGCAGAGATCTATCTATGTAGATACATTAAATCCTTATGATGAGGAAAAGCTGAAAAAAAATAGTAGTAATAGTCAAGGCATAATTCTGGGACCTAACAAAAAGAAATTCCAGCACTGAGAATTTAAAACAGAGATTTCATTTTAGAAATGGCTACTTGAAGTGGGATTAGGAAATAATAGCCGGAAGTAAATATTGGCAATGTGCTGGAAATCTGAGAGTAGGCGATGCAAAACAGGTGGAAGGGAAGAAGGGAATGTATGGAAACATTCTGAAAGGACAAGATCCCAAACAAGAGGATGCCAATTATAAATTGAGTCTGAAAAGTCATGCAGTAATCAGCTACAGTTATCAATTCATTGCCTTTCATCTAAAAATCCATTCATCACTGTCCTGCTTAAAACAGAGGAACAATCATAGTGGAAAAGAGAGTGGAATGTTTCTCTCTTGACAGATGGCATGTTAACCTTTGTCTGTAGAGGGTACTGGACACTAGAGGGGGAAGCAGCTTTTCTTCTTAGTTTGGTCCTCTTTCTGTCTCTGCTTAATCCTACCATAACACACAGTATACCTGATAGTGTTCTCCTCCATCGGCCTTCAACAGCACCACATCCATGAGTGGCTTTCTGGCAAGATCCCTGGCACGGCACATTCTCAAAGGCAGCTTCTCCCAGAACTTCTTAGCAAAATTTACCAATACAGACTCTCCCTTTGGGAACCTTTCCAGCATACCACCCTGTACACTGCTTTCCAGCAAGAGGTACAAGCACCTCCCTGGAAGATGGCTTTTCCCAGCACGAGAGCGGATGGCTTCCGCATGTACCATCCTCATGAGCAGCTGCCCGGTGAGTTCCAGTTCTGCCAGCATGGCATCTCAGCCAATTTGTCTGCCATCCAGTGATGACAGCTGCTCCTTCTTCACAAGGTCTGGATCTTAACTCTGGGTTAAGAGTAGGAAGACACTGGGGTATTCAGATTTGCTCTTTCCTGAGTACTCTTGCTTCCACTCTAGATGTAAAGGATGCCCTGTCTTCTACCCTATATTCTTTAGAGTTATCTTTTCCTCCTTAGTAAGTATTCTCCTGTTACAATAATTCTTTATGTTAAACTTTCCCCATTCAGATTATTATATTAATTTTGTCTCTTGATTGTCTACCTGATACATGTTTCTAAATAGGGATTAAATTTAAACATAAATTCTTTCTTGGAGAAGAGAACTAAAGGAATATGAAATATACAGTTGGATTACCAGCTATAACACTTCATCAAAGAGATCTGGGCACAGGTTCCTGCAGAACATCTCTGAAGCATACAGGCTACATAACTAACCTACATTTCTCTGGTGCAACTCACTATACACTCTGAAGGCTTCCACAGGTATCTCTGTTACCACTGGCATTAACCTCACCAGCATAGACTAACAATAAAATGTGCCAGCACTAACAACAGGATTATTCCAAGATTCTCAGATGTTAGTGTGCAATAATCCTCTAAGGGACCCTGTAGATTCCTAATCCACACACACACATAAATTAAAAACTTTAATTATGTAAATCTGATTTGGAGCTCTGAAATGTGCATTTGTAACAGGTATCTTGGGTGATATTTAAACATAATCCACCAATCATACCTTAAGAAACAGTCTTTGAAAGGCAGAAAATATACAAATACTTTGGCAATGTATCTGACATACCAAATTAATAAAATATTCAAGTCAACTAATTATGGGTTTAAACACTGAGAAATTTGGAATTCCAGATCAGAAGTTGACTTGTGTTAAAGATTCCTCCTGGTGAATACGAATGCATATCAGGATTTCAGGCATACTGGAGAATATGCTAACCATCACTAAGTTGTAAACAGTAGATTGCAAAGAAAAGTAGATAAATTTGACAGCTATTTAGTACATAAAATCAAAAGGACTCAGGGAGAACTGAATATTAGAGATAGAGGTTGTCAAGGTAAATTACCAAGTTTCTGCTTTACGAAGTTGGATAAACGGTACTACCATTCACTGAGACAGGGAACACTGGAGGAGAGGTATGAGTTTAGGGGTAGAAAAAAAGTCTTAATTTTTGACCCATTGGGTTTGAAGTGGAATAGTCTAGTAGGTAGTTATATATATATATCTGGAGTTCAGAGGATAAATCTGCCCAAGAGATGTATATTTCTAAATTGCCACTATAAAAGCAATAGCTGAATGGACAAAGTGGATGCGGCTGCTTATAGGAAAAACTGGAGTAAAAAAAAGAAAGGCAAGGATGAAATCTTGAGGTCCTCCCAACAACATTCAATGGTTAGAAAAAGAAGGTGATTCTAAAAAGGAGGCAGTCAAAGAGGGAAACCAATAGGCAGGAGAGTGTAATTCACAAAAGCCAAAGGAATAGTATTTTAAAAATGAGGAAGTGATCAATAACGTTAACTGTGGCTGAGGTAAAAAGTGCTTGTTAGATTTAGCAACATATAAATTGTAGAGAAACATACAGAATGTCTTCGTTATGGGAAGAGGATTCAGTCTGTGTAGGCTGAGAAATGCTCTGGAAGTAAGAAAAGAGTATATAATAAATTGATGCAAAAAAAAACTTAGGTTTCAACCTGTTAAAGGCATGGTCTTCAGCTAAACTGTTGAGGTTTTAAAAAATATCCATAAACTCCAATTGTTTAATTGATACCCTTCTGGCTCTTCAAGAAGTGAATGCCCAGATTAACAACTTCAACTAGGTGAAATTGACTAACACTCTCTTAACAAAATGTAACTAGTTTCATTGTTCTTGAACTATCTGCACGGTTTTTCTCTACTTTTTTTATAAATTATGGGTTTTGCCTTTATTCTCCAACAATAACCTAATAACTATTTCCCTCAAAAAATAGTTTTAAAAATTGGTTATGAAGGGGAAAAGAGAAATAGGCCTGTAACTGGAAGGAAATTTGGCAACAAATTAGATAAATATGAACATATTAAAAACTGAAGGGAAGGACACAACTAAGTGGGAAAAGTTTAATACACGATTAGTCAAATTCCTTGAAGAAGACGAGATGAGATCCAAAACAAATGTAAAATAATGAATTTGATGTAGGAGCAGAAATAATATCTCTGCTTAATAGGAGGAAAGGAACATAGAATGAATATGGGTGTAAATACATTTTTGTTTGGTAGCAGGAATTGAAGGCATTCTAGCCAGTGGCTTGTATTTTAAGCAAGTGACTGGCTGACAGCAAAGATGAAAATAGGATACAGTAGATAGGCTTGAGAGGAGGCTAAAAAGGATTGAAATTCATTTCAGAAATGAAATAGAATTCCAGGCAGTATCTGGAGTAATTATGTCTGACCTATTGTATCACTTTCTTCAGCAGTGTTTCATAGCTGAGCTATTGACCCAAAGAGTGAAAACCTGCATTTATTCAGTTTTTTTATTACAGTATCATTGATATACAGTCTTATGAAGGTTTCACACGAGCAACGTTGTGGTTTCAACATTCACCTATATTATCAAGTCTTCAAACGCCCCCCATTGCAGCCATTGTCTATCAAAATATTAAGATGATATAGAGTCATTAATTGTATTCTGTGTGCTGTACTGCCTTCCCCATGACCTACCTATATTATGTGTCCTAATTATAATGCCCCCAAATCCCATTCTCCCTCCCTCCCCAACCCCTGCCTTTTGGTAACAGCCAGTCCCTTCTTGGAATCTGTGAGTCTGCTGCTGTTTTGTTCCTTCAGATTTTGTTTGTTATTCTATTCCACAAATGAGTGAAATCATTTGGTATTTGTCTTTCTCCATCTGGTTTATTTCACTAAGCATAATACCCTCTAGCTCCATCCATGTTGTTGCAAATGGTAGGATTTGTTTTCTTCTTATGTCTGAATAATTTTCCATTGTGTATATGTACCACTCTTCTTTATTCATTCATCTACTGATGGACACTTAGGTGGCTTCCATATCTTGGCTATTGTAAATAGTACTGCAATAAACATAGGGGTACATGTCTTTTTGAATTAAGGACCTTGTTTTCTCCAGGTAAATTCCTAGGAGTGGAAATCCTGGGTCAAATGGTATTTCTGTTTTTAGTTTTTGAGGAACCTCCATACTGCTTTCCATAATGGTTGAACTAATTTACATTCCCACCAGAAGTGTAGGAGGGTCCCCTTTCTCCACATCCTCACCATCATTTGTTGTTTCTTGTCTTTTGGATGTTGGCCATCCTAACTGGTGTGAGGTGATATCGCATTGTGGTTTTAATTTGCATTTCCCTGATGATTAGCGATGTGATGCATCTTTTCATGTCCCTGTTTGGCCATTTGTATTTCTTCTTTGGAGAAGAGCCTCTCAGATCCTCCACAAAATTTTTAATTGTTATTTGTTTTTTTTGGTGTTTAGGCATGTGAGCTCTTTACATATTTTGGATTTTAACCCCTTATTGGATATGTCTTTTATGAATATATTCTCCTGTACTGTAGGATGCCTTTCTGTTCTGCTGATGGTGTCCTTTGCTGTACAGAAGCTTTTTAGTTTGATGTAGTCCCATGTGTTCATTTTTGCTTTTGTTGCCCTTGCATGCAGAGACATGTTCAGGAAAAAGCTGCTCATGTTTATATTCAAGAGATTTTTGCCTACGTTTTCTTCTGTGAGTTTTATGGTTTCATGACTACATTATGGTCTTTGATCCATTTTGAATTTTCTTATGGGTATGGAGTTAGACAATAATCCAGTTTCATTCTCTTACATGTAGCTGCCAGTTTTGCCAACACCAGTGGTTGAAGAGGCTGTCATTTCCCCACTGTATATCCATGTCTTCTTTATTGTATATTAATTGACCATATATGGTTGGGTTTATATCTGGACTCTCTATTCTGTTCCATTGATCTCTGAGTCTGTTTTTCTGCCAGTACCAAATTGTCTTGATTACTGAGGCTTTGTAGTAGAGCTTGAAGTTGGGGAGCATAATCCCCCCCAGCTTTATACTTCCTTCTCAGGATTGCTTTGGCTATTTGGGGTCTTTTGTGGTTCCATATGAATTTGAGAACTCTTTGCTCTAGTTTGCTGAAGAATGCTATTAGTATTTTGATAGGGATCGCATTGAATCTGTAGATTGCTTTAGGCAGGATGGCCATTTTGACAATATTATTAATTCTTCCTATCTATGAGCACGGGATGTGTTTCCATTTATTGGTATCTTCTTTAATTTCTCTCATGAATGTCTTGTAGTGTTCAGGGTATGGGTCTTTCACCTTCCTTTTAGGTTTATTTCTAAATATTTTATTCTTTTTGATGCAACGATAAATAGAGTTGTTTTTCTGCTTTCTTTTTCTCCTAGTTCATCATTAATATAAAGGAATGCAACAGATTTCTGTGTATTAATTTTGTGTCCCACAAGTTTCATGAACTCAGTTATTAGTTCTAGTAGTTTTTGGGTGGATTCTTTAGGATTTTTTATGTACAATATCATGCCATGTGCAAACAGTGACAGTTTAACTTCTTCCTTATCAATCTGGATACATTTTACTTCTTTGTGTTGTCTGGTTGCAGTGGTTAGGACCTCCAGTACTATATTGAATAAAAGTAGTGGGAGTGGGCATCCTTGTCTTGTTTCCTATCTTAGAGGAAAAGCTTTGAGCTTCTTCCTGTTAAGTATGATGTTGGCTGTGGGTTTGTCATATATGGCCTTTATTATGTTGAGGTACTTGCCCTCTATACCCATTTTGTGGAGCATTTCTATCATGAATGGATATTGAATTTTGTCAAATGCTTTTTCAGCATCTATGGAGATAATCATGTGATTTTTGTCCTTCTTTTTGTTGATGTGGTGGATGATGTTGATGGACTTTCAAATATTGTACCATCCTGGCATACCTGGAATAAATTTCACTTGATCATGATGGATGATCTTTCTGATGCATTTTTTAATTCAGTTTGCTAATATTTTGTTGAAGATTTTTGTATCTATATTCACCAGGGATATTGGTCTGTAATTCTCTTTTTTTTTGTGGTGTCTTTGGTTTTGGTATTAGAGTGATGCTGGCATCATCAAATGAGTTTGGAAGTATTCCCTCCTCCTCCACTTTTTGGAAAAATTTAAGAAGAATGGGTATTAGGTCTTCACTAAATGTTTGATAAAATTCAGATGTTAAGCCATCTGATATGGGGGTTTTGTTCTTCAGTAGTTTTTCTATTACCAATTCAATTTCATTGCTGGTAATTGGTCTGTTCATATTTTCTGTTTCTTCCTGGGTCAGTCTTGGAAGGTTGCATTTTTCTAGAGAGTTGTCCATTTCTTCTAGGTTATCCAGTTTCTTAGCATATAATTTTTCATTGTATTCTCTAACAATTCTTTGTATATCCATAGTGTCCATAGTGATTTTTCCTTTGTCATTTCTGATTCTGTTTATGTGTGTACATCTCTTTTTTCTTGATAAGTCTGGCTGGGGGTTATCTATTTAGTTGATTTTCTCAAAGAACCAGCTCTTGCTTTCATTGATTCTTTCTATTGTTTTATTTACTTTAGTTTATTTATTTCTGCTCTGATCTTTATCATATTGTTCCTTCTACTGATCTGGGGACTCATTTGTTCTTCCTTTTCTAGCTTCAACTTTTGTGAGTTTCGACTGTTTATTTGAGACTGTTCTTCCTTCTTGAAGTAAGTCTGTATTGCTATATACTTTCCTCTTTGAACTGCCTTCGCTGTGTCCCACAAGTGTTGGGCTGTTGAGTTGTCATTTTCATTTGTCTCCCTACATTGCTTGATCTCTGTTTTAATTTAGTCATTGATCCATTGCTTATTTAGGAGTTGTTAAGTCACCATATGTTTGTGGGCTTTTTTGTTTTCTCTGCATAATTTATTTCTATTTTAATGCCTTTGTGCTCTGAGAAGCTGGTTGGTACAATTTCAATCTTTTTAAATTTATTGAGGCTCTTTTTGTGACCTAGTATGTGATCTATTCTAAAAAATGTTCCATGTACACTTGAGAAGAATGTGCATCCTGTTGCTTTTGGGTAGAGTATTCTGTAGATGTGTATACATCCATCTGTTCTAATGCATTGTTCAATGCCTCTGCCTCATT
Source organism: Manis pentadactyla (assembly GCF_030020395.1). Classification (NCBI taxonomy): domain Eukaryota; kingdom Metazoa; phylum Chordata; class Mammalia; order Pholidota; family Manidae; genus Manis; species Manis pentadactyla. The sequence continues at coordinate 118,019,625 of NC_080021.1, read as the reverse complement.
ATTTATTTTCTGTCTGGTTGGTCTTTCTTTTGGTGTGAGTGTTGTGTTGAAGTCTAAAATGAATGCATTGCATCCTATTTCCCCTTTTAATTGTTAGTATTTGTTTCACATATGTAGGTGCTCCTGTGTTGGGTGGATAGATATTTATAAAGGTTATATCTTCTTGTTGAATTGACCCCTTTATCATTACATAATGTCCTTTTTTGTCTCTTGTTACTTTCTTTGTTTTGAAACCTATTTTGTCTGTTACAAGTACTTCTACTCCTGGTTTTTTCTCCCTACTATTTGAATGGAACATCTTTTTCCATCCCTTCACTTTTAGTCTATGTATGTCTTTGGGTTTGAAGTTAGTCTCTTGTAGGCAGCATATAGACAGTTCTTGTTTTTTTTATCCATTTTGTAACTCTATGTATTTTGATTGGTGCTTTCAGTCCATTTACATTTAGGTTGATTATTGATAGATATGTACTTATTGCCATTTCAGTCTTTGGATTTGTGGTTACCAAAGGTTTAAAGGCAGCTTCCTTACTATCAGTCTGACTTAACTCACTTTTTATGTTATTTCAAACACAATATAAAGGTTGCTTTTTTTCCTCCCTTATTTTTCTTCTTCCTGCATTCTTTATACATTAGGTGTCATGTTCTGTACTCTTTGTGTAGCACTTGACTAACTTTGTGAGTAGTTGATTTAATTTTGTATTTGATTAGAAATTAATTGGTCTACTTCCTTTAGTGTGGCTTTATTTTCTCTGATGACAGCTGTTTAGCCTTAGAAACACTTCCATCTATTGCAGTCCCTCTAAAATACACTGTAGAGATGGTTTGTTGGGGGTAAATTCCCTCAACTTTTGCTTATCTATAAATTGGTTAATCCCTACTTTAAATTTAAATGATAATCTCGCTGGGTAGAGTATTCTTGGTTTGAGGTCCTTTGGTTCCATTGCATTAAATATATCATGCCACTCCCTTCTGGCCTGTAAGATTTCTGCTAAGAAGTCTCATGACAGCCTGATGGGCTTTCTCTTACTAGCGAACTTTTTTCTTTCTTTGGCTGTTTTCAGTACTCTCTCCTGGTCCTTGATCTTTGCCATTTTAATTATTATATATCTTGGTGTTTTCTTCCTAGGTTTCCTTGTGTTGGGAGGTATCTGCACCTCCATGACTTTATGCACTATTTCCTTCCCCAGATTGGGAAAGTTTTCAACAATTATCTCCTCAAAAAGCTTTCTATCCCTGTACTTCTCTCTTCTTCTTATACCCCTATATTGCAAATATTGTTCCTTTTGGATTGGTCACACAGTTCTCATTATTCTTTCAGTCCTAGAGATCCTTTTTTTCTGTGCCTTAGCTTGTTTCCCTCTTCTCCAAATTCTATTTCATTTACTATCTCTATCTCATATAATCTACTTTTAAATCTCTCCATTGTATGTTTCTTTCAGATACTGTATTTTTCACAATTTCGGTCTCTTTGTTGAAGTCCTTCCTGAGATCTTGAATATTTTTCTGTAGCTCTGTGAGCCTGTTTATGTCTTTTATTTTGAAATGTTTATCAAGAAGATTGGTGACTTCGGTTTCACTAAGCCCTCTTTCTGGTGTTTTTTTTTTCTTGTAATTTTGCTTGGACTAAATTCCTTTACTGTTTCATTATTTTAGTGTTTCCTAGGAATAATAACTTTGTGTATGTGGTGCCCTCTAGTGCCCACAGTCCCTACTCTCTGGCACTGCCATGTGCCTACAACAGTGGCGGGGGTCACAGGTGAGTGGAACTGGTGCCTCCCGGGAGGAAAGAGCTCAGTTGGGAAGGTTTCCTGCCTTCCCACCAATAATGCCTGCCTCCACTGCCAGGTCCAGTTGGCCATGCAGGCAGGGAGGAACCTCTGTGCTACACCCCTATAGCTGCCATGGGCAAAACCACCCTACAGCTGGCTTGGCACAATGGCAGGGGCAGAAAGTAAGTGGGACTGGCACCTGCCAGGAGGAAGGAGCAACAGGCTGCTTACTGCAGTGTAGGACCTTGGGGCTGCATTGGCAGCCACAGGGATAGAGCATCTGAAGCTCCTGAGAGTTCCCACCTGCTGGGCTAAGCATTCCAGGATTGTTTTATCCACCTGCCCTTTCTCCTGAGCAGACAGCTCCGTGTAATCTTTACCCCTGTATCACACCTCTCACTGCTGGGAAGTCCTTCAAATTGCCTGCCTTTCTTTTGTCCCAGGGGGCCAGTAGTATGTGCCTGTTGTCCACAAGTGGCTGGAATCTTAGTATCTCCAAGTATTCTGCCCATCTCTGCTTTCCAACCCCACTAATCTCCAGAGCAGCATGTAACGTGGGTTTGTGCTCCCAGAGCAGATCTCCAGGGCTGGGTGTTCAGAAGTCCTGGGCTTCTACTCCCTCCATGCTCCACTTCTCTTCCTCCTACCTGTGGGATGGAGTCAGGGGAGGTCTCGGGTCCCCTGCATCATAGATTTTCTACTTTACCCTTTTCTGTGAGGTTTTCTCTTTTTCCTCAGATGTAGGTAGTCTGTTCTACAGTCTTCAGATCACTTTTTCAGGATTAATTGTATTTGCTGTATTTTCATGTTTTATGTGATTTGGGGAGGAGGTTTCTGCCTCACTTCTCACCCTGCCATCTTTTTTACCCCCTCTTATACAGAGTTAAGTTTTACTAGACAAGAGTGCAACCAAAGAGAAAGAGGTAAAGGGGATTAATAAATTAAGAAATTCACTGTGATGAAGTACATCTCCAAGCTGAAAATAAAAATGAGTAAAAATACTCCAAAATGAAGAAGAATAAATGAACTTGTGGTCTTGATGAAGTCAAAGAATGGCCAGAGAAATATTTAAAGTAATAATTGAAAAGACAGAAATTTGTAGTTTAAGAATGAGTTGCTAGATTAGTGGTTTTAAAATAAAGCAAATTAATTAATGATAAAGTTCAGTGACTAGAAATGAGAGCTGGAACTAAATAAGGACACCATATCTTTGGAGATGATGAGGTCAAGTACCAGAGAGGTCAGAGTTTTGGTGGGTCTTGCACAAAGACAGGACATTTAAAAAGAAGAGAGTAAAGCAAATCCATGAATAAAATAGAATAAAAAGAGGTTTTTAGATAAAAATAAGAAAGCAAAACATAAGTTGCAAAGAAGTACACACTCTACAAGAGGGTAGGGGAATAGCAGACTTCACCCCAGTCCCATTTCTCTGGAAAGAGCAACCAATCTACCAGTCAAAGAAAGATGACTAACACTCTTCCAATGTCAGCCTTATCTATCCTAAAGCAACAGTGTACAAACCGTCGGAGTCTGCTACTCTGGGGCCAGAGGTAAAATAAGGTGCTAAGAAACAGTTACAATTTCTATCTTTACTCTAAATTTACAATCCAAACAAATGAACGTCTTCAACTTAAAGTACCTGGGCTTCAAGTGTTTCATTGAACTAAACCATAAGCATAACCAAGGGACAACTAGAATAATTCTATTTATCACTGAAGCTACCCTGGAAACCATTCTGCTATAATAAGAACATATATAAAGTCTTTTCCAAAATGAATTAAAAGCCCCTACAGATAGAAACCAGGAGTTTTCAAACTGGTGATAAAGCACCTAAAAATTCAAAAGTCAAAAAATCATTAACATAACATTAAACTTAAAGAAAAACAACATATAATTTTATGAGTAAACATGTACTATGTATGATTTTTAAATGTAAGAGAAATTTTTAATTTGAGAAGTTTTCTATTGTCATTTACTCTATGTAAATTAGGGAAAGAATAATAACTAAATTTCCATTATTCAACTTTAGGAGAAAGAATGTGTTAACTCAGAGCATATCAGATATATGCAGGAATGTAGTATATAAATCACTGTGAAACATTTTATTCTATCCATTTATTCTTTCCCTACCTACATCAAAAGATTTTATTCAATGGTTATTCAAAAATGTTTAACTTACACTTCAAACTGATTTTCAAATCAGACAAAATATTAATTAACAATTAAGAAATGCTGTAACTTACCTCTTCTATCTGATTGACCTGTTGCTGAAGCCACTTTTAAAAAAGGAACATAAAAGAAATAGTTTTAGTAAGTTAAATTTCTGCAGTGAAATAAATGGGTATGAGTGCATGTGTATGTGAATCTTCACCTATCAAATATTAGTCCTCACCCAAACATCACTTATCCTAGGGCTCAGAATGGGGCTATTGCAACATACAACTGGAACATAAACATTTTAATTATATGTGGTAGCAAGACTGGGAGTTATTTTTACTGCCTCACAACTTAGAAACCTCTTCTTCATTTACATGTATTCCTGTATTAAATTTTCATATGTTTAAACTACAATACATTGGACATACCTTAAAAAGAGATTCCAAAATCTGGAAAATAAAGTTTTAATTAAAACATTTAAAAACAAGATTCTTCACAATGTATGACAAAATAAGTCTCTTGCAATGTTCAATTATTACTAAATAAAACTATTATACTAAAATAAAACTGTGAATCTATAATGAAAAATCACAATGTTTTTATATTTACAGATAGTTTTTAGTACACCATGAATAGACAACCTAATTCTAGAAAAAAAAGAATTTTCCAATTTTCCATTTATTTGGGAGTTTCCATATTTAGGAAGCCCCAAAATAAATCATATATGTGATTAATAAATTTTCTTAATATAGGTAAAAAAAATAAAGTTTAAATTCCTCTCAGAAAAGCATTTTTTTCACATGGCAGAGAATAATGAAAAGCATTACATTTACTAACATTACCTCTTCAATATAACTTTGCTCTGCTAAAGGGCCTAAAAATCAAGACACAAAATATTATACTACTACTTGATATTTTTAATGGAAAATACAGAGAACTGGTTTGGGAGATAATGAGAGAAACCGTACAAAATCAATCACAGAGTCCAAAATATCAATGTTTACCACTTAAAAAAATCTAATGTTAAAATGACTACATTTGCCACAAAAAAACAAACCCACTCTATGACACCCAGGTAAGAGTTCTGAATTATATTATTAAAAAAAAATATTACTACATGCATTCATGCAGGAAAAAAAGTTACTTAATTGAAAAATCCGGCCAGTCCACAATTTCTCTTCCATAACACTAACTCTAGATCAACGGTACAAGAAGTGTGGTCCCACAGTTAACAGCATCAGCATCATCTAAACAACCTTATTTATTAATAAATACAAATTCTCAGGCCCCACCCCAGCTTACTAAATCAAAACTCTGGGAGTAGGACCAACAATTTGTGTTTTAACTAGCCCTCCAGTTAATTCCTTTGCATGCTAAAGTTTGAGAATCACTCTGCTAAATAGTAACAAAGCATAGGTAAAAGGAAAAAGGGCTTAGAACCTCAGGAAAATATACCAAAGCAAATTAATATCCATGTCTAAAGGAAAATATTTACATCTATATAAATATTTAGAAAGTAATGCCTACAAGGCACACTACCTCAGAATAAAGTCATTTATCCACTTTCCAGAGAGATCCCAAAGTTCTCAAAAACATCCTTTTCTATCTCAGAAGATGATGGAAAACCCTGGTATAAATCAATATATCCACTCATTGTAGTCAGAATTTTACAATTATTTAAGCCACTGAAAGCCTGGAGAATAGTGGCTTTCTCAGCTACTGGGGAGACATATCAATTATTGGTTCTGCTGAATCCAGAGCATTATTGATGATTATAAGTGGAAAATAAAAATTGATCAGAAGTGTGGAAAATCAACATTACACAAATAACACTAAGTAGAAAGAGAAAAATTCTATGAAACTGTGGAGCAATGTCTACAAAGTTTTGGGGCCTTGTGCCAAGGGGCTGGGATATGCAGCTTTCCCTGGGAGGGGCTGGCAGGGTTCATTTTTCTGCTCACCCCCTCCCTCAGCCTAGCTGGCCTGACGCTTTCTGAAGTTAGTTGTGATACTCTCCTTCTACCAAGCCAGCACCACTTGCCCTGCTCTGGTGTAGTCCTGCAGACACTTCTCACCCAACCCACTCTTCTGGGCAGGCACCCCTCCAAATCAACTCTGCCCACCACACCCCACGACCAGCCCCAGCAGAACCTCTACCCTTGCAGAACAACCCCTGCTGTAGGGATGGCGGAGCCAGTCCCACCCACCCGCAGGCCTGCTGCAGAGATAGGGCTGAGCCTCCAAGGAAGTTGCTGAGGTTTAGGCCTCCCCATGAGTGTCCCCACTCATAGAAGTCTGGCAACCATTGGTGTCAGCTGGGTTTAGGGCTGGCCATACCCACCAGCACACCTGCTGGGGCTGCAGCCCAGCCTTTGAGCCAGCCATGCCCAGATGGCCAGCCCTGCAAACCAGTGCACTGACAGTAGCTACTGCCCCTCTATGCTGACAGGAGGCTGAAGGACTGGTTCTGCCCAGCAGCATGCTGGCAGAAGTCCCTACCCAGCTACAGCAGAAGGGCACATGCAGCCCATACAGGGAACACACCTGGAGAGTCTCATTCTGGTAACCACAGCATACTATACTACTGGGAATTGGAATACCTAACTACATAAGGCTACTGATTTTAAGACCAGGAGACAGAGCTGACCTACCTAACACAAAAAAACAAAGTCTCAGTGAGTTGAGAGGATCTTCTAGTGCCACATTCCCTCTTCACAGACAGGATTCTTGACGGAACAGGGCAGTAGGGATTCACATCCATTTAATGTCTCCCAAGAGTTCTATCTGCCACTCTCCCTGCCTCTTTGCCCCACAGACATGTACCTCATGACTGAGTACTCTGATGGGGCAAGAGAGAAATGAGCCTGTGGGAAAAAGTGAAGTCCCAATGGCCAGAATCCTAACCTGAAACTAAACTACTTGATGATGTCATTGGGCTACTGCGAGGCTACTGCTTCCATACTCGCAGGCAGTAAATTATTACTGGCTGAGTCACTATATAAAGAGCTCTACCCAGTGCTCTAGGTGGAGGCAGAGACAAATGAGAATTACAGACCTGCAGACTGCTGGACCTAATTGACCTATCACTAGGAGAACAAAACTGAGTAATACACTTCTTTACCCCAAGAAGATTCCATTGTCAAACATCTATCTCACTGAATCCATAGCAAATTTGCCCAGGCTAAAACCCATTGGTGAGACAATTGGCAGAGTTCACAGGATTCATTGTAGGCCCATGGTATAATAAGGAGGTCCATTGAGAAACAGAGTGACAATGAGGTGGTGGGAACTTTGGGTTGGATGTTTTTCACAGTATTAAGAAAAGTCTACAGATGAGAAGAACATGCTCCTGAAAGAGACATGAGAAATGGCAGCATGAGAACACAAGCTGTGAAGGGCTGTGGATTCACTGAAAAATGAAATAGCCTTGATATGAAAGGAGGAAGCAAAGAATGCCAGCTACTCAGTGCTGTGGAGAAAGTTAGAAGATTTCTTTAAAAAATTAAATGGCTGTCATTATTTGCAGATGACATGATATTGTGCATACAAACCCTAAAGACTCCACTCCAAAACTACTAGAACAAATATTTGAATTCAGCAAAGTTGCAGGATACAAAATTAATACACAGAAATCTGTGGCATTCCTATACACTAATGATGAACTAGCAGGAAGAGAAATCTGGAAAATAATTACATTCACAATTGCATCAAAAAGAATAAAATACCTAGGAATAAACCTAACCAAGGAAGTGAAAGACCTACACCCAGAAAACTACAAGATGCTCTTAAGAGAAATTAAAGAGGACACTAACAAATGGAAACTCATCCCATGCTCTTGGCTAGGAAGAACTAATATTGTCAAAATAGCCATCCTGCCTAAAGCAGTCTACATAGTCAATGCAAGCCCTATCAAAATACCAACAGCATTCTTCAATGAACTGGAACAAATAGTTTCAAAATTCATATATATGGAACCACAAAAGACCCCAAATAGCCAAAGCAATCCTAAGAAGGAAGAATAAAGCAGGGGGGATCTCGCTTCCCAACTTCAAGCTCTACTATAAAGCCACAGTAATCAAGACAATTTGGTACTGGCACAAGAACAGACCCACAGACTAGTGGAACAGAATACAGACTCCAGACATTAACCCAAACATATATGGTCAATTAATATATGATAAAGGAGCCATGAACATACAATGGGGAAATGACAGCCTCTTCAACAACTGGTGTTGGCAAAACTGGACAGCTACATGTAAGAGAATGAAACTGGATTATTGTCTAACCCCATAAACAAAAGTAAATTCAAAATGGATCAAAGACCTGAATGTAAGTCATGAAACCATAAAACTCTTAGAAAAAAATATAGGCAAAAATCTTTTGGACATAAACATGAGCAAATTCATGAACATATCTCCATGGGCAAGGGAAACAAAAGCAAAAATGAACAAGTGGGACTATATCAAGCTGAAAAGTTTCTATACAGCAAAGGACACAAAAAGGCATCCTACAGTATGGGAGAATATATTAATAAATGACAGATCCAATAAAGGGTTGACATCCAAAATATATAAAGAACTCACCAACCTCAACAAACAAAAATCAAATAATCCAATTAAAAAATGTTCAGAGGAGCTGACCAGACATTTCTCCAAAGAAATTCAGATGGTCAACAGACACATGAAAAGATGCTCCACATCGCTAGTCATCAGAGAAATGCAAATTAAGACCACAATGAGATATCACCTCACACAAGTAAGGATGGCCACAGTCCAAAAGACAAACAAATGTTGGCGAGGTGTGGAGAAAGGGGAACCCTCCTACACTGCTGGTGGGAATGTAAATTAGTTCAACCATTGTGGATAGCAGTATGGAACTTCCTCAAAAAACTCAAAATAGAAATACCATTTGATCCAGGAATTCCACTCCTAGGAATTTAATCTAAGAATGCAGCAACCCAGTTTGAAAAAGACATATGCACCCCTATGTTTATCACAGCACTATTTACAATAGCCAAGAAATGGAAGCAACCTAAGTGTCTGTCAGTAGATGAATGGATAAAGAAGATGGGATGTGTATACACAATGGAATATTATCAGCCATAAGAAGAAAACAAATCCTACCATTTGCAACAACATGGATGGAGCTAGAGGCTATTATGCTCAGTGAAATAAGCCAGGTGGAGAAAGACAAGTATCAAATGATTTCACTCATCTGTGGAGTATAAGAACAAAGAAAAAAACTGAAGGAGCAAAACAGCAGCAGACTCACAGAACCCAAGAATGGATTAACAATTACAAAAGGGTTAAGGACTGGGGAGGATGGGTGGGAAAGGAGGGATAAGGGGGGGGAAGAAAGGGGGCACTATGATTAGCATGTATAATGTGGGGGGGCAAGGGAGGGCTGTACAACACAGAGAAGACAAGTAGTGATTCTACAGCATCTTACTAGGCTGATGGACAGTGACTGTAATGGGGTATGTGGGGGGGAATCAGTGATGGGGAAGTCTAGTAAACATAATGTTCCTCATGTAGTTGTAGATTAATGATACCAAAAGAAAAAAAGGAAAAGAAAAGAAAGCACCTTTAAAAAAAAAATGAAATGGTGTTGCTGCAAGGCACTGTGAAAGAGGAAGGTCATGAAGGAGAAGGACATACCCCTGCAAAAAGCACAAGAAGAAGTGCAAGAACATGAACTGTGAGGTGCAGTGGAGAAGATAAAAGATTCTTTATACAATGAGACAGCAACATGAAAGTTGCTCTGAAGGAGGCAAAGGTCATGGAGGAAAAAGATGTACTCCTGAGGGAAGAACAGGAAAAGGAAGCATGAGAATGCCAGCTGTGAGGTATTGAGGTGAAGGTAAGAGAGCTGTTGAAAACTGAGCTAGCATTGCTGCAAGGCACAGTAGAAAGGGTAAAGGGAGTAGCAGAGGAGACACTCAGGGGAGTGGAGAGAAAGGTGCCATCAGCCCCAGAGCCTGATACTCCTCTACTGAAAGCATGCTCAGTGTATGTAAAGAAAATAATGCCACAGAAACCAAAGATTCCTCTGGGAGAAATGCAGCCCCCAACCCAGGTTATGCAGCACTCTATGCTCTGCCCCTATACCCAGCCTGAGATGGTGGATTTGGGATCCTAGTTTCAGTGGAAGCCCCCTCAGAGTCAATATCAGCTTGGCTCTTGTGTCTTTGGGATATTGTGCGGGGTGGAGGGGTGGAATTGTTCTGTCTGGATCAAAGATGGAAAAGCTGGCTTCACTGAGAGTTCATCCTGCCTTGTGGCAGCAACTGCAAAATACACATCAGACCCCAGAAAATCACTACATCCATGACTGGCTTATGGCTATGCTTCATGCTGTGTGGCCCAATCAGGGTGATATACCATCTTCCCCTGCTAAATGGAAAATGTATGCTGAGCTCCAATATGTGTTACAGGAGCTAGGTGTGTAAAATGACATCTTTAGTCCAGAGAATTACGGCCCAGATGAGGAGCCTTTTACTGCAGGGATGAGAAATGTTGTGCCTCAAATGGCTCCCTAGTAACCATTCATGCCCCTCACTTACGACAGCCCATAAGGTTACCCATATGGTAGCAGACTTGGGAAAGGCTGAAACTATGAAAGCATGGAAAGAAATAAGGTCTGCTACTCAGAGAAAGAATTTAAATGGCCCCAAAGGTTACCAGGACGCAGACATGGGTTGATTTAATAGGGGCAGAAGAAGACAGAAGGAAATTTGATGGGAAGTCAAATAGAATCTTACTGGACCTGCAGCAACACCTGAAACTGGAGCAACAGTCTGGCCACTGAAGACAAAGAAGCAGAGGTTGGAGACAGACCACAAGTCCAGCCTGTGTATTTCAAGACATCCTGCTGGAGAATAAACCATCCTCACCTGAACCCATACAGGAAGATGACTGGGGGACAGATGGACTGAGGGGAAGGTTGAGGTACCTGCCCTGAGGGACCAGAGGGGAACCGAAGGCCACATGTTAAAATATACACCCATTGGTCCCCAGTGAACAAACATGTCCTGGCCCTGATAGATACAGTAGCTGAATGTTCAGTGATTTATGGCAACCCTGAGCAGTTTCCTGGGATCCCCATTATTATCGATGGATATGGGGGTAAGGCTATCAGAGTGAAAAGAGCCTGAATCCCATTTGAAATAGGGCATCTACCACCAAAGGAATATACTGTATAGATATCCTGCAGGGCTTATGGTGGCAGACTAATGCAGGTGAGTTCAGACTGAGGATATGTATGGTGAAGGAAGTTCTGAGGGGACATGCTAAAGACCTTCCAATAGCTTTGCCTGTGCCTTGGCAGATGACTAATACAAAACAATACAAATTGTCCAGAGGGCATAAAGAAATTGGAGAAACCCTGCAGGAAATGGAAAAGTTAGGTATAATAAAGCCCACCCGTAGTCCTTCCAGGTCCTCAGTGTGGCCAGTAAAAAAGCTGGATAACTCATGGCATAGGACTGTGGATTACAGAGAATTGAATAAAGTCATACCCCCTATGCATGCTGCTGTTCCCTCTATTACAAACCTGATGGGTACCCTCAGTCATGAACTATGCACATATCATTATGCTGTAGATCTTGCTAATGCCTTATTTTCCATTGACATAGAGCAGGAAAGTCAGGAACAATTTGCCTTCATGTAGAAAGGATGGAAATGGACTTTTACTGTCCTTTCACAGGGGTCCTGCACATCCCCATCATCAGTCATGGACTTGTAGCCCAGGACTTGGCACCATGGGAGAAACTGCCAATGGTGTGGCTGTACCATTATATTGATGATGTCATGCTCATGTCCAATTCTCTTTCAGATTCTGGACGGTACAGCACCTAGACTGCTGCAACATTTACAGGAGAAAGGATAGGTTGTGAACAGCACCAAGGTTCAAGGACCTGGTTTATCAGTCAAATATTTGGGGATCATTTGGTCAGATAAGCCTAAAGCTATACCAGAAGCACCCATAGATAAAGGCCTTCCCTATCCCTACAACTATGTCATTATTAAAGGAGTTTTGGGGCCTTCTAGGTTACCAGAGACTATTCATCCCACACTTGGCACAAATTCTGAAGCCCTTATACCATTTGATATGAAAGGGCATCAAGTGGGACTGGGATGAGACATGTGCATCTGCCTTTATTACAGCAAAATGGGCAGTCAAGGCCCTGCAGGCCTAGAGTGTGATAGACCCATCAAGGCCCTGTGAGCTGGATGTTCATGTGACTGAAGATGGTTACGGCTGGGGCCCCTGGCAGTAGCTTGAATTAACTCACCAACCTATTGGATTTTGATTGCAACTCTGGAAAGGTGTAGAGGTATAATACACCTTAATAGAAAAATAGTTGGCTGCCATGTATCACACCTTGCTGGCTACAGAACCCATCATTGGAATGACCCCAGTAAAGGTAATAACCATCTATCACATTTTGGGGTGGGTACAGAACTAGACCCAAAATCCATGGAGTGGTGTGGCAGACACCTACACTTGCCAAATGGGATGCATACTTAAGAGCATAGCGCCCTCTCTACTAGCCCCTTGAATAAAGAACTCCAACACTTATTGGGGACAGTGACATATACCAGTGAAGGACAGGAAGAATTTGCTTTAGAGATATTAGTAGCAAAGAGCCCTTATCAGGAGGGAAGAGCCCCTATAGCCAAAGATGCATGGTACACAGATGCTTATAGCCCTGAGCAGCCCCCAAAAGGGAGGACTGTAGCTTTCCATCCTAAGACTGAGACAATATGGATGGAGCAAGGAGAAGTGAAGAGCAGTCAATGGGCTGAGTTGCAGGCAGAGTGGCCCCCAAAGATCACATGACCACTGAAGACCCCTCCCCACTAGTTGTCTTTACTGAAAGCTGGGCCATCTTTTGAGGCTTGACTCTGTGGCTACCGACATGGTACCATGCCAAATGGATGGTTAGTCACCAACCCCTTCAGGGGCGAGACTTATGGTCTTCTGGTCAGACTAAAACAGTTACAGTACATCATGTGAGAGGCCATTTGCCACTGGCATCCCCAGGAAATAATGAAGTAGATGAACTGGCCCAGGTACATTGGCTAGAAGGAAAGCCTGCCTCTGATGGGGCCTAATGGTTAATCAATATTTGTTGCATGCAGGGAAGAAGGCAGTGTGGGCTGTAGCCTATCAATGGGGCCTGCCTTTGACCTTTGAAGAACTCAGTAGAATCTAGCAGGTGTGCACTGTGTGCTCTAAATGGGACTTTCACTGAGTCCCACAGCAACCTGGGACCATAGCTAAGGGGCTGATACTCCTCATCAAGTGGCTGAAAGACTATTTTGGGCCTTTGCCCATGTCAGAAGTGTACCAATATGCCATGACTTGTGTAGACACAGCTACTGGACTTCTGGTTGCTTTTCTTGCATGTTGTGCAAACCAGTAAATGACCAAAAGAGGCATGGAGTATCTCTTTGCAGCCTATGGCTGACCACAAGTAATGGAGAGTAATCAAGGCACCCACTTTACTGGATATGCACTACAACAGTGGTGGAACAGTGGGAATAAAATGCAAGTTTCATGTGCCATGCAATCCTACCACAGCAGGCATGATAGAGAGGTACAGTGGTTTGTTTAAATCTGGACTGAAGTCAGACACAAATAGTCTATGGGGATGGTCAGTCCAATTATGGACAGTACTACGTAGTTTGAACAAGAAACCCCAAAAGGGAACACTGAGCCCTGCACACATGCTAATGCATATTCCTGCCTCCCCTAAACAACTGCAAGTACAAACCAGGAGGAATCATTGAAACTGAGGTTTGGCCACCAGAATGATATCTTGCTGCCAGCACCAACTCTACTAAATACTGGAGACTCCATGAGTGGGCATGGCCTTGGACATTTTGACACATGGACCAGTGATGGCTGGCCCTCCTGGTACCTTGGGGACAAGGCCTGGAAGCTGGCCTCCTGTATATTCCTGGAGTAACAGGAGAGTGGCCCCCAAAGGTCACAGTAGTATATCTTGAATGGCTGGAAGATAGGAGCATCTTACCAGGGAGTTTTGTTTTATCATTATGTCCAGTGCATGCACCTCCAGTAGCACTATATACAGATCCCTCAGGAACCCCCATGGGGAGAAGGGTAAAGGTATGGTATACTAGACCTGGACAGGACCCCCTTTCTGCCACAGTCCTATCACAGGGCCACTCTCTTGCATGCATCCTAACTGATGGACAAGATTTGCCTATGTTGGTGTCATTAAAATATGTATCTCATTGCCCTTAAGGTCTTTGTGGATTGCGCACATAACCTAGCAAAAAAATTGCTACTCGTTGGTGTGCATGGAGCTCCCTATCCATACCACTACCAAGTGCGAGTCATGAATTCATCTGAGTAGAACTGGTTTTGAGTATAGCTGGAATAACCTCCTCAGCCTTAAGGATTATTTTAATTTTTGTTACCTGTATCAAAATTTTGTTGTATCATAATTTTTGTTATTATCTCTATGTTGTGTTATCCTCTGTTGCTGTTCTGGAAACTGGTTACAATATTCCAGCTTTCTTGCACAGGGACCATAACAGAAGACTAAGAGTGTGTAGATTGTGAGGTAAGAATCTTGGAGGGGTGGTTGAGGAAAACTGGAGTTCCTATGGTCAGGATTATCATATGAACCTAAACAACTTGATGCTGTAACTGGCCTGTTGCTACCGCTTCCATACCTGTAGGCAATATGCTATTATTGATTGAGTTACTCACTGAACAAAGAGTCCTGTCCAGTGGTCTGGGTGCAAAAAAAAAAGATAAAAGACCTAGGAATAAACATAGAAAACCTAAAGCTTTTTTTCTATTTGGAGAAAACAAAACACTCTTTACACTCTTTAAACACCATATTATATTTGAACAACTGTAAAGACACCTCTTCCTTGGTAAGGCTGTCTCAGCATCACCAAGATGTCAGTTCTTTCTAGATTTACTTATAATTTTAATGCAATCCATTAAGTTATGTCAATGAGCTTTCTTATGAAGCTATTTAACTTGATACTAAGGTTCATTATCAAAAACATAAACATGTAAGAATAGCCAGTATAATATTATTCAGCCATAAGAAGAAAAAAATCCTACCATTTGCAACAGCATAAATGCAGCTAGAGGGTATTACGGTCAGTGAAATAAGACAGGTAGAGAAAGACAAGTACCAAACTATTTCACTCATATGTGGAGTATAAAAACAAAGCAAAACTGAAGGAAGAAAATAGCAGCAGACTCACAGACTCCCAAGAAGGCACTAGCAGTAACCAAAGGCAAAGGGGATGGGGAGGATGGGTGGGGAGGGAGGAAGAAGGGAATTAAGGAGTATTATGAATAGCACACATAATGTAGGGGGGGCACGGGGAAGGCAGTATAACACAGAGAAGACAAGTAGTTGCTCTATATTATCTTACTATGCTGATGGACAGTGACTGCAGTGGAGTACATCAGAGAGACTTTATAATATGGGTGAATGTAGTAACCACAATGTTGCTCATGTGAAACCTCCACAAGGAAGTATATCAATGATAGCTTTATAAAAAAAAGAATAGCCAGTATATTAATTTTCAAGGGCTGCCATTACAAATTACCACAAACAGGGTGGTTTAAACCAAAAATTTCTTCACTCATAGTTCTAAGAGCCAGAACTCCAAAATCAAGGTGTCAGTAGAGCTCTGCCCCTCCAGAGGCTCTAAGGGAAATTCCATTCCTTGACTCTTCCCAGATTCTGGTGGTTTAAAACATTCTTTGGCTTATAGACATATAGCTCCAGTCTCTGCTTCTGTCTTCACATGACCTTGTCCTCTATGGCTCCTTCTCTTCTATCTCTTATAAGGATACTTGTTATTGAATTTAGGACCCACCTGGTTAATCCAAGATCATCTCACCTCAAGGTCCTTAACTTAATTAAATATGCAAAGACCTTTGTTTCCAAAGGTTCCACTCACAGGTAATCAGGATAAAGACTTAGACATATCTTTTTGGAGTCCAGAAATCAATCCACTACAGCTAACAAAACACTGAAAAGCAAGAACT
Source organism: Manis pentadactyla (assembly GCF_030020395.1). Lineage (NCBI taxonomy): Eukaryota > Metazoa > Chordata > Mammalia > Pholidota > Manidae > Manis > Manis pentadactyla. The sequence goes on along the minus strand of NC_080021.1, from coordinate 118,003,648 downwards.
GTGAGGAAAGATGAGTTGTTGTTCCTGGTAGATATTAAAACATTATAATTATTTTTATTATAATTAATTAAAACAATGTAGCATTATGAATAGGCAGATCACCCAAAAGAGTAAAAAAGAAGGTCCAAGAATAGACACAGAGGCATATAGAATTCATTAATATGATAATGATAGAATTACTGGGGCAACAAAAAGTCTTTGAAACAAACTGTTATAACTGCAAAGCTATCTGGAAAAAGATAAAATTAGTCCATTCTTCATATCATACACAAGAAAAAATTTGCATGTATATCTACCTATAAAAATATGGAACTGTAAAACTACTAGAAGAAAACATGGGTTTTCTACTAAAAATTCATACACAGTAAAACATTGATATATTTGACTACAAAACAAGGAGGAGGAGCAAGGGGAGGACAGTGACCTTGACATGACCTAAATTATCATTAAAAAATCAAGATATCAAGATAAATGATACATATGTCATAGATAAAGTTCAATATCCCTGATATACAAAAAACATTTAGAAACCAAGAAAACAATAAATGAAAATCCTTTACAAAACTGGTTAAAAGACATGGTCAATGGCTCTCCAGCATATGAAAACACTTTCAAATATACTCATAAAACTAAAATTTTGAATCACACCAATATACCATTTCTCATCCATCACACTAACAAGATTTCAAGAGTTGACACACTCAGTTGAAGAGGCTTTGGGGAAACAGGTATTATCATAAACTGCTAGTGAAAATTAAAGGTGACATGATTCCCCAATGCAGAAAAGTTTCCCCAAATCTAACAAACTCCATACATATTTACCTTTTGACACCACAATCCCCATTATAGAAATTTGCCTTGAACATACACCTCTAAAAAGATTAATATACTTATACTGCAACTTATTCATTGAAGCATTATTTGCAGTTGCAAAATACTGGAAACCACTTAAATGTTCATACAGGAGATGAGTTGAACAAACTATGATATGTACTATAAACTATGGCATACTATAAACTCTAAAGTATGGTATGTACTATGACACAAACAGATAATATACAATTGTAAAAAGAATAGAAAGATACCTACAAATTGATATGGAATGATTTCCAGGATGTAATATTAAGTGGGAAAAAAATGAAAACAAGGATATCTGATATACTAGCTTTTGATTAAGAAAGAAGGAAAAATAAAAAATATATGGAGATAAATATATATACATGTATATATGTGTATACATACGAAAGAAAAACCAAAAAAAAAGTAATGAAGTTGGTTACCTGCAAGAGGAAGGGAAAGGCCTGAGGATGTAAGGAAAAGGAATATGGAAAAGAATGATAGTTCTTTAAGTATACCCTTTTGCACTATTTTTTACTTATAAAAATAGGTTAATATTCTGCATAATCCTAAAATAAAATTAAGTCAGCAAGGATAGAAAGGGAGAACTAAAACTAAAAGCAAACTTAAACAGATGAAAATAGTAAATAAATAAAACTAATCCAAGTAACTCATACATACCGAATTTAACATATACCTTATCCTCAATCTTTGACAAGAGTGCTGTCAGGGGGTGAGGGTAGAGTTTTGCAAACAAATCATGAAATATTTTTTATATATTTGTTTTTATAGTGGTATGGGTAAAGAAATTCTTAAACAATGTTAGAATTATTACAGGATTGACCAAAAATATAAATGAGTTGATGTTGAGTTAGGATTCTCACTATGGAAGAAAGAATATACATATATGAAATGGAGGAAGACAAGAACAAGCCCTGAGGTAAGAGATTGGAATTAAAGGTGTTCTATGAGAACTCTGGATTTCTAAATATGTCTGTGTATGTGTATATGCATGCATATGTAAGCAGGAATACGTGTGTGTGAAATATATGCAGATGTATATGTGTATGGGTACATACTTTAATACATTTCCTAGTTCTGCCTGCTGAATGAGCATAGAAGCAAAGACACTCCAGGATCAACAGGCACAATTAAGTATCAGATCTTGATTTCCAATAATATTTCCCATTAAAAAGAAACAAGGCTTCATCAGCAAGATGACAAATAAGCCCAAATTCTCCTTCTCCAATAAAAACAGTATTTAACATAAAATGAACCAAGTGCTTCTATAAGAAATCCAGAAACCAATTAAAAGGGTCTCATACCTCAGGCAAGGGCAAAGCCAGCCATATTGAAGCCTAGTAGGAAAAATTTTGATTTTTTAACATTAACTCACCAGAGCCCCTCCTTACCCCCATACTGCAGTACAGTGGGGAGGGAATCCCCAACTCTTGTCTGCCCCTTGGGGATGGAAAGGAGTAGAACACACATCCAACATGCTGACTTTTGGAGCAGGGGTTTGGGTTGAGGGGTGAGAAAGACTGCCCAAGAGACTGGTTTCTCTCTTGACTCTATCCAAGTACTGACAGGAAAAGGGTGCCAGGTTGAGGATCTCTGAGAACAAACCACAAACCATGCTCCAGAATCTATAGTACCATAGACACACACTAGGTGGAACTCCACTACTGTGATTTACTACAGTACCAGAGAGGCTGTAGTATTACTGGAAGACACCAGGGGATGCCTTGGTAGGAACCTACAAACTTCTTTTAATAGATTATATGCACAAATCCAGAGGGAAGTCCTATCCAAAAATGGTTTGAGGTTTGAGGGATCTCTAGAACCCAGGAAGACTGAATAAAGAAAGTCCTTTTGCAGAAAATCAGAACACAAAGTGTGGGAGAATTGGTTGATTCTCCACATGCCAAAACCCAACAACAAAATAACAAGATAGTAAAAGGAACCATGACACATGACATCAAAAAAAAAAACCTCAAAAGAGAGGATTAAAGATGGCGGCATGAGAGGTGAGACAGAGGCTTCCTCCTAAAACTGCATATAATACAAAAACATAATTAATATGACTAATCCTGTAGGAGCAACAGGAAAAAGGGCTGCACCAAACTGCGCGCACCTGGAGAAAAGAATAAACCTCACGGAACAGGGTAATGTACCAAAGCCATGGCCCAGCTGGATCAAAGCCCTTCCCCCACCCCACCTCACTGGCGGGAGGAAGAGAAATGGAGTGGAGAGGGAGTGGAGGCCCGGGACTGCTGAATATCTAACTCCAGAGACCTGCTCTGGGAGCACAAATCTACATTTCATGGTGCTTTCATAGTACTCTTGTGATTAGGGGGTTGGAAAGCTAAGACAGGCAGAATACCTGTAGAGACTGAGATTCCAGCCACTTGCGGAAAGCGGGGATCCATATCCGGCTGCTCTGGGACAAAACAAAGGTGGTCAATCTGAGAGACTTCCTAACAGCAAGAGGGCTGCTAAAGGGGAAAGGATTGCACAGAGCTTACTGCTCAGGAGAAAGGACAGGTAGACAAAATTGTCCAGATGCACTCTGCCTGGCAGGTTAGGAACTTTCTCAATCTTCAGGTGCTCCAGCTCCCTGGATGGCTACACAGCTCAAAGGACCCCCTCTGTGATATGCAGCTTACTACGCCTTTCTCCCAGCCAGCCCCACCTGGCTCACAAACCGGCAAACCCTACCCTGGCATTAGGCCAGCCATAGGGAAGCCCAGTCTACAGCAACCACAAACACAAAGCATAGAGGCTTATACCTGTGTGCTCGGCCAACTGGTTCAGGAAGTGGAGGCAGGCATAGCAGCCAGGAAGCAGGAAACAGCTCTTTCCTACCCCCAGGCACCATTACTGCTCCCTTGCAACCTCCCAACATTGCTTCAGGGACAGAGCATCTCCTGAGGGGAGAGCTTCTTGGCACTAGAGGGTGCAATATACAAATATGAAACACCGAAGAAACCTGGTTCAAAGTAAAATTATGAATACAACACTGGAGAAAGATTCAAATGAAATCAACCTCATGAATCTTCCTGAAAGGGATTTCAAAGTAAAAATCATTAACATGCTCATGGAGGTACAGAAAAATATTCAAGAACTCAGGAATGAATCCTGGTCAGAGATCCAATCATTGAAGAGCACAATGGAGGGTATTAAAAGCAGATTACTTATGGTGGAAGAGACAATAAGTGAAAAAGAAATTAGAGAAGAGGAATACAAAGAAGCTGAGGCACAGAGAGAAAAAAGAATGTCTAGGAATGAAATAATTTGAGAGAACTGTGTGATCAATCCAGAAGGAACAATATTCACATTATAGGGATACCAGAAGAAGAAGAGAGAGAAAAATGGATAGAAAGTGTCTTTGAGGAGGTAGTTGCTGAAAACTTCCCCAATCTGCAGAAGGAGATAGTCTCTCAGGCCATGGAGGTCCACAGATCTCCCAACACAAGGGACGAAAGGAGGACAACACCAAGACATATAGTGATTAAAATGGCAAAGATCAAGGATAAGGACAGACTATTAAAAGCAGCAAGACAGAGAAATAAGATCACATACAAAGGAAAGCCCATCAGGCTATCATCAGACTTCTCAGCAGAAACCTTACAGGCCAGAAAGGAGGGCATGACATATTTAATGCAATGAAGCAGAAGGGACTCAAAATGAGAATACTTTACCTGGCAAGATTATCATTTAAATTTGAAGGAGTGATTAAACAATTTCCAGATAAGCAAAAGCTGAGACAATTTACCTCCCACAAACCATCTCTACAGTGTATTTTGGAGGGACTGCTATAGATGGAAGTGTTCCTAAGGTTTAATAGCTGTCATCAGAGGTTATAAAGCCACAGTAAAGAAAGTAGAACAGTTAATTACTAAGCAAACACAAAATTAAATCAACTATCCCCAAAGTCAGTCAAGGGATAAACAAAGAGTACAGAATATGAAACCTAATATATAAAGAATGGAGGAGGAAGAAAAAGGAGGAGAAGAAAAGAACCTTTAGATTGTATTTGTAATAGCATATTAAGTGAGTTAAGTTAGACTCTTAGATAGTAAGGAAGTTAACCTTGAACCTCTGGTAACAATGAATCTAAAGCCTGCAATGGCAATAAGTACATACCTATCGATAATTACCCTAAATGTAAATGGACTGAATGCACCAAATGACATAGAGTCACTGAATGGATAAAAAACAAGACCCATATATATATGCTGCCTACAAAGACTCACTTTAAACCCAAAGACATACACAGAATAAAAGTGAAGGGATGGAAAAAGATATTTCATGCAACTAATAGGGAGAAAAAAGCAGGAGTTGAAGTACTTGTATCAGACAAAATAGACTTCAAAACAAAGAAAGTCACAAGCGATAAAGAAAGACATTACATAATTATTAAGGGGTCAATCCAACAAGAAGATATAATGATTATAAATATCTATGCACCCAACATAGGAGCACCTACATGTGTAAAACAAATACTAACAGTATTAGAAGGGGAAACAGAGTGCAATGCATTCATTTTAGGATACTTCATATGGTGATAAAAGGGTCAATTTACCAGTGATATATATAAGATATATATAAGAGATATAATTATAAATACATATGACCTAACATTAGACCACCCAAATATATGAAGCAACACTGACAACTCAAAGGAGAAATAGACAGCAACACAATAACAGCAAGAGATTTCAATACCACCACATTCAGTTATGGATAGAACAATCAGGCAGAATCTCAATAAGGAATCAGAGGACTTAAATAATACTATAAACTAGAAATAACAAAAATACACAGAACATTCCACCCAACAACAGGAAAACACATATTATTCTCAAGCACCCAAGGAACATTTTCTAAGACAAAGTGTAAGGACACAAAATAACTCTTAATGAATTTAAGAAGATAAAAATCATAGAAATCACCTTCTTGAACACAATGGAATAAAACTAGAAATCATATAACAGGAAAATCCAATGTAAAGATTAAACAGTATGCTCTTAAACAACCTGTCAAAGAAAAAAATCACAAAGGAATTCAGAAAATATCTGGATACAGATGAAAACAATAATACAAAACAGTAAAACTTATGGGATTTAGCAAAAGCAGTAATATGAGGAAGTTATAATGGTAAATGTTTATATTTTTAAAAAGATCTCAAACCAACAACCTTATCTTACACCTGAAGAACAATTTTAAAAAAGAACAAATAACCCAAAGTTAGAAGGAAGGAAATAATAAATACTAGAGCAGAAATAAATGAAACAAATGTTAGAAAAAAACAACTACAAAACCAAGTGTTGTTTTTGAAAAAATTAACAAAAGTGGCAAACTCTGGCCTGATTAAGAAAAAAGAAAAGACTCAAACAGCTAAAATCAGAAGTGAAAGAGGAGGTATTACAATGATTTCTACTGAAAGACAAAAGATCATAAAAGATTACTATGAACAGTTACATGACAAAATATTGGATAACCTGGAAAAAATGGATAATTTCCTAGGATCATAGAACCTACAAAGGCCAAACCATGAAAAAATAAGAAATCTGAAGAGACCTATAATTAGTAAGGAGATTGAAGCAGTAAGCAATAATCTCCCAACAAAGAAAATTCCAGAACCAGTTGGCTTCACTAGAGAATTCTATCAAACATTTTAAAAAGAATTAATCATTCTCAAATTTTTCCAAAGAATCAAAGAGTAGCGAACACTCCCAAACCTGTTCCATGGGGCAAGCATTTCCCTGATACCAAAACCAGACAAACAGATATGAAAATGACAGATCAATATCTGATTAATAGTAATGAAAAATACTAGCAAACAGAACTCAAAGGCATATTAAAAGGAACATACAGCATAACCAGTAGGATTTACACCTGGAACATAAGGATGCTTCAATATATGTAATAGAATGTAACAATGTAATACACCATATTAAAAAAATGAAGGACAAAAGTCACATGATAATTTCAACAGTTGCAGAAAACATATTTGATAAAATTCTACACTCTATAGTGTTAAAAACATTTAATAAACTAAGAATAGGTGAAAATATAAATCCATACATGAACAAGCCACAATAAACATTACATTCAGTGGGGAAGACTGATAGCTTTTCCTCTAAGATCAAGAACAAGGCTAGTCTGCTCACTCTTGCCACCGCTATTCTATGTGGTACTGGAAGTTCTAGATAGAGCAATTAGAAAAGAAAAAAATAATGTATACAACCGGTACAAAAAAAAAAACAAGCAAAATTATCTCTTGTTTGCAAATGACATGAACTTGTAATGTAGAAAACCCTAAAGATTCCACACACAAAAATTAGAACTAATAAATTCAACAAAGTGGCAGGCAACAAAATAAACTTTCAAAAATCAGTTACATTCCTTTATGTTAATAATGACCAATCCAAGAAGAAAATTAAGAAAACAATCCTGTTTACTAGAGAATCAAAAAGATAAAAATGTTTAGGAGTAAGTATAACCAATAAGATGAAAGATTTGTACATAGAAAACTATAAAACACTGCTAAAAGAAATCAAAGAAGCTAGAAGTAAAACTAAAAAAATCACAGAAAAACAGCCCATACTCAAGGATTGGAAAATTTAATATTGCTAAAATGTTCCTATGATTCAAAGCAATCTACAGACTCAATGCAATCCCTATCAAAGTTCCAGTGTTATTTTTTATAAAAATACAAAAAAAATACTAAAATTCATACGGAATTTTAAGGGACCCCAAGGAGCCAAAACAGTCTTGCAAAAGAAAAACAAATTTGGAGGTCCCAAACATCCTGATTTCAAAATAAACTACAGAGCAACAGCAATTAAGAAAGTGCCATGCTGGCATAATAATACATACATATGTACACCTAAAACTAATACAGTGTTATATGTCAATTATATCTCAATTTTGAAAAATAATATAAAGATAGATATATAGACTAATGGAACAGAATTGACATCCCAGAAATAAAACCCTACATATATATGGCAAAATGAATTTCAACCAGGGTATTAAGAAAACACAATGGGGAAAGAACAATTTCTTCAATAAACTGGGCTGGGAAAACTGGATATGCACATGTAAAAGAATAAAGTTGGATCCTTCTTTTACAGCATGTACAAAAACTAATTCAGAATGTATTCATGACTAAATACAAGATCTAAACCTCTTAACCTCCTAGAAGAAAACAAGATGAAAAGTTTCAGGACATTGGATTTGTTAGACAGGACATCAAAAGTACTGGCTTGAATAAAGCAAAAATAAACAAGTGGGACCACACCAAACTAAAAAGTTACTGTACAGCAAACAGTCAACAAAATGAAAAGGCAATCTATGAAAAGAGAATATTTGCAAGACATACATAAATATGCAACATAAGCAACCAATACAAAATAAATAAGCAATATAAGCAACTAATAAAATGTAACAGAAAAAAAAGGCAAATACTTGACTAAAAATTGGGCAAAGGACCTGAATAGACATTTTCCCAAAAAAGACATACAATAGCCAACAAGTACATGAACAGGTGTTCAACATCACTAATCAGCAGGGAAATGGAAATCAAAACCACAATGAAACATTACCACATACCTGTTAGAATAGCTATCATCAAAAAGAAAAGAAAACAAATGTTTGCAAGGATATGGAGAAAAGGGAACACTTGTATACTGTTGGTGGGAAGGTAAATTGGTACAATAACTATAGAGGTTCCTCAAAAATTTTAAAATAAAACTACCATATGAGCTAGCAATCTATTTCTGGGTATATATCCAAAGGAAACAAAATTAGTGTATCAAAGAGGTATCTGTATTCCCATGTTCTCTGTAGCATTATTCACAGTAGCTAAAATATGGAAACTTCAGTATTCACTGATAGGTGAAAGGATAAAGAAATTGTGATACATATGTTTGATTATTCAGCCATAAAAAGGAATGTCCTGCCATTTGTGACAACATGGATGAATCTGGAAGACATTATGCTAAGTGAAATAACACAGACATATATTGCATGTTTTGTTACATGTGGATCTTAAAAAAGAAAAATGCCAAATTCATAGTAACAGAAAGCAGAATGTTGGTTTCCAGGGACTAGGAGAAGGCAGTCATTGGGAATTATTGTTTAATGCATACGAAGAGTTCTGAGATGGTTGTTGTACAGCCAACATCTGGTGATGATGGCTGCACAACAATTTAAATATACACTTAAAAAATGGTTAAGATAGTTAGTTTTATGGTATGTGTATTTATTACAATAAAAAAGTTGGAAGAAAAGAATACATCAATGTAAATAAAATGTGAGTGTGTGTATATACTTTCTTCACAGCAAAACACTAGAAAATAAATTGTAAAATGTTATTGGTGCTTATATATTAGATTTAGATTACAGGTAATTTGTTTTCCTATGTGCTTTTCTCACTTTTTCAAATGTTTCACAATAATACTTTTATATTCAGATAAAATGAAATAAATGTTATTTTTTGAAATTCAAAAAAATGCATTACCAAATAGTATGTACAATATTATGTCATTTTTAAAAAATAATATATATAAGCTATGGAAAAGCAGGAAGGCAAAAAAAATATGTTAACAATAATTGGTTATCTCAAGGGAAATAAGATTGTGGTGATTTTATTTTCTTTTTGCATGACTATTTTTTAAACTTTCATGAACTAGATACTTTAATATATACTTAGAAAAAACACAGTACAATATGAATACTACATATGAAAATACTAATACCTAGTTGACACTGTACTTAATATTCACAGGTCTTAATGCCTATGCCTTTAATAACTCCTTAAAACATTGTATCTAGACTAATATTGCTGAATGGATTATCACATTCAAGTTCAAATAACCAATAAAAAAATATTTTTTTACTAAAATTGTTGGTAACAATTAATTGTAATTATTAATAATTTTATCAATATAATTAATGTTTATGTTTTATTAATGCAATTGATATAGTTAATATTTCTAATTAATTATTAATTTATTACTAGCATTACTGATTACTAATAATTAAAAATATTAATATATCAGGTAACATTTTATAGTTGGCAGTTTAGCAGAATACGTACATTATGTTCCTCCTTAACTGCTTCTTCTAACCGAGCTGCAAATTGTGAACAACATATCAAGAATGAATTCAGATCATCCCCAGCCTTTTGAAAACAATAACAAAACAAAGTAATTTTGTAACTTTAACTGTTTCAGAATCCATATGCATATCCCTCTATATTTCAGCATATTTAAATGCTTTTAAAAATATTTTTGTGTGGGTAATTCATGTCCCTTCAAACATGTAAGACAAGAAACAATGCTCCAAATGCTTCACTAGCAAATTCTCCCAGAAAAAAACATGGAAGAAAGTATATTGTGGGGAATGCTCATTAGTAACATATACCCAGTTATGTCTCACTGTCATTCTCCTCTACACTGTTGCAGAAAATCAAGAATCCAAGAATTAGACTCCTGAAATGTATGGGTGACCAAAAACAGATGGCTATTTAGTGTACCTAATAATTGTCTCTTTGTGTTAGAAAATGAATGCTAATTATGGCTTCTGATTATAAGTATACTTGTCAAGAGCTACAGTTTTTCATGCTCACTTAATGGACAATAGAAAATTATGAGGAAAAAAACAGTTATAGATTAAAATGTCAGTGACTGAATCTCTTCTAGTAGAGCAGTGATCTTTTTAATCAAACACTTGACCCATGATAAACAAATCTCAGATGCTTATATACAGTTAGGATTGTCATGGAACATTCTCCATGAGGAGTATGTTCACTCAGCATTACATTTTAAGCACATTAATATACTTTTTTTGCCATGTAAAGACCTGAAATCATATAGGAGAGAGGGAATAAAATTGAAGTAGTCATTCAGAAGAGTGGGAAAATGCATGTACCAGAGTTACTAATGACAATATAAAGTGAAACCATTAGTGTACTTGCGAATTTCTTCTACCCACACTCAGGTACCACAAATACAGAGATGATGGAGATTGATATGATCAGGGCTGCAGATCAACAAAATAAGACCAATAAAGCAGGACAGAGCAAGGGAGTTAAGTACAATGCCGGGGAGCGATAATAATAATGGACCATGAAAACTGAGCTAGGTAAGAATGCCAGGAGGAATTAGGACAATAAAAGACAGTAGGACCCAAGGATTGGAGCTCCCAATGGAATCAAAAGACTTTTGTTGACAGAATATTAGAAAAGCTAGAAGACAGTGGCCAGAGATTTGGATAACTGAAATTTAAATAATGGGAAAATTACAGTTATCAGTAACAACAAGGAGTAGAGGATATTATCTTGTCAGCTAGTGGTTGAGGTAGAAGACATGAACACTGGAGGAAAGAAATTCTGTGAACAGAGATGCAGATTATGGAAAGATCGTCCACATGCATATTGAAACAATAAAAAATTATGACAACAGTAGTGTTGTGAGACAAGTAGAATATCATTATAATAGAGGCTACTAGCTGCCTACCTTATATTGATTTTTAACTTCCTTACTAAAAGGACCTCAAATTTCTTCCAGATGGCAATGTACATAGCTAATAATAAGTTTCCCAGACTCCCTTACCAATAAGGGTAGCTATGTACCAATCAGGCCAAAGAGAAAAAAACAAGCTGTTGGGCAGAAATTCTGAAAAAATCCTTAAAAGGGGGCAGAAATGCCACTTATGATTAGGATGTAAAAAAAAATGGAAGTCCTTCACTTCAGTATTAACATCCCATAAAGAAAAAATGCATAAAATGAAATAATTATCATACTTTTCTTTGCAGATTATGAAAGGAGAGAACACAAGGGAAATCTAATAGCTTGAATTGCACAGAAGAACTCTATGTTGACGAGCAAGGAACCAAGGACATATCCATACCTGATGGGGGAGCACTAGACAGACAACAGTACTTGTTCTACTGTGCACAGTCACAAGACAGACCTGCCATTCATAAACAGAATTCAGAGGATGAATAAAAATCAGATGAGCGCTTAACAGCCATTCAGACTAGCAGATTAACTGGAATAAGGAAGAGCTCCTGAAGCAAGTCACTCAACCCACCCATTTTTCTCCCATCAAACTCAATTTGCCATAACGTGGCTGAAAAAGAGGCCAAAATACCTCCATTTTGGAATGGCCAAAATTAGAAAGACTGGCAATACCAATTTTGGAAAGGATATGGGAACACTGGAACTCATACAAAGATGGTAAGAACACAACACAACATGGTCCTGCCATGTTTAGCAATTGCTCATAAAGTTAAACATATTTTCAGTTATTATATATATATATATATATATATATATATATATATATATATAACCCACCAATCATATTCCTAAGTAATTATCACACAAAGACATATAAAAATGTTCATAGAAGTTTCATTCAAAATAGCCAAAATGGCTATAGGATCCAACAACCCATACAATCAAATACTCTTTACAATAAAATGAGCAAACTACTGATACACAGAACAACATGGATGAATCTCAAAAATATTATGATGGTGGAGTGGAAGCTAGATGAAAAAAACTACATTCTGTATGATTTTATTCATATGAAACTCTAGAAAAAGCAAAACTATAGTGATAGATCAGTGGTTGTCTGGGGCCAGGGTAAGAGAATAGAACTGACTGCAAAGGGGTTACAAGAGAGATTTTTCGGACAAAGATAATGCTTTGTAGTTTCACTGTGGGGGCAAATACATAACTATAAAAAAGCGCAGTGTGGATAAAATTGCAATATTTCCAGGATATCTTGCCTGGCTCCAGTTCATCTCCATATCAATAGGTGTTTATAAGGGGTAGAGAGAAGTAGTCCATCTCCATATCCACAAGTAATTACAAGGGTCAGTGAGGTACAGTGGAGTTTTTTACTCTGCTGCACAAGCCAGGTCGAAAAGGATACAGGACAGCTGCTTCTAAGGAATAAATGTTTCTTAAGCTTTATTTCTCCCTTTGACTGACTTCAGTTTCAGAGGTATTTTGCCCCAGGATTTCACCTCCCCAGTGTTACAAGAGCTAAAAAGAAATCTCTCATGCTGCATGTGTTTGTGGTAATTGTATTTTACAGCTCTGGCAGAGATGAACCAAAATGTACACCAAAAGTATTTAAAATTGAAGTCCAAATTACTGCCAGCAAAAATACTGGAAAAATTAAATCAGCCCCTCAGGGGAAGCAGCAATAGGTGAGATTGCAGATTAGACAAATCAAACAATAATTTAGCCTAATTAAATGCAGATATCAGTTTCTAATCAACTCATTCTTAGAGAAATGAGAATTATTAGTCTATCAAACCAAATGTGAGAAAAGAAAGGGCAAGAATTATTTAGAAAACAAAACATTATACTGCAGTTTCCAATGTTCTTCTAAATGTAATGCTTGAGACCTAATTTAAAAATTACAGATTGAGAGTTGGGATTAAATATGGTGGCATGAGAGGTGAGATAGAGGCCTCTTCCCAAAACCACACATAAAATGAAAACGTAATTAATACAACTAATCCTGAAAGAGCAACAGGAAAGAAGGCTGCACCAGACTGAATACACCTAGAGAAAAGAACAGACCTCTCGGAACAGGGTAAGCACCAAAGCCATGATCATGATCCAGGGGGATCCAAGTCCTTCCCCCACCCCAGATCACCAGAAGAAGGAAGAGAAATGGAGCAGGGAGGGAGTGGAGGCCTGGGACTGCTGAATACCTAGCCCTGGAGATATGCTCTGGGAGCACAAACCTATATTGCATGGTGCTCTGGTGATTTAGTGGGGTTGGAAAGCTAAAACAGGTGGAATACATGAAGAGACTGAGATTCCAGCTGCTTGTAGAAAATAGTGATCCATATCTGGCTGCTCTGGGACAAAAGAAATGCAGGCAGTCTCAGAGACTTACTAACAGTGAAAGGGCTGCTAAAGGGGCAAGGACTGTACACAGCTTACTGCTAAGGAAAAATGACAGGTAGACAAAATTGTCTGGGCACACACTGCCCGGCAGGTTGGGAATTTTCAGGAGCATCAGTCACTCCATGCCCCTGGCTGGCTATGCAACTCCAAGGCCCCCCACCATGATATGCAGCCTGCTGTGCCTTCCTCCTGGCCAGACTGCACCTGGCTCGCAAACCGGCAGCCCATGCCCTGGCATCAGGCAAGCCAGAGGAAAGCCCCACCTATGGCAGCTACAAACGCAAACCAAAGAGGCTTACACCTGTGTGTTCAGCCCAATGGTTTTGACAGTGGAGGCAGGCATAGCAGCCAGAAAGCAGGAAACAGCTCTTTGCTCTCCCCAGGCAATAATATCACTCCACTGTGACCCCTGACATTGCTCCAGGGGCTGAGCAGCTCCAGAGACTAGAGCTTCTAGACAATAAAGGGCACCACACACAAATATGAAACATCAAAGGAACCTGGTTCAAACAAAAATTCCACAAACACTAGAGAAAAGGCCAAGTGAAACTAAACTCTTCCATCTTCCTAAAAGAGACTTCAAAATGAAAATCATAAACATGCTCATGGAGGTGCAGAAAAATATTCAAGAACTCAGGAAAGAATTCAGGGTTGAGATCCAATCATTACAGAATACAATGGAGGGTTTTAAAGGCAGATTAGATATGGTGGAAGAGACAATAAATGAAATAGAAATTAGAGAAAAGGAATATGAAGAAGCTGAAGCACAGAGGGAAAAAAAGGATCTCTAGGAATGAAAGAATATTGAGAGAACTGTGTGACCAATCCAAATGGAACAATATTCATATTATAGAGGTAGCAGAAGAAGAAGAGAGAGAAAAAGGGGTAGAAAGTGTATTTGAAGAAATAATTGCTGAAAACTTCCCAAATCTAGGGAAGACAATAGTCTCTCAGGCCATGGAGATACACAGATATCCCAACACAAGGGACACAAGGAAGGCAACACCAAGACATACAATAATTAAAATGGCAAGGATCAAGGAAAAGGACAGACTATTAAAAGCAGCCAGACAGAGAAAAAGATCACATACAAAGGAAAGTCCATCAGGCTATCATCAGACTTCTCAGCAGAAAACATACAGGCCAGAAGGGAGTGGCATGATGTATTTAATGCAATGAAGCAGAAGGGCCATGAACCAAGAATACTCCACCCAGCAAGATTATCATTTACATTTGAAGGAGGGATTAAACAATTTCCAGAAGAGCAAAAGCTGAGAGAATTTACTTCCCACAAACTGTCTCTACAGTGTATTTTGGATGGACCACTATAGATGGAACTGTTCCTAAGGCTAAAAAGCTGTCACCAGAGGTAATAAAACCACAGTAAAGAAAGTAAAACAATTACTTACTAAGCAAACACAAAATAAAATCAACTACCCCCAAAGTCAGTCAAGGCACAGACAAAGACTACAGAATATGATACCTAACATACAAAGAATGGACAAGAAAAATAAAAAGAACCTTTAGACTGTATCTGTAAAAGCAAATTAAGTGAGTTAAGTTAGACTCACAGATAGTAAGGAAGTTGCCCTTGAACCATTGGTAACCACGAATCTAAAGCCTGCAATGGCAATAAGTACATACCTATCAATAATCACCCTAAATGTAAATGGTGTGAATGCACCAATCAAATGACATACAGTCACTGAATGGACTAAAAAATAAGACCCATCTATATGCTGCCTATAAGAGACTCACTTTAAACCCAAAGACATACACAGACAAAAAGTGAAGGAATGGAAAAAGATATTTCATGCAACTAATAGGGAGAATAAAGCAGGAGTTACAGTATTTTTATGAGAGAAAATAGACTTCAAAACAAAGAAAGTAACAAGAGACAAAGAAGGACATTACATAATGATAAAGGGGGCAATCCAATAAGAGGATATAACTATTATAAATATCTATGCACCCAACACAGGTGCACCTAAAGATGTGAAACAAATACTAAGAGCATTAGAAGGGGAAACAGAATGCAATGCATTAATTTTAGGAGACTTCAACACATCAATCACTCCAAAGGACAGATCAACCAGACAAAAAATAAGTAAGCAGACAGAGGCATTGAGCAACACATTAGAACAGATAGATCTAACAGACATCAACAGAACTGTACACCTAAAAGCAGAAGGATACACTTTCTTCTCAAGGGCACATGAAATATTTCCAAGAACAGATCATATACTAAGCCACAAAAAGAGCCTCAGTAAATTCAAAAAGTTTGAAATTGTACCAACCAGCTTCTCAGACCACAAAGGTATGAAAGTAGAAATAAATTACGGAAAGAAAATGAAAAAGCCCACAAACACATGAAGGCTTCACTACCTGCTCCTAAATAACCAATGGATCAATAACAAAATAAAAACACAAATCAAGCAATATGTGCATACAAACAATGATAATAATTCAACACTGCAAAATCTGTGGGATTTAGCAAAGGCTGTGCCAAAAGGGAACTATATTGCAATACTGGCCTACCTCAGGAAAGAAGAACAATCTCATATGAACAGTCTAAACTCATAATCAATGAAACTAGATAAAGAACAAATGACGCCAAAAGTCAGTAGAAGGAGAGACAAAATAAAAATCACAGCATAAATAAGTACAATTGAGAAGAATAAAACAATAGAAAGAATCAATGAAAGCAGCAGCTGGATATTTGAGAAAATAAACAAAATAGATAAACCTCTAGCAAGAATTATCAAGAAAAAAAGAGTCTCTACACACATAAACAGATTCAGAATGAGAACAGAATAGTCACTACGGACACCACAGAAATACAAAAATTATTAGAGAATACTCAGAAAAATTATATGCTAACAAACTGGAAAACCTAGAAGAAATGGACAGCTGTCTAGAAAAATACAACCTTTCAAGGCTGACCCAGGAAGGAACAGAAAATAAGAACAGACCAATTACCAGCAATGAAATTGAACTGGGAATTAGAAAACTACCTAAGAACAAAACAGCTGGACCAGACGCTTCACTGTTGAATTTAACCAAACATTTAGTGAAGACCTAGTACCCATCCACCTTAAAGTTTTCCAAAACATAGAAGAGGAGGAAATACTCCCAAACACATTCTCTGAAGCCAGCATCACTCTAATACCAAAATCAGGCAAAGACACCACAAAAAAAGAAACTTACAGACCAATATCCCTGATGAACACAGATGCAAAAACATTCAACAAAATATTACCAAACCGAATTCAAAAATACATCAAAGATCACACATTATGATCAAGTAGGATTTATTCCAGGGATGCTAGGTTGGTACAATATTAGAAAATCAGTCAACATCATCTACCACACCAACAAAAAGAAGGACAAAAAACACATGATTATCTCCATAAATGCTGAAAAGGCATTCAACAAAATTCAACATCCATTCATGATAAACTCTCAACAAAATGGGTATAGAGGGAAAGTACCTCAATATATCAAAGGTCATATATGACAAATGCACAACAAACATCACACTTAATAGCGAGAAGCTGAAAGGCTTTCCTTAAAGATTGGGAACAAGACAAGAAGGCCCACTCTCCCCACGTTTATTCAACACAGTTCTGGAGGTATTAGCCACAGTAACCAGAAAACACAAAGAAATAAAAGGCATCCAGATTGGCAAAGAAAAAGTTGAATTATCACTGTTTGCAGATGACATGACATTGTACATAGAAAACCCTAAAGAATCCACTCCCAAACTACTAGAGCTAATATCTGAATTCAGCAAAGTTGCAGGATACAAAATTAATACACAGAAATCTGTTGCATTCCTATACACTAATTATGAAGTAGCAGAAAGAGAAATGAGGAAAACAATTCCATTCACAATTGCATCAAAAAGAATAAAATACCTAGGAATAAATCTAACCAAGAAAATTAAAGAGCTGTACCGTGAAAACTACAAGACACTCATGAGATAAATTAGAGAAGATACCAATAATGGAAACAAATCCCATGCTCATGGATAGGAAGAATTAATATTGTCAAAATGGCCATCCTGCCTAAAGCAATCTACAGATTCAATGCAGTCCCTATCAAAATACCTATAGCATTCTTCAATGAACTAGAGCAAATAGTTCTAAAATTCATATGGAACCACAAAATACCCCGAATAGCCAAAGCAATCCTGAGAAGGAAGAAAAAAGCTAAGGGGATTATGCTCTGTGACTTAAAGATCTACTACAGAGCCACAGTAATCAAGACAATTTGGTACTGGCACAAGAATAGATCCATAGAGCAATGGAACAGACTAGAGTGCCCAGATATAAACCCAACCACATATGGTTAATTAATATATGATAAAAGAGCCATGGACATACAATGGGGAAATGACACACTGTTCAGCAACTGCTGTCAGCAAAACTGGACAGCTACATGCAGGAGAATGAAACTAGATTATTGTCTAACACCATACACAAAAGTAAACTTGAAATGGATCAAAGACCTTTTTAAGTAAGTCATGAAACCATAAAACTCTTAGAAGAAAACATGGGCAAAAATCTCTTGAATATAAACATGAACAACTTTGTCCTGAACGCATCTCCTTGAGCAAGGGAAACAAAACCAAAAGTTAACACATGGGACTACATCAAACTTAAAAGACTGTACAGCAAAGGACACCATGAGCAGAACAAAAGGCATCCTACAGTATCAAGAATATATTTGTAAATGACATATACACCCAAAATATATAAAGAACTTACATGCCTCAAAAAACAAAAAGCAGGTGGAGCCAAGATGGCAGCGTGAGTAGCACAGCAGAAATCTCCTCCCAAAAGCACATATATCTATGAAAATATAACAAAGACAACTCTTCCTAGAATTAAGACCAGAGGACACAGGACAACATCCAGACCACATTCACACCTGCCAGAACCCAGCAGCTCGCGAAGGGGGTAAGATACAAGCCCCAGCCCGGTGTGACCCAAGCAACCCTCCCCCCCAGCTCCTGGCCGGTGGACAGGAGGCAGAGTGGGAGGGAGAAGGAACCCAGAACTGCTGAACACCCAGCCCCAGCCATCCGGACCAGAGCGCAGACACAGTGCGTGCATGGGGCCCTGGATACTAGGGAAACAGGGCAACAAGAACAGTGAGCGGGTATCGGAGGCCTGGCACCGGAGGACATAAGAAAAGCGAGCGGCCATTTTTCTTTTGTTGTTGTTGTTGCTGTTGTTGTTGTTTTGTTGAGGTGAGTGCTTTTTGGAAGTCGTAAAGGGACAGGGAACCCAATACTAGGGAAACAGGGCAGCAAGACCAGCAAGCAGGTATCGAAGGCCAGTGCCAGAGAACAAAAGAAAAGTGAGCGGACAATTTTTTTGTCGTTGTTGTTGTTGTTGTTGTTTTGTTTTGGTGAGCGCTTTTTGGAAGTCTTAAAGGGATAGGGACCCCAACACTAGGGAAACAGGGCAGCAAGACTGGTGAGCAGATGCCTGGGGCTGGTGTCAGAGAATAAAGAAAAACGAGTGGCCATTTTTTATTTCTTTATTTACTTATTTATTTAAAAATTTTTTTTTTGTGGTCGTTGTTTTGTTCTGGCGGGTACTTTTTGGAAGTCTTAAAGGGGCAGGGCGGGACACTTAATCCAGAGGTAGGGAATCCGAGGATCTCTGGGCATCATAATCCCCTGGACTGCAGGGAGCAGGGAGGCCCCTTACGGAGATAAATAGCCTCCCGGCTACTCCCCCTCCAACATGACTCCACCACTTTGGAGCAGCCGCCCAAGCCAGGCCACGCCCACAGCAACAGCGGAGACAAACTCCATAGCAGCTGGGCAGAAAGCAGAAGCCCTGTCCGCATGCAGCTGCCCAGCACAAGCCACTAGAGGTCGCTGTTCTCCCAGGAGAGGAGGGTCACAAACCAACAAGAAGGGAAGTTCTTCCAGCCGTCACTCGTGCCAGCTCTGCAAACTATTCCTATCACCATGAAAAGGCAAAGCTACAGGCAGACAAAGATCACAGAGATAACACCAGAGAAGGAGACAGACATAACCAGTCTTCCTGAAAAAGAATTCAAAATAAGAATCATAAACATGCTGACAGAGATGCAGAGAAATACGCAAGAGAAATGGGATGAAGTCCGGAGGGAGATCACAGATGCCAGAAAGGAGATCACAGAAATGAAACAAACTCTGGAAGGGTTTATAAGCAGAATGGATAGGATGCAAGAGGCCACTGATGGAATTGAAACCAGAGAACAGGAATGCATAGAAGCTGACATAGAGAGAGACAAAAGGATCTCCAGGAATGAAACAATATTAAGAGAACTGTGTGACCAATCCAAAAGGAACAATATCCGTGTTATAGGGGTTCCAGAAGAAGAAGAGAGAGGAAAAGAGATGGAAAGTATCTTAGAAGAAATAATTGCTGAAAATGTCCCCAAACTGGGGGAGGAAATAATTGAACAGACCACGGAAATACACAGAACCCCCAACAGAAATGATCCAAGGAGGACAACACCAAGACACATAATAATTAAAATGGCAAAGATCAAGGACAAGGAAAGAGTTTTAAAGGCAGCTAGAGAGAAAAAGGTCACCTATGAAGGAAAATCCATCAGGCTAACATCAGACTTCTCGACAGAAAACCCGACAGGCCAGAAGAGAATGGCATGATATATTTAATACAATGAAACAGAAGGGCCTTGAACCAAGGATACTGTATCCAGCACGACTATCATTCAAATATGATGGTGGGATTAAACAATTCCCAGACAAAAAAAAGCTGAGGGAATTTGCTTCCCACAAACCACCTCTACAGAACATCTTACAGGGACTGCTCTAGATGGGAGCACTCCTAGAAAGAGCACAGCACAAAACACCCAACATATGAAGAATCGAGGAGGAGGAATAAGAAGGGAGAGAAGAAAAGAATCTCCAGACAGTGTATATAACAGCTCAATAAGCGAGCTAAGTTAGGCAGTAAGATACTAAAGAGGCTAACCTTGAACGTTTGGTAACCACGAATTTAAAGCCTGCAATGGCATTAAGTACATATCTTTCAATAGTCACCCTAAATGTTAATGGGCTGAATGCACCAATCAAAAGACACAGAGTAATAGAATGGATAAAAAAGCAAGACCCATCTATATGCTACTTACAAGAAACTCACCTCAAACCCAAAGACATGTACAGACTAAAAGTTAAGGGATGGAAAAACATATTTCAAGCAAACAACAGCGAGAAGAAAGCAGGGGTTGCAGTACTAATATCAGATAAAATAGACTTCAAAAAACAAAGAAAGTAACAAGAGATAAAGAAGGACACTACATAATGATAAAGGGCTCAGTCCAACAAGAGGATATAACCATTCTAAATATATATGCACCCAACACAGCAGCCCCAGCATATGTGAAACAAATACTAACAGAACTAAAGGGGGAAATAGACTGCAATGCATTCATTCAAGGAGACTTCAACACACCACTCACCCCAAAGGATAGATCCACCGGGCAGAAAATAAGTAAGGACACGGAAGCACTGAACAACACAGTAGAGCAGATGGACCTAACAGACATCTATAGAACTCTACATCCAAAAGCAACAGCTTATACATTCTTCTCAAGTGCACATGGAACATTCTCTAGAATAGACCACATACTAGCCCACAAAAAGAGCCTCAGCAAAATCCAAAATATTGAAAATTCTACCAACCAACTTTTCAGACCACAAAGGTATAAAACTAGAAATAAATTCTACAAAGAAAAGAAAAAGGCTCACAAACACATGGAGGCTTAACAACATGCTCCTAAATAATCAATGGATCAAAGAACAAATTAAAATAGACATCAAGGAATATATAGAAACAAATGACAACAATAACACAAAGCCCCAACTTCTGTGGGACGCAGAGAAAGCAGTCTTAAGAGGAAAGTATATAGTGATCCAGGCACACTTGAAGAAGAAAGAACAATCCCAAATGAATAGTCTAACATCACAATTATCAAAATTGGAAAAAGAACAACAAATGAGGTCTAACGTCAGCAGAAGGAGGGACATAATAAAGATCAGAGAAGAAATAAACAAAATTGAGAAGAATAAAACAATAGCAAAAATCAATGAAACCAAGAGCTGGTTCTTTGAGAAAATAAACAAAATAGATAAGCCTCTAGCCAAACTTATTAAGAGAAAAAGAGAATCAACACAAATCAACAGAATCACAAATGAGAACGGAAAAATCATGACAGACTCCACAGAAATACAAAGAATTATTAAAGACTACTATGAAAACCTATATGCCAACAAGCTGGAAAACCTAGAAGAAATGGACAACTTCCTAGAAAAATACAACTTTCCAAGACTGACCAAGGAAGAAACACAAAAGTTAAACAAGCCAATTACGAGCAAAGAAATTGAAATGGTAATCAAAAAACTACCCAAGAACAAAACACCAGGGCCGGCCGGACTTACCTCGGAATTTTATCAGACACACAAAGAAGACATAATACCCATTCTCCTTAAAGTTTTCCAAAAAATAGAAGAGGAGGGAATACTCCCAAACTCATTCTATGAAGCCAACATCACCCTAATACCAAAACGAGGCAAAAAACCCCGCCAGAAAAGAAAATTACAGACCAATATCCCTGATGAATGTAGATGCAAAAATACTTAATAAAATATTAATAAACCGAATACAAAAGTATATCAAAAAGATCATTCATCATAATCAAGTAGGATTTATTCCAGGGAAGCAAGGATGGTAAAACATTCAAAAATCCATCAACATCATCCACCACATCAACAAAAAGGACAAAAACCACATGATCATCCCCACAGATGCTGAAAAAGCATTCAACAAAATTCAACATCCATTCACGATAAAAACTCTCAACAAAATGGGTATAGAGGGAAAGTACCTCAACATAATAAAGGCCATATATGACAAACCCACAGCCAACATTATACTGAACAGCAAGAAGCTGAAAGCTTTTCCTTTAAGATCGGGAATGATAAGGATGCCCACTCTCTCCACTTCTATTCAAGAAGTATTGGAGGTCCTAGCCATGGCAATCAGACAAAACAAAGAAATAGAAGGCATTCAGATTGGTAAGGAACAAGTTAAACTGTCACTGTTTGCAGATGACATGATATTGTACATAAAAAACCCTAAAGAATCCACTCCAAAACTACTAGATCTGGTATCTGAATTCAGCAAGGTTGCAGGATACATAATTAATACACAGAAATCTGTTGCATTCCTATACACTAATTATGAACTAGCAGAAAAAGAAATAAGGAAAACAATTCCATTCACAATTGCATCAAAAAGAATAAAATACCTAGGAATAAACCTAACCAAGAAAATTAAAGAGCTATACTCTGAAAACTACAAGACATTCATGAGAGAAATTAGAGAAGATACCAATAAATGGAAACACATCCCGTGCTCATGGATAGGAAGAATTAATATTGTCAAAATGGCCATCCTGCCTAAAGCAATCTACAGATTCAATGCAATCCCTATCAAAATACCTACAACATTCTTCAATGAACTAGAGCAAATAGTTCTAAAATTCATATGGAACCACAAAATACCCCGAATAGCCAAAGCAATCCTGAGAAGGAAGAATAAAGCTGGGGGGATTATGCTGCCCAAATTCAAGCTCTACTACAAAGCAACAGTAATCAAGACAATTTGGTACTGGCACAAGAACAGACCCATAGACCAATGGAACAGACTAGAGAGCCCTGACATAAACCCAACCATATTCGGTCAATTAAGAAATGATAAAGGAGCCAATGATAAAGGTGGAAATGACAGCCTCTTCAACAGCTGGTGTTGGCAAAACTTGACAGCTACATTCAAGAGAATGAAACTGGTTTATTGTTTAACCCCATATACAAAAGTAAACTCAAAATGGATCAAAGACCTGAATGTAAGTCATGAAACCATAAAACTCTTAGAAGACAACATAGGCAAAAATCTCCTGAATATAAGCATGAGCAACTTCTTCCTAAACGCATATTCTCGAGCAAGGGAAACAAAAGCAAAAATGAACTCATGGGACTACATCAAACTAAAAAGTGTCTGTATGGCAAAGGACACCATCAACAGAACATATTTGTAAGATGACATATCAAAGAAGGGGTTAACATCCAAAATATATAACGAACTTAGACACCTCAACACCCAAAAAGCAAATAACCCGATTAAAAATGGGCAGAGGATATGAAGAGACAGTTCTCCAAAGAAGAAATTCAGATGGCCAACAGGCACATGAAAAGATGCTCCACATCACTAATCATCAGGGAAATGCAAATTAAAACCACAATGAGGTATCACCTCACACCAGTAAGGATGGCCAGCATGCAAAAGACTAAGAACAACAAATGCTGGCAATGATGTGGAGAAAGGGGAACCCTCCTACACTGCTGGTAAGAATGTATGCTAGTTCAACCATTGTGGAAAGCAATATGGAGGTTCCTCAAAAAAACTAAAACTAGAAATACCATTTGACACAGGAATCCCACACCTTGGAATTTACCCAAAGAATACAACTTCTCAGATTCAAAAAGACATATGTACCCATATATTTATTGCAGCACTATTTACAATAGCCAAGATATGGAAGCAACCTAAGTGTCCATCAGTAGATGAATGGATAAAGAAGAGATGGTACATATACACAATGGAATACTATTTAGCCATAAGAAACAAACAAATCCTACCACTTGCAACAACATGGATGGAGCTGGAGGATATTATGCTCAGTGAAATAAGCCAGGAGGAGAAAGACAAGTGCCAAATGATTTCTCTCATTTGTGGAGTATAACAACAAATCTGAAGGAACAAAATAGCAGCAGACTCAAAGACTCCAAGAAGGAACTAGTTGTTACCAAAGGGGAGGGTTGTGGGAGGGCAGGTGGGGAGGAAGGGAGAATGTGATTAAGCAGTATTATGGTTAGTAAACATGGTGTGGGGGACCACGGGGAAAACAGTGTAGCACAGAGAAGGCAAATAGTGAATCTGTGGCATCTTACTACACTGATGGACAGTGACTGCATTGGGGTATGGGTGGGGACTTGATAATATGGGTAAATGTAGTAAACACATTGTTTTTTCCGGTGAAACCTTCATAAGAGTGTATATCAATAATACCTTAATTAAAATTTTTTTTAGAAATCAAGACTCAACTACATGCTATTTCAAAGAGACACACAGTAAATACACAGGTATAGATGTGTTTGAAAATAAAGTTTGAAAGAAAATATGCAATGACTAATTATAAGAAAGCTGTTATCAGACAAAGTAGACATCAGAACATAGAACTGTATCAAAGATAAATAATTTTGGACTTCTGGTCATGATGAACTAGACCCATTCCTTTAATTCTCATTTCTACAGCTAAAATACCACTGAAAGTACAACAAACCAACACAGGAAAATTCTGAAAGGTAGAAAGAAGCAAGGTTCCCAGTGCTTGAGGAAACCATGAGTTCTTTGGGTTTTCTTTTTATATACATATAAAATGGATGGGCCTCTGGAAAAGCCTGCAACCTGGAACTGCCAATAAACACAGACCAGAAAAACAACTCCTAATCTAAAGGACTGTGAAAAGTGATATAGCATATCACATAGTGATCTCTAGCATAACACAAAACCTTTTAGACAATGCCTATCCTACTTGATTCAAATACTAAGGAAAACACTGCACCACCACCCACATGTGCCAACAGACTTGAAAAATAATGTGGCAGCAAAAGCTGGTCCTTGATTTCCCTCACTAGGTGGTGTCAGTAGGGCTGACTGGAGAGTGAATCTCCACCATCTGCCTGGAAGTAGTAGTTGGCACTCCAATTTCCCCACCAGAGTGGAGCTGGTGGAACAAAACGGAACTGAATTTCCACCCTTTTCTGGAAGAAGCAGTCATCCTTGACTCATTCTGACTGCTCTCTTCACTTTTATTAATATAATTCTGGAAACCTGAGCCTGCACAATGAATCAAGAAAAGAAAAAAAAAAGTATTCAGATTGGACAAGAGAAATAACATTGCCCCTATATAAAGATGATAAAATTGTTTATATAGAAAATCCCAAGAAATCTAAAGAAAAACTCCTAGAATGAAAAAGTACATTAAGCAAGTTTACAACACATAAGGTCAGGATACAAAAAGCAATCATATTTATATATAATAGTAACAAACATGTGGAAACAGATTTTAAAAACATAATGCCATTAAAAATCATTCCAAAAGCATGAAACATTAATGTATAAATGTTTAAAAAATGTATAAAAATCCTGTACAGGATCTGTATGATGAAAATTACAAAATGCTGATGAAAGAAATCAAATCAGACCTAAATAAATGGAGAGACACACCATATTCATGGATTGAAAGACTCAACATAGGTGTTTTATTACATGGAGCCAAACTAATCCCTAACTAACAAAAGTCATTATAAAATAGAAGAACAATACTCTATGAGTAAAGTGTATTACAGTTGAATAGCATGAAATATGTTAAATAATTCAGCTCAACAGGTTGAAGGAGAACCACACAGTTATCTTAATGTTTACATTACTTCAGTATGTACAACAAAGACATTTGTTCAAACTCAATAACCTCTTTAGCTTTTTTATTAAGCAAACTAGAAATAGAAGAATACTTTCTTAACATGGTAATGACTATATATCTATGACCTACAGCCAACCATATTTAAAAATTAAACAGGAGAAGCACCAGAAATAAAAGTAGGCTTAAGATATAGATACATCTTAATTAAACTTTAAGATAAATGTTGGTAGAGGATGAAAAAACCCACTACACTACTTTCAGGTTTTCTAACGGGATTATTTTCATGGATGGGGAATTAATTCTGAGAACATATATTGACTCCAAAAGAAAATCTTAGCTCTTTCCAGTGTAATGTGTCTACATTAGAGTTACACATACTTACAGAGAAAGATAATTCTTCATCTTCTGACTCAACTGTTTTTTTCCCATTTTTAATGTTAAACCCATAAGTGTCTTCCAAAGTAGAAACAATCTATGAGAAAAATCAAAGCAAAGTAAGTACTTTCATAGTTTAAAATTATTATATTAAATGTAAAAAGATATTTAATCAACTATGTCAGGACCTTTTTAGCAATAAGACTTATTTCTTCCAATGCCATAAACTTACATTGCCCATCTCATGCCCCATTTCATATCATCATGAAGAAGTGATGAGCAACAGTCCTGACCCTACTCCCTGGCAATGGAGAAATGCCCTATGACTCTTCCATTTCTGTGTTGACAGACATCTAAAAGGGAAAGGGCCTATGAATGATTAAAGCATCAGCTCTACTTACCACCAAAGTATTCCTCAAAATCTGACTCGACTTTCTTCTTTGAAAAGAGTGGGCAAAATAGAGATGGAGATGAGAAAATAACAGATTTTTAAAGGGAATTCACTAAGCTAACCCCTCAAACTTTGAGTAAACTTGTATTTTAGAAGTTTAGCAAACTATATTTTTTTCACAGTTGTACTATTTCTCATTGTTCTTACTTGTAAATTGAACTATTTACAATTCAATTCTGGATGATTGTGCAAAAATAAACTCAGAGAAAGGGAAATTTTATCCCCCAACACTAAGAGCTAACGTTTCTAAAGTGCAGAGAAGAATTCACATAGCAGGCATGAACTTAGGTCTATCCTTAGAAACACCTGTTTGCAAGGTTGGCCTTGGACTAGATTTCAGGAGAGTTCCCACCATTCACTAACTGGCAGTGGCTCACTGTCCCTAAACTGTACAAATATGTGATTTATGCTGAACACCTGCTTTCCTTCAAGGAGAATGGAATTTTGGTACACGCTGGGCAGAAAGTACATAGAGGACCAACCCCCAATAAAACCCTAGGCACTGAGTCTCTAATGAGCTTCTCCAATAGACATTTTACATGTGTTGTCATAATGTGTATTGGAGAAATTGAGCATGCTCTGTGTGACTCCAAAGAGAGAAGAACCTTGGAAGCCTGGACCTGGTTTTCTCCAGATTTCACCCTATGTTCCTTTTCCTTTTGCTGATTCTGCTTTGTATCCTTCACTGTAATAAATAATAGTCATCAATGCTACTACATGCTGAGGCCAGTGAGTCCTCCTAGGAAATCACTAAACCTGGGATGGTCATGGGGACGGCCCAACACAGGGACTAACAAATGTCTTACCATCTTTAGATGTTCGTTAGTTTTTCTGATCAATTCACCTTCTGCTATTAATTCCTTTGTCTTACTTGACGGAATGGGCAAAGCAAACCTTACGATGGATTCTCCTGTCGGTGGAGATCTTAAGACCATTGGGTCAAGTTTATCACGTACTAATTTTGCACTAAGTCTTTCCATTGGTTTAGGAGACAATGGTGAATTAAGTAGTCCTTTTCTATTAATTAATTCTGGAGCACTTGCCAATTTATTACTAGTGCCAAACAGATGTCTTGCTGGTTTCATTTTATTATTTACTTAGCTTCCAAATTGTAGATGTAAAAACTGTATTCCTTCCTGTGAATAAAACATTAAATTTCAGATTTAAAATGATTGCAAGGTTATCAATTTCCCTGAAGATTCTGAATACCAAAATCAATGCTATAAAATTTACCAAATGTAGAGGGAAACATTCCTAACAAATAACACATTTTTTCTGAAAAAATAAGGAAAACTGGTGAAAAATCCCTAAAGGTGACTGAAGGCTAATTTATGTATGGGCACTTAGGATGGGAGGGTAAATGGAAGGAGGAACACAGAGGAAGCAGTGAAAGAATATTTTCAGAAAACTGTAAAATTTTATTCTTAGCTTTCTGCTATTTTTTAATTAATATATACCCTAAATATGTATCAGTATTCCCATAGGATTAATAGTTTACACCCAAGGTTATCAGCAGAGTAATATCAAGGCAGCACCAAAATCATGCCGGGATAAGGAAGTACAGACTGAGCAGGTCTTAAGCTTTAACTCTTCTACTTATCTCTCTCTCTCTGCAAAGCTCATTAAGACTCAAGACAATACCTCCTCCCAAAGAGTTTTAAAGCATATGCCTGACCATGGGAATTGTCTGGTAGACTGGCAAAACTACAAATAGAAAAGTATTGGTTATCTATTGTCTGAATCTCTCTACACTTAGACTAGTTGTTGTGGATTAAACTCCTGCCCTCCAAAATATATATGTTCTAGTCCTAACCTCTGGCACCTGTGAATATGACAGAATTTGAAAATACAGTCTTGCAGATGTAGGTCATACTGGATTAAAATGGGTCCTAAATCAAACAACTGGTGTCATTATAAAAAAGCCATGTGAAGACACAGGCTTTTAGACCAAGGAAAAAGGCAATGTAATGAAAGAGAGAGTTGAATGATACAGATTCAAGCCAAGGGAAGTTAAGTATTGCTAGCATGCACCAGAAGCCAGGAAGAAGCGAGGGAAGTTCTTCACTAGAATGTTCAGGTGAAATGAACTGCAAACACCTTGATTTCAGATTCCTAGACTTTGGAACCATGGGAAAATAAATTTCCATTGTTTTAAGCCACCCAGTTTATGGTACTTTATTACAGAATCCCTAGGAAACAAATATACACATGAGATTTCCTTAAACTTTATGGGAGGAACACAGACTGGGGCCTGAATTTTGGCCATTTTATAATAGATTACCAGACAGACTAGCTCACATCTCCAAGGGCATATGAACTCACAGGTGAAAATAACTTGACACCTCAAAAATACAAGCTTCACAAAAGAAAAACCAGAAACTAAAAAATATGTCCAATTTGGAAAATTATTAGAACAGGTAAACCAAATACACACAAACATGCCCAGAGAATATTAGCAATATAAAACAAGTAAATAAGATATTTGTTAAAGACTCCAGGAGAAATATTAGAAATGAAAAATATAGTAAACAACATAGCTAATCACAGAATAATACTGAAGAATAAATCAGTAAAATGGAAGATCAGATTGAAATGTGCTGCCAGAAAGCAACAGCAAAGATAAAGAAATAGACATGAGAAATAAAATGAGATATGTAGAAGAATTATATAAATGGCAAAAACCATGTAGTAGGAAATCCAGAGGGAAAAACAATAAAAGGAATGGGAAGAAATATTTGAAGAAATAATAAAAATAAATTTCTCAGAATTAATGTGGAAACCAAAGACAGTGAGTGTTCACAAAATACCAAAGAAAACAAAACATAGCTAAACACATTATAACCAAATGTTAAAAATCTCAAAGGAAAAAATCTGAAAGCGTTCAGAAAGAGCATATAACCTGAGAAGGAAGAATTAACATCAGCTTTTAATAATATTTCTCCTCAAAGCATTCTCTTTTTTGTCTAAATTGCAAACTTTTTGTCATGCAAAAAGTCTAGGTGTAGGTGAACAAAAATGCATGCAAAGATTAGCAGCATTTATCACATATTCTTTTTTTTTGTATCATTTATCTACAATTACATGAAGAGCATTGTTTACTAGGCTCTTGGTTCTTGAACATGAATAAAGTGAGATGCACAACATCAACAGTGCTAAGTATAGAAAGTTAATACCAGATTTGAAATAATTTAAGTAGTTAGCAATTCTACAGAAAATGGAAAAATATAGGCATAAATTTTTTGACAGCATATTAAACATGATTTAATTTTTGAAGAGGCAGGATCTAGAGTAGAGAGAATCATCCAGTGAATTTTAAAACCCTGATAATAGAAATTGTTTTACTTTGCAGAAAAGTCAATTGCACCCTGTTAATAAATTTATGCAAAACACAAATAACAACACCAAATAACAAACCACTTTAGGGAATAAATACAAAAATAAATAATAAATATTATAGGATATATTAATAAAAATCACTGTGAATAAGGTTTTTAAAAATGAATTATTTCTCAATTACTATTGTAAGCCATAGAGCAGATAATTACTGATGTAATTGTGGACTTCCAAAATGAAAATATTTCTTTTTGTATTGTTAAGGTATCATTGATATACAATCTTACGAAGGTTTCACAAAAGAAAAACAACAAATGGGCAAACACTGTGGTGACTACATTCACCCATATTATCAGGTTCAAGTTCACCCCACACCTCATTCCAGTCACTGTCCATCAGCATAGTAAAATGCTAGAGTCACTAGTTGTCTTTTCTGTACTATATTGCCTTCCCCTGACCCCCTACATTCTGTGTGCTAATCATAATACCCCTTAACCCCCTTCTCTCTCCCTCCCCAACAACCCATCCCACCCCCTTCTCTTTGGTAACTGCTAGTCCCTTCTTGGGGTCTGGGAGTCTGCTGCTGTTTGGTTCCTTCAGATTTGCTTTGTTGTTACACTCCACAAATGAATGAAATCACTTGGTACTTGTCTTTCTCCACCTGGCTTATTTCACTAAGCATAATATCCCCCAGCTCCATCCATGTTGTTGCAAATGGTAGGATTTGTTTTCTTCTTATGTCTGAATAATTTTCCATTGTGTATATGTACCACTCTTCTTTATCCAGTAATCTACTGATGGACACTTAGGTGGCTTCCATGTCTTGGCTACTGTAAATAGTGCTGTGATAAACATAGGGTTGCATATGTCTTTTTGACTCTGGGATCTTGTTCGCTTCGGGTAAATTCCTAGGAGTGGAAATCCTGGGTCAAATGGTACCTCAATTTTTAGTTTTTTGAGGAACCTCCATATTGCTTTCCATAATGGATGAACTACTTTACAGTCCCACCAACAGTGTAGGAGGTTTCCACTTTCTCCACATCCTCATCAGAATTTATTGTTCCTTGTCTTTTGGATAGTGGCCATCCTAATTGGTGTGACTTGACATCTCATGGTGGTTTTAATTTGCATTTCCCTGATGATTAGTGATATGGAGCATCTTTTCATGTACCTGTTGGCCATCTGAATTTCTTCTTTGGAGAATTGTCTGTTCATATCTTCTGCCCATTTTTTTTATTGGATTCTGTGTTTTTTGGGTGTAGAGGCATGTAAGCTCTTTATATATTTTGGATGTTACCCCCTTATTGGGTATGTTGTTTAAGAATATATTCTCCCATACTGTAGGATGCCTTTTTGTTCTGCTGATGGTGTCCTTTGCTATACAGAAAAATTTGAGTTTGATGTAGCCCCATTTTTTCATTTTTGCTTTTCTTTCCCTTGCCTGAGGATATGTGTTCAGGAAAAAGTTGCTCACGTTTATAATCAAGAGATTTTTGCCTATGTTTCCTTCTAAGGGTTTATGGTTTCATGATTTACATTCAGGTCTTTGATGCATTTTGAGTTTACTTTTGTGTGTGGGGTTAGACAGTAATCCAGTTTCATTCTCTTACATGTAGCTGTCCAGTTGTGCTAACACAAGTTGTTGAAAAGGCTGTCATTTCCCCACTGTATATCCATGGCTCCTTTATCATATATTTATTGGATATATATGCTTGGGTTTATATCTTGGCTCTTTATTCTGCCCCATTGATCTATGGCTCTGTTCTTGTGCCAGGAGCAAGTAGTCTTGATTACTGTGGCTTTGTAGTAGAGCTTGAAGTTGGGGAGCATAATCCCCCCAGTTTTATTCTTCCTTCTCAGGATTTCTTTGGCTATTTGGGGTCTTTTGTGGTTCCATATAAATTTTAGAACTATTTGTTCTAGTTCATTGAAGAATGCTGTTGGTATTTTGATAGGGATTGCATTGAATCTGTTGATTGCTTTAAGCAGGATGGCCATTTTGACAATATTAATTCTTCCTATCCATGAGCACAGGACTTGCTTCCATTCATTGGTATCATCTTTAATTTCTCTCATGAGTTGTTTGTAGTTGTTAGAGCATAGGTCTTTCACTTCCTTGGTTACGTTTATTCTTAGGTATTTTGGGGTTTTTTGATGCAGTTGTGAATGGAATTGTTTTCCTGATTTTTCTTTCTGCTAGTTCATAATTAGTGTATAGGAATACAACAGATTTCTGTGTGTTAATTTTGTATCCTGCAACTTTGCTGAATTCAGATACTAGATCTAGCATTTTTGCAGTGGATTTTTTAGGGTTTTTTATGTACAGTATCATGTCATCTGCAAACAGTGACAGTTTAACTTGTTCCTTACCAATCTGGATGCCTTTACCTATTTGTGCTGTCTGACTGCCATAGCTAGGATCTCCACAACTATGTTGAATAAAAGTGGGGAGAGAAGGCATCCTTGTCTTTTTCCCAATCTTAAAGGAAAATCTTTCAGCTTCTCACAGTTAAGTATGATGTTGGGCTGTGGGTTTGTCATATATGGTCTTTATTATGTTGAGGTACTTTCCCTTCATACCCATTTTGTTGAGTTTTTATTGGGAATGGATACTGAATTTTGTCAAATGCTTTTTCCACATCTATGGAGATAATCATGTGGGTTTTCTCCTTCTTTTTGTTGATGTAGTGGATGATGTTAATGGATTTTCAAATATTGTACCATCCTTGCATCCCTGGGATAAATCCCACTTGATCATGATATATGGTCTTTTCAATTCAGTTTGCTAATATTTTGTTATTTTTGTATCTATGTTCATCAGTGATATTGTCTGTAATTTTCTTTTTTTTGTGGTGTCTTTGCCTGTTTTTGGTATTAGAGTGATGCTGGCTTCATAGAATGAGTTTGGAAGTATTCCTTCCTCTTCTACTTTTTGGAAAACTTTAAAGAGGATGGGTATTAGGTCTTCTGTAAATGTCTGATGAAATTCAGCAGTGAAGCCATCTCACCTGGGAATTTTGTTCTTCAGTAGTTTCCCCAGATTGGGGAAGTTTTCAGCAATTATTTCTTCAAGGACACTTTTTATCCTTTTTTCTCTCTCTTATTCCTCTGAAACCCCTATTATGTGAATATTGTTCCATTTGGATTGTTAAGAGAGTTGTATTATTCTTTCATTCCTAGAGATCCATTTTTCTCCCTCTGCCTCAGCTTCTTCGTATTCCTGTTCTCTAATTTCATTTACCCTCTCCTCTACCTCTTCTAGTCTGCTTTTAAATCCTTCTACTGTATGCTTCCTTTCAGACACTGTATATTTCAAAGTGTCTATCTCTTGAATTCATCTCCTAGATCTTGAATATTTTTCTGTAGCTCTATTAACATGTTTGTGATTTTTATTTGAAATCTGTCTCTGGAAGATTGGTGATTTCAGTTTCACTTGGCCCCCTTTCTGGTGTTTGAGAGATTTTGGATTGAACAAGGTTCTTCTGCCTTTTCATAACCCTACTGGATAATGTGGTATAATAGTTTTGTGTAGGCAATGCCCTCTAGTGCCCAGAAACTACTCTCCAGAGCTGCCCAGCACCTGGAGTGATGGCGGGGGTCACAGGCAAGTGGATCCGGTACCTGCCTAGAGGAAAGTGTTCTTTCCTGCTTCCTGGTCATACTGCCTGCCCCCACGGTCAGGGCCAGTGAGTGGGGGGAACAGGGAGCAGCCTCTTTGATACACCCCTATAGCTGCACTGGGCGAGACTGCCCCCCTGCTGGCCTGGAGTGATGGAGAGGGGTGGGTCACAGGCAAGTACACCAGTGCCTGCCGGGAGGAAAGAGCTCTTTCCTGCTTCCCAGCTTCAGCGCCTGCCTCCACTGTCAGGGCCAGTGAGCCAAGTGTGCAGAGAGCAGTTTCTGTGATACACCTTTGTTACTGCCATAAATGCGGCTGCCCTCTGGCTGGTCTGACATGATGGCAGGGGCATCAGGTTTGCAAGCAAGTGCTGGCAGGGAGGAGTGGCAGGCTGCATATCGTGGTGAGGTAGACTTGGAACTGCATTGCCAGCCAGAGTGTTGGAGTGCCTGAAGCTCCTGAAAGTTCCCAACCTGCTGGGCTGAGAATGCTGGGACGATTTTGTCCACCTGTCCCTTCTGAGCAGCAATCTCTGTGTAATCCTTGCACCTTTAGCAGCCCTCTCACTGTTGAGAAGTCTTTCAAAGTGCCTGCCTTTCTTTTGTCCCAGAGCAGCTGGTTGTGGGAACCTGCTCTTCCCAAGCAGCTGGAATTTCAGTCTCTCTGAGTATTCTGCCTGTCTTTGCTTTCCAAGCCCACTAATCTCCAGAGCACCATGCAATGTGGGTTTGTGATCCCAGAGTAGATCTCCAGGGCTGGGTTTTAGCAGTCCTTGGCTTCTTCTCCCTCCCCACCCTATTTCTCCTCCTTCTGCTGGTGAGTTGGGGTTGGGGGAGGGCTCAGGTCCCACCAGATTGCAGCTTTGTTACTTTACCCTTTTCCATGAGATCTTTTTTGCCAAGATGTAGGCCAGTCGTTGCAATCTTCTTTCTGATCACTCTTTTAGGATTAGTTGTATCTGCTGTATTTTCATATTATATGTGATTTTGGGAGGAGATTTCTGCCTCACTTCTCATGCCGCCGTCTTTTTCCCTCTCCCAAAATGAAAATATTTCTATATGAGAATATTTATTAAGATTTTAACCAACAGACAACACAGCTAGAGTTTAAGACATTACTTATCAAAATTACACATTTTTAAATTATATATATGTATCTCCAGGAATACAATGCCTCAAATATGTATGAGAAAAGCAAATTATACTAATTCCTCAAAAATGAAAATTCTAAGACATTGTATACAACTCGTCAGTGCATTTTTTTAAACGGTATTGATGACAGAGCAAAAATATCTTCTGGCAACACTGAACATTTTTATTTCATTCACAAACTGAGACCTCTTTATTGTCTTAATGAAACTCTGTAATTAACAGAAAGTTACCAAAAATAATTTTAAAATCATAGCCAAGTATGTGCTGGGAAAGAGTTTGGTGTCATGTCACAAAAAAATCCACTTGAAGGAAGAACAAAATGCTCTTTTGGAAACGATGATGATAATAATTACATATATATTATAGAACATAAGCCAAAGTCCCCCACTGGAAAATGTCCCCTTTAAAAATTGTTCTCATATTAATTGTGACATAATGCTTTATGTAAGATTAATATTATAAGTAAGGTGATGCAGAAACCAGAATTTGTCAACTTATAAAACTGGAAAGCATCAAAAGAATTATGAAGAAATTATATTGCCAAAGACATTCCATCAAAAGCATCAGGTCTGAGAGAAGAGGATGACCAGTAAACAAGACAAGAAGACTGGCCGATGAGCCAGAGACTAAAACCAAGATGGGATAGATTGAAAATAAAGTGAAGGAAATCTATGACTGAATGATGAACTGGATCAAATGCTGGTCAAGTAAAATGAAGATTAAGAATTAACCATTGGATTTAGCAACATGGAGGTAATTCATCAGTGACCTGAAAGACAGCAACAATTTCAGTAGAGTGATGGAGATAAATGCCTGATTGATCTTCATTCATAAAAGAACTGTCAGAGAGGAAGTTCAGGCAGGGAATATGAATTTAAGCTTTCTAGAGAAATTTTAGTACAAATGGGACTAAAGAAACAATGTATTACTAGAGAGACGAAATATACTCAAAAGGAAGTATTTTTGATGAGAAAAATAACATGTTTGTATGCTGTTAAGGGCTGAATTGTGTCATCTTCCAAAATATATGTGCAAATCCTAACCCCAGAACCTGTGAATGTGACCTTATTTGGAAATAAAGTCTTTGTAGATGTAATCAAGTCAAATGAGTTTAAACTGGATTGGGGTATCACCTACTCCCATGACTAATGTCAGACAGACATGTAAAGACATAGGCAGAGACTGGAGTGATGAGTCTACAAACCAAGAGACACCTGAATTACCAGCAACCAGCAGATGCTAGGAGAGAGGAATGGAACAAATTCTCCCTCAGAGCCTGCAGTAGGAACTAACCCTGCCAACACCTTGATTTCAGATTTCAGACATCTAGCCTCCTAAACTGTAAGAGAATACATTTCGGTTGTTTTTAAGACAGCCCTAGGAAACTAACACATATGTTGGTGGAAATGAACAAACAGAAAGCAAAATATATGATTGGTAGAGAGGGAATTGCCTGGAATGATATCCTTCAGTAAACAAGAGGAAATGGGTTTCAATGCTCAAATGACCAATGCACTTTAGACAGGCACAGGGAAAGTTTACCTAAGGTAACAGACAGGAAGGCACAGATGAGAGCTACTTCAAGAAACAAGCAAGAAAAAGACCAGACACTCACCAGGTCACTACAAAACAACCTAACAAATGGATACCTGAAGTTCACATAAATACAGAATAAAAGTTACATGCAGTGAATATTCATGTTTACAAGAAAATATTTAAGAATTTAACATATTTGCTTAGCTTAACCCTCCTATCAATTTTAGGAGGTGGTTATCATATCACCATAAATTGGCCCAAGTTTATCAGTCACTTCCCACCACAAACACAAATGTTTTCCGGTTTTCTTTAAGGACTGATAATCATTTCAAATCCTCTAATGATAGAGTATACAAACTTGGAGGCGGGGACGGCGGGGGCGGGGAAGTTGGGTAGAAAAGTAGGATGTGTGTTAGATTCAGCAGCACAACTGCCTGAAAGAGAAAAACAACGATGCCTTTGCCAGAGAACCTAATGAACACACTCTTAACGATCTGAGGAGGGTAGCACCTCACCGCTTCTCCCTTCCTAGCAGTCAGTATACCTACGTACACCTGCTGAAGCTGTTGGAAGTCAGACGACTGAAAGGTGTTGCTTTGGAGAGGCTGGCTCGACCACGAAAAAGCTGTAAATTTCTGAGCCTCCCAGACTTCCTTCAAGACGGAAGCCTGCAAACCCTCCAGGCTCCAGCCCTGCTACTTAAGAAACTGCCATTTGTGCGGAAAGTAAACGGCGGAGCTCAGCCCGGAGGAGGCAGCACCCTCCGCAAGGAGCTAGCCGCGGGGTGGGGAGGTGTCGCTACGTCACAGACGCCGACGCTGACGCCCGACGCCGACGCCGCGGCGCGAGCTGCGCACGGGGAAGCCATCCTAGTCGTTGCGGGCCTGGAGGTGGGGCAGTGAGTCTCTTTGGCTGTCTTGGAATCTTCCTGAGCAGTGATAATGCCAGGCCGCGCGGGCTTGCCTTCTCGCTCTCTGGGCTGTGTAATTCCTTTCAGGACGCCTGACAAGCTCAGATTCTTCAAGGTATTTGACCTAAAAATATAAAACTCTGAGCTTTGAGAACTTGGGCTTCCCCACCTGAGCCCCTAACCCTTCTAGTCGGCCGTGTCTAAAGCTCTGCTCCATGCGAGATTTTGTGGAGTCCCTTACCAGACTAAACTCTCACGAAATTGTGCAGCAGCCTTAGTGGACGAGGAAGGTTAATTATATACCACATTAGTGTCTCTTACCATCAGTCTCCATGCACAACTCTCGTTTGCAGTTTCCCAAGTTTTTTTTTAGATAGTTTGACTTAAAGAAATTTAGTTTTTAAAAAATTAAAGATTTTAGTTTTTAAAAGTCTCCCAACAAATTGACCTAAGTAAAATGTTCTAATACTAACTTCATATAACTGAATTGTTAATAATGGCTCTCTTTAGAACTGCCTTACCAAATTCCTGAAAATTTAATCTGTGCTCAAGAGCTGGTACAAGCTATCTCCATGGGACTGGCTACAAAGGAACAGGAAGGTGCTTATGGAGTGCCAGAAATGTTCTCTTTCCTGCTCTTTCTGTGTGTATCCAAAAAGTCATAAAGATTTACAATTATTATAATTTGTGCATTTTTCAGTATGTATTATGTCAATAATAAAGAGCAAAAAACATACATATAGTGATCAGTCTTATTAAGCACTACACAAATGGGGAAATAAGATGGCAATAAATTTAATCTGTAAATATTCTTTACAAAGAAATTGCTAAATTCAAAATTTCCTCAAACTGTTGTAAATGAAAGGGATAGGAAAGATGGAACTAAAAATCAGGTAAAAGACATTTAATTTAAAAGACAGAGATCATCAAACTTTCTATATTTCACATAGCAGATTTCTACTTTTTTCCAGAACTCTGAAATTGATTGTATCTAGTCATTTCTAATTTTACTGGTAAAAGCTGAATATTCAAGTTGTCAACCTAGCATATATGATTGACCCACTCAGCATGAGTCTACCAAAAATCCATCATCTACAATGCTTTGTGGCCTTAATACTCACCATAGCCAGGGACCAAATTAAGTATCAGAACTGATGAAGAAAAAGTGAAGAATTGTAAAAAGTGAGTAAGTTTAAGCAAGGAATGTCAAACTTTGCAGCGGTTCAAATCTATGACATGAATGGGTCCATTATTGTTTGAAAAGAGACAATGCCTAAGACTATAAGGAAATTTTTTCATCTGATAAATGACATCTATAAAAATTCTACATCTAACATATTAATGACAAAAAATGGAATAATTTTCCCTTAAAATTGGGAAAAAAGCAAGAATATTTGGTCTTATCATTTCTATTCAATATTGTACTAGAGGTTCTAGCCAGTGCAATAAAGCCAGAAAGAAAAGACATAATGATTGCAATGAAAGAAATAAAACTGAATCATTATTTCCAGACAATATAATTGTGTTCAAAGAAAATGGAAAGTAACCTATAAACTACTAAAACAAATGTATCAAGGTCATGCATTACAGATCCATATACAAAAATCAGTTTTATTCCTATATACTAGCAACAATTGAATTCCTTCAAGAGAGAATGTGTTTTAAAAAATCATTTGTACTATGACTAAAAAATATCAAATATTTAGGAACAATTTTGACATAAAATATTTAAGGCATATACCAAATAACTACAAAAACATTACTGAGAAATTTTAAAAGACTGCAAAAAATGAAGGTACTATGTTCTATGGATTAGAAGAATCAATACTGAGAAAATGTTCTTAAATTTGTCTATCAATATTAAATTTAAAGATTAAAGGTATTCCATTCAAAATCCAAGCAGACTAGTTGGTAGAAATTGACAAAATAATAATGCAATTTATATGGGGATCTAGAATGGCCAAACAATATTGAAATACGAGCAAATAACTTCCCCTACATGATTTCAAGAATTACTCTAAAGCTGGACAATAAAGGGTGTATAGTACAAAGATAGGCAGATAAATGGAACAAAACAGAGCATTCTGAAATACCCACTCACATATATTCAACTAATTTCAACAGTGCCAATGCCCTTCAGCAGGGAAACAAAAATTCAGCAAATGGAAACAGAACAGCCAATAATCATTATGGGGGAAAATTTGTCCATGACTTCTAGCTAATGCCATATCTGATAATAATTTGAATTGAATCACACACCTAGTACCATGGACACCCACTACTTATATCATTCTTCAAGGAATAGTGTGAAGGTTTCTGCATCAAGCCAAGATAGAGTAACAGAGGCTGGGTTTGTCTGGCTAACCAAGTGAAAAAGCAGACACAATAACAATAGATTTCAAGACATCAGCTACGAGGCAATAAATGACAGTATTCCTTGTGTAACAAGAAATAAGATGAGCTTTATGATTCCCTAAGCTTACTTCCTGAAGAGTTGAGTTTCTGAGTCATAATGCAAAGAGAAGGGAATGCATTCAGATCCCAGAAGTCTGCTTGAGTTGAGGAGAAGATAGTCCAGAGAGGCCAAGGAAGCTCAAGTTCAGAGGAGAGAATACTGGAGAATGCTCTTAATAAACAATGAAAAGTAAAATAACAATAGCACTAAAAATGTGAAATATTTATGCATAATCCTGACAAAAATGTGCAAGACCTCTACACTGATAACCACAAAAAATTGCTGACAGAAAATAAAGGCCTAACTAAATAGAGATGTACTGCACTCATCAATCAGAAATTTTAATAATGTTATGATGTCAGTTCTCCCCACTTGATCTATAAATTCAGTATAATCCCAATCAAAATACCAGCAGGGAAGGCCTTTTTGAAGAAATTGGCAACCTGATGTGAAAATAAGTTCCGGAAAATTCCTTTGGAAAGATTCTGCAAAGCCAAAAACTTTGAAAAAGAACAAAGTTGGAGGACTTCACATAAGAAGTAGAATCCCATAGGAGTGCCTGGTGCCCATGGAAATAAGGCCTTGTTTACATTTGCTGAGCAACCCCCCAAGAGCCAGCTACATCACTCATGGGGTGCATGTTGACTGACAGAGGCTCCAACATGTCTTCCTCACCACAGATACACCTTAGGGTTCTTTATTCAGTTCCAATAACGAGAGTCTTTCTTGGAGGGACTACATGATGGCAGTCAGTTCAATCCCCTGTCCTGTTTGTCTACATAATAACTGCTGGGTGGGATTCATCCACCCCATGAAATGCATGAGTAACAATTTTAAGAATGTTTGTGGGTAAGACAGCCAAGGTTTTAACAAGGTTTTGCATGGGATGAAGGAGCTGGGACCATTTGCTGCTATTTCCAATAATGAGAAGTAAGATTAAGAGAATGACGTCAAATTGTGGTCAAAGTCATGTGGCAGATAGCAAACCAAGTGCCAGTTAAATTCAAGAAACTTGCAATACTTGGGGGAGCTACACCAATGTGTTTTCCTTTGCAAGGAAGAACCCAGGAGCTGTTCTAAAAGATAAAAGAATGTCAATGTCCCTTCTCCTTCCCATTGTATAAGGTGTTCCCTTCCCAGGTGCTTAGGTTTTTTCCTATCCTTCCATTGCCACAAAATTAATGTATCCCACTCCAGTAACTATAACTTCATCATTCCAGAAATCCTCTATTCTCACCCAAGCTTTTCATCTGGAAGAAATAGGTAGCAAAAGAGGGAAAGGGAATTTTTATAAAACTTACAAATACCCATTATGTCCCCCTCTTTAGGGCCATATGGGCCAGTATAAAGGAGTATAGATCCAAGACAGTCTAGTAAGAGCCCAAATACTATACGTGCTTCATGTATTTCCCATGGGATTTTTCTCTGTCTCAGAGAACTTTCACTAAGAGGTCCAGAGTGTCCTTATGGCCAGAACCCACTTCAAAAAACTCTTGAGACTTTTTACTACTTTGAAAGGATCTAAGATTGGCTTGATAGAATTCAGGAGGAATTGAGCTATAAGAGGGCCAATCTATTGCCATTCTTCCTTAATGTTATGTATTCTTCCCTCTCATCTTCCAAGCTAATCAGCCAAAGTTCAAAAGATTTGCATAATTTCTGCCCATAGTCACAAATTTCCCTCCTTTTACATTTGGTGTAAATGTGTGTCTCTGTAATTATCATCTGAAAATAATCAGAACTTTCACCTAGGAAGGACCTTAGGACTAGTAGTTATAATAAGGTGGGGTTGAGGCTGACCATTGGATTAGCCCTCCAGCCCCCACTTCATGTAGAAATAGCAACAACCATGTTGCTGTATAAGTAGGTAGGTTTGAAGCTGCTCCCTAGTAGTCAGTCGGCAACCATCTCCCTAATTCCGCTTTAGTAAGAGGGAACTAAGTGGATGACTATTTATTGCTTGATTGAATAGTATGGTGGCTACTAACTCCCAAGGACTTACCTCAAATCATATTAAATGGACTGGGGAGACTTTGTCTTTCCTACCCTAGAAAGCCATGTCTTGTCAGTATTCCATCTTTGTCACTGAAACTGTCAAGAACTATGAAGGGTCAGTCTACAATTTTCCTCATTTGCTAGAAAACAAGATAGCCTGCCACAATATCCTAGACACTGACAGAAGACATGAGACTCCTCGGCCTGAGTCAAAGGACAGTTCATTAATCACAGCACTAGCAGCAGCCATAGTAAGGACATTTGTGCTGGTTCTCCAAGCTCTGGTTACTACAGAGCAAAGCAACAGCAGCCAGGTGGTGCCTGCACACTCAGTGAATTGGGTTACCTTAGAGAAGCCCTGTTCAGGAAACCCAGTCTTTTGTAAACCTTGACATTCTTTTTCCAGTGGGAAACATTGTCTTTATTATCAGGAGCAGCCAACAAACCTGCCTTCTGCCCCAGACAGAGATGCTGTATTTTCAAAAGCTGTTTGCTATACAAACATCCTTGAAAAGATAGTCCAGAACAAAAGCTATCAGAAGATACGCAAAAAAATTAGACTCATTGAGAATTACCTTCCAATAGATACATAGATACATGTTAACTCACACTGGATCATAGACCTATATTCAATGTAATATCTAAATGTATAAAGCTTCTGGAACAAAACATAGGAGTACCAGCGTTAAATTCAGTTAGACAAGTACTCAAGAGAGCTTGACCCACAGGGACAGGGACAGGGACAGGGACAGGATTATGGCAAGCCAGGAACCTAGTGTGCAAAATGTAAGGATGCCCTCACTCTCAGGTGCTTAGCCTGCACTTGAACAACCCTGAGAGTACCTCCTCAAATTTTCAATTATCCCTCTTGGGCTTGCCATAATCTTCACATGGCATCATTGACAGTTCCACAGATTATATTTCCAAAGCATCAGTACAGCTGGTATCACAGCCTAGACCTACTGTAGAACCCTTCTCTGCCCCATGTCCAACTCAGATGTGGCAGCCTTCCAAGCCATATGCTTATGTATGAGATCAGTACTTGGATGCATGAAATGTGTTGCTGCAAGGACCCAAAGAGACTTGCTAGATATTGTACTTCATTCTTTGTAGTAGGGCATAGATTCTTATGGGGTGATATCATCCAAAAGGGAGCAAAATCTGGTTCTTAGGTGACAATAAAATTGTATACATTAAACTGGTTTGGGGATCCTCCAAAGGCCAGAGTACCTAAATAAATATATGCTATATCTATGCTATTACTATTCTATGATGGGAAAATAATTAGAAAAAAATATCTTAAAAGTTTCCTGAGGTGGGCATTAATGACAAAAAGTTTGAGAAACACTGCAGTAGGGAAATATGCAACAAAAATGACATCCTTTGAAGAGGATGTTCCACATCTTTTGACCATTGGATCTCTCAAGTATTTACTAAAGTGGTAGATCCCAGAATCTTTTAAGAGTTTGTCTCCTACCCTCTAGACTGTATGTCAAAAAATGCCTAATATGAACTGGGTTCCTTCAGATCCACCAAGTCACAAAGATGAGTGAACACAGCAGAAGTTCGTCATAAGTGGAAAAGGTTCATCTGGAATTAAGCCCATACAAAAGTAGAGGGCAGAAGTAGTCTACATAAAGAGATAGCCATTACTCCCATATTGCTCACCGCAGTTGTACACGTACTCCTCCCTCAGCTCACTTCTATAGCTCTGTGGGCATCCTG
Source organism: Manis pentadactyla (assembly GCF_030020395.1). Lineage (NCBI taxonomy): Eukaryota > Metazoa > Chordata > Mammalia > Pholidota > Manidae > Manis > Manis pentadactyla. Next base: position 117,959,738 of record NC_080021.1, on the reverse strand, counting down.
TACTGTCAGTTGAATGAAGACAAAAATCCAGAGATTATTTTTCACATGGATTGTCTAAGTATGTGGTGCAACACAAAAACAGATGGTGGCTGTTCTATAGCCACAGCTAGGGTTGATCTTGAATGACAGTGTTGAGGGAAATTTTTCCTGAGAGAAGCTGTGGGAAGTGCTTCTGCTTACCCACTTTGCATGGAAGGAGAAGTCCAAGCTGGGAATATATATATATATCGACTCATGGGTGGTGGGAAGTGGCTTGGCCTGCTGATCAAAGGCATAGAAGGAAATAGATTGGAAAGTCAGAGAGAAGAGCTTAGGTAGAGGCATGTGGATAGACATATGAAATTTTTCATATACCGCATGAAATTGCCTACCAAAGGACATCCACCACAGATGAAGCACTGAAAAACTTAGTGGAAAAAATTATTCCATCAATTGTCTTTGTCTTTAGCTACCCCAAACCTAGCACTATGGGCACATAAAGAAGCAGCCACAGTGGCAGAGATGGAAGTTACACATTTCCCTCTTACCAAGGCCAAACTCACTACTATTGCCTCTAAATGTCCACCATGACAGCAACAGAGGCCAGTACCTTATATGCCACTGTTCCTAGAGGAGACCACCTGGCCTTTTGGTGGAAGGTTGATTAAATTGTGCCTGTTCCATCCAGAAAGAAACAGTATTAAGTTGTAGTCCTACATCATATGATATAAAAAGTGCTAATGGGATGAAGGGAAGCCAAGATGGCAGCGTGAGAAGGGCAGCGGAAATCTCCCAAAATCATACATATTTTTGAAAATACAACAAATACAACTATTCCTAAAAGAGAGACCAGAGGATACAGTACAACGGCCAGGCTACATCTACAACTGCAAGAACTCAGCACCTCATGAAGTGGGTAAGATACAAGCCATGGCCCAGTGGGACCCAAGCACTCCCCACATCCCAGCCCACTGACAGGAGGAGAGGAGTCAGAGAAGGGAGGGAGTGGGAGCCCAGGACTGCTAAATACCCAGCCCTAGTCATCTGCACTGGGAGCAGAGACACACATACATGGTGTGCTGGATATTAGGGAAACGGAACAGTAAAATATGCAAGTGGGTACCCGCAGCCACCACCCCTGGGTCAAAAGAAAAGCGAGTGCTTTTTGAAAGTCTTAAAGGGACAGGAGCTTCACAGCTGGACAGAAGCATCACGGCACACACATCCCAGCAGCTGGGAATCCCACAGAACTCCAGGCACCCTAACCCATGGGGTGACAGTGCAGCTCCGAAGCCCCTCACGGTGATAAACAGCCTCCCATCCATTCCCCCTCTGGTGTGGCCCAGCCAGAGCAGGGGTGAAGCCTGGCAGCAGCCATGCCCACAGCAACCACCCAGAGCCTCCTCTACAGTCACCTGGGCCAGACTCAGAGGCCCCCCTAGTGCGCAGCAGCACAGCATAGACAGAGGAAGCTGGGACAGCATGTAAGGTCGCCATTCCACAGCAGAGCACACCAGGCACGCCTGCCACTCCCCGTGGGGCTCTGGGCTGGCCCGACAGCTGCCCCACCCATGGCAGTTCAGGAAATAAAACTGGATGCTGCTCCCTGTGTGCGAATAACCAGGACAGGCAGCAGAGATGGGCAAGGCACAGTAAGGGACATTGCTCTCCCAGCTGACACACCCGCCAACTGCCTATGACTACCCCTATCACCATGAAAAGGCAGAAGAATTTGATCCAGTGAAGAATTACCCAGACAAACCCTGAGAGGGAGCATGGGGAGATAGATTTAAACAATCTTCCTGAAAAAGAATTCAACATAAAGGTGATAACCATGCTGATGGACCTGCAGAGAAATATGCAAGAGCTAAAGGATCAAGTTAAGAGGGAAAATATAGAAATAAAACAATCTCTGGAAGGACTTAAGAGCAGACTGGATGAGGTGCAAGAGGCTGTCAATGGAATAGAAATCAGAAAAGAGGAACACAGAGAATCTGAGGCAGAGACAGATAAAAGGATCTCTAGGAATGAAAGAATATTAAGAGACTGTGTGACCAATCGAAACAGAACAATATTTGCATTATAGGGGTACCAGAAGAAGAAGAGAGAGAAAAAGAGGTAGAAAGTGTATTTGAATAAATAATTGCTGAAAACTTCCCCAAACTGGGGGAAGAATAGTCTCTCAGACCATGGAGGTGCACAACACTCCCTACACAAGGGATCCAGGGAAGACAACATCAAGACACATAATAATTAAAATGGCAAAGATCAAGGACAAGGACAGAGTATTAAAGGCAGCTAGAGAGAGAAAAAGGGTCATCTACAAAGGAAAACCCATCAGGCTATCATCAGACTTCTCAACAGAAACCTTACAGGCCAGAAGAGAATGGCATGATATATTTAATGCAATGAAACAAAAGGGTCTTGAACCAAGAATACTGTATCCAGCACAATTATCATTTAAATAAGAAAGGGGGATTAAACAATTCCAAGACAAGCAAAAGTTGAGGGAATTTGCCTCCCACAAATCACTTCTACAGGATATTTTAAAGACACACTTTAAGGGACTGCTCTAGATGAACACTCCTAAGGCTAAATAGATGTCATGAGAGAAAATAAAATCACAGCAAAGAAAGCAGACCAACCAAACACTAACTAAAGGCAAAAAATAAAATCAACTACTCACAAAAGCAGTCAAAGGAAACAAAAGAGTACACAACAAAACACCTAACATGTGAAGAATGGAGGAGGAAGAATAAGAATGGAGAGAAATAAAGAATCATCAGACTGTTTTATAATAGCTTAATAAGCAAGTTAAGTTAGACAGTTACATAGTAAAGAAGCTACCCTTGACCCTTTGGTTACCACGAACCTAAAGCCTGCAATGGCAATAAGTACATACCTATCCATAATCATCATAAATGTAAATGGACTGAATGCACCAATCAAAAGACACAGAGTAATAGAATGGATAAAAAAGCAAGATCCATCTATATGCTGCTTACAAGAAACTCACCTCAAACCCAAAGACACACACAGACTAAAAGTCAAGGGATGGAAAAAGATATTTCATGCAAACAACAGGGAGAAAAAAGCAGGTGTTGCAGTACTAGTATCAGACAAAATAGACTTCAAAAGAAAGAAAGTAACAAGAGATAAAGAAGGACATTACATAATGATAAATAGGTCAGTCCAACAAGAGGATATAACCATTATAAATATATATGCACCCAATACAGGAGCACCAACATACATGAAATAAGTACTAACAGAATTAAAGGAGGTAATAGAATGCAATGCAGTCATTTTAGGAGACTTCAACACACCACTCACTCCAAAGGACAGATCCACCAGACAGAAAATAAGAAAGGACACAGAGGCACTGAATAACAAACGAGAACAGATGGACTTAATAGACATCTATAGGACTCTACACCCAAAATCAGCAGGATACACATTCTTCTCAAGTGAACATGGAACATTTTCCAGAATAGACCACGTACTAGGCCACAAAAAGAGCCTCAGTAAATTAAAAAAGATTGAAATTCTATGAACCAATTTCTCACACCACAAAGGTATAAAACAAGAAATAAATTGTACAAAGAAAACAGAAAGGCTCACAAACACATCTTAACAACATGCTCCTAAATAATCAATGGATCAATGACCAAATTAAAATGGAGATCCAGCAATATATGGAAACAAATGACAACAACAGCACAAAGCCCCAACTTCTGTGGGATGCAGTGAAGGCAGTTCTAAGAGGAAAGTATATATTAATCCAGGTATATTTAAAGAAGGAAGAACAATCCCAAATGAATAGTCTAAAGTCACAATTATGGAAATTAGAAGAAGAACAAATGAGACCCAAAGTCAGCAGAAGGAGGGATATAATAAAGATCAGAGAAGAAATAAATAAAATTGAGAAGGATAAAACAATAGAAAAAAATAAATGAAACCAAGAGCTGGTTCTTTGAGAAAATAAACAAAATAGATAAGACCCTAGCCAGACTTATTAAGAGAAAAAAACAATCTACACACATCAACAGAATCAGAAAGGAGGAAGGAAAAATCACGACAGACCCTACGGAAATACAAAGAATCATTAGAGAATACCGTGAAAATCTATATGCTAACAAGCTGGAAAACCTAGAAGAAATGGACAACTTCTTAGAAAAATACAACCTTCCAAGACTGACCAAGGAAGAAACAGAAAATCTAAACAGACCAATTACCAGCAATGAAATTGAAGTGGTAATCAAAACACTACCCAAGAGCAAAATCCCCAGGCCAGATGGATATACTGTGGAATTTTATCAGACATACAGAGAAGGCATAATACCCATTCTCCTTAAAGTTTTCCAAAAAATAAAAGAGGAGGGAATATTTCCAAACTCATTCTATGAAGCCAGCATCACTCTAATACCAAAATCATGCAAAGACCCCACCAAAAAAGAAAATTACAGACCAATATCCCTGATGAACAAAGATGCAAAAATACTCAACAAAATATTAGCAAACCGAATTCAAAAATACATCAAGAGGATCATACACCATGACCAAGTGGGATTCATCTCAGGGATTCAAGGATGGTACATTTAAAAATCCATTAACATCATCAACCACATCAACAAAAAGAAGGACAAAAACAGCATGATCATCCCCATAGATGCAGAAAAAGCATTCAACAAAATTCAACATCCATTCATGATAAAAACTCTCAACAAAATGGGTATAGTGGGCAAGTACCTCAACATAATAATGGCCAGATATGATAAACCCACAGCCAACATCATACTTAACAGCAAGAAGCTGAAAGCTTTTCCTCTAAGATAGGGAACAAGACAGGGTTGCCCACTCTCCCCACTGTTATTCAACATAGTACTGGAGGTCCTAGCCATGGCAATCAGACAAAACAAGGAAATACAAGGAATCCGGATTGGTAAAGAAGAAGTCAAACTGTCACTATTTCCAGATGACATGATATTGTACATAAAAAATCCTAAAGACTCTACTCCAAAACTACTGGAACTAATATCTGAATTCAGCAAAGTTGCAGGATACAAAATTAACACAAAGAAATCTGTTGCTTTCCTATACACTAACTATGAACTAGCAGAGAGAGAAATTAGGAAAACAATTCCGTTCACAATTGCGTCAAAAAGAATAAAATACCTAGGAATCCATCAGTAGATGAATGGATAAAGATGTGGTACATATACAGAATGGAATATTATTCAGCCATAAGAAGGAAACAAATCCTACCATTTGCAACAACATGGATGGAGCTAGAGGGTATTATGCTCAGTGAAGTAAGCCAGGCGGAGAAAGACAAGTACCAAATGATTTCACTCATATGTGGAGTATAAGAACAAAGAAAAAACTGAAGGAACAAAACAACACCAGAAACACAGAACCCAAGAATGGACTAGCAGTTACCAAAGGGAAAGGGACTGGGGAGGATGGCTGGGAAGGATGGGATAATGGGGAGGAAAAAGAAAGGGGGCATAATGATTAGCATGTATAATGTGGGGGGGGGGGTGCGCGGGGAGGGCTGTGCAACACAGAGAAGACAAGCAGTGATTCCACAGCATCTTACTATGCTGAAGATCAGTGACTGTAATGGGGTTTGTGGAGGGGACTTGGTGATGGGGTGAGTCTAGTAAACATAATGTAACTCATGTAATTTTAGATTAATGATACTAAAATAAAAAAAGTACCAAAAAAATGCATGAAGGTAAAATGAAAAAAAAAGTGCTAATGGATTAAAATATCAAATAATTAATAACTAGAAAGTATTAAAAGAAAAAGTAACATAAATTTTTATAATCTTGGAATATGGATGGCCTTACTAATATAAATAACACTCACAGCTCAAAGCTCATCCAGAAAAAATGGAAAGATCTGATAACATGGCATTTTAAAATACCTATTTATTGCATGATATTATAAGGAAAAATTAAAAGACGTATGTACAACATATGTAACTGATGAAAAGTATAAAGAGCTTCTAAAAGGACAACTCAATAGAAAAATGCACACTCAATATGTAATTCACAGAAGAAATTCAAATTGGCAATAAACATAAGAAAATATGTTCAACTTTTTATAAATTATAAAAATGCAAACTAAAACAAGTGAGATATCACTATGCATCATCAAACTGGCAAAAACTTTAAATATTGATAATATCTACTGTTCACAGAGTTTTGGGTAAAGGAGTGATCTCATGCACACTTCATGAGAAAACCAATTAACAAAGCCCTTCGTGGAAAGCAATTTAACAGTATTTTTCAGTTAAAATTTTATATATATTTTTACCTAATAATTTTATCCATGGGATATAAAGAGTTATATTTTTTCTTGACTTCTTTTTTATTAAAGTATCATTGATATACATTCTTATGATGGTTTCACATACACAACACAGTGGTTCAACATTTTCCCATATTATCAAGTCCCAGCCCCCTCAATTGCGATCAGTGTCTATCAACTTAGTAAGATATTATAGAGTCATTAATTGTGTTCTCTGTACTGTGTAACATCCCATGACCATGACCTACCTATATTGTGAATGTGAACTGTAGTGCCCCTTAATCCCATTATCCCTCACCACCAACCCTCTTCAACCCCTCCCCTTTGGTAACCACTAGTTCTCAGTGTCTATGAGTCTATTTTGTTCCTTCTGTTTTGCTTTGTTTTAATATTTCACAAATAAGTGAAATCATTTGGTATTTGACTCTCCCAAACTAGCTTATTTCACTGAGCATAATATCCTCTAGATCCACGCATGTTGTGGCAAATGGAAGTATTTCTTCTTATGGCTGAAAAATATTCCATTGTGTATATGTATCATGTCTTCTTTATCCACTCATCTATTGATGGACACTTAGATTGCATCTATTATCTTGGCTATTGCAAATAGTGGAGCAATAAATATAGCAGTGCATATGTCTTTTTTAATCAGGGATCTTGTTTTATTTGGGTAAATTCCTAGGAGTGGAATTACTGTGTCAAATGGTATTTCTGTTTTTAGTTTTTTGAGGAACCTCCATATTGCTTTCCACCATGGCTAAGTCAACTTACATTTCCACCAACAGTGTAGGAGGGTTCTCCTTTCTCTGCATCCTCGCCAGCAGTTGTTGTTTCTGGACATTTGGATAGTGGCCATCCTAACTGGTGTGAGGTGATATCTCATTGTGGTTTTAATTTGCATTTCCATGATGATTATCAATTTGGAGCATCTTTTCAAGTGTCCATTGGCCCTAAGTATTTCTTCTTTGGAGAAGTGTCTCTTCAGGTCCTCCCCTCATTTTTTAATCGGGTTATTTGTTTTTTTGGTGTTGAGGCAAATGAGCTCTTTATATATTTTGGATGTTAATGCCTTATAGGATAAATCATTTATGAATATATTCCCCCATACTGTAGGATGCCTTTTTGTTCTGCAGATGGTGTCCTTTGCTGTACAGAAGTTTTTTAGTTTGATGTACTCTGATTTGTATATTTTTGCTTTTGTTTCCCTTGCCTGAAGAGATGTGTTCAGGAAAAAGTCGCTCAAGTTTATACACAAGAGATTTTTGCCTGTGCTTTGTTCTGTAAGTTTTATGGTTTCATGATTTATATTCAGGTCTGTGACCCATTTTGAGTTTACTTTTGTGTATGGAGTTAGACAATAATCCAGCTTCATTATCTTACCTGTAGCTGTCCTGTTTTGCCAACACCAGTTGTTGAAGAGGCTGTTGTTTCTCCATTGCATATTCATGACTTCTCTATCATATATTAATTAAACATAGATGCCTGGATTTATATCTGAGTTCTCTATTCTCTCCCATTGATCTCTGCGTCTGTTCTTGTGCCAGTAGCAAATTGTTTTGATCACTGTGGCTTTGTACTAGAGCTTAAAGTCAAGGAGTGTAGTCCCCATAGCTTTATTCTTCTTTCTCAAGATTGTTTTAGCTATTTTGGGTCTTTTGTGGTTCCATATGAATTTTAGAACTATTTGTTCTAGTTCATTGAAGAATGCTGTTGGTATTTTAATAGGGATTGCATTCAATCTGTAGATTGCTTTAGGTACAATGGCCATTTTGACAATATGTATTCTTCCTTTCCAAGAGCATGGGCTAGATTTCCATTTATTGGTGTCTTCTTTAATTTCTCTCATGAGTATCTTGTAGTTTTCAAACTAAAGGACTTTCACCTCTTTGGTTACGTTTATTCCTAGGTATTTTATGCTTTTTGATGCAATTGTAAATGGAGTCATTTTCCTGATTTCTCTTTCTGTTAATTCGTTGTTAGTACACAGGAATGCACCGGACTTCTGTGTATTAATTTTGTATCCTGCAACTTTGCTGAATTCAATTAATAGTTTTCTACTGGTGTCTTTAGGGTTTTCATATATAATATCATGTCATCTGAAAACAGTGACAGTTTAACATCTCGCTTACCAATTTGGATGCCTTTTATCTGTTTGTGTTATCTGATTGCCATGGCTAGGACCTCCACACTATGTGGAATACAAGTGGTGAGAGTGGGCATCCTTGTCTTGTTCCTGATCTTGGAGGAAAAGCTTTCAGCTTTTTGCTATTATGATGTATGCTGTGAGTTTGTCATATATGGCCTTTATTATGTTGAGGTATGTACCCTCTATACCCATTTTGTTAAGAGTTTTTATAATGAATGGATATTGAATTTTGTCAAATGCCTTTCAAGCATCTGTTGAGATGATCGATTATGTGATTTTTGTCCTTTTTGTTGATGTGATATATGATATTGATTGATTTATGACTATTGTATGATCCTTGCCTCCTTGGAATAAATCCCACTTGGTCATGATGGATGATATTTTTTATGTGTTTTGAATTCAGATTGCTAATAGTTTGTTAAGGAGTTTTGCTTCTATGTTCATCAGAAATATTGGTCTATAATTTTCTTTTTTGTGGTGTGTTTGCCTGGTTTTGGTATTAGAGTGTTGATGTCCTCATAGAATAAGTTTGGAAGTATTCCCTCCTCTTCTATTTTCAGGACTACTTTAAAAAGAATGAGTATTAGCTCATCTTTAAATGTTTGATGAAATTCAACCATGAAGACATCTGGTCAGGGATTTTGTTCTTAGGTAGTTTTTAATTACAAATTTCATTTAATTGCTGACAATTGGTCTGTTCAGATTTTCTTTTTTTTCTGGGTCAGTCTTGGAACATTGTATTTTTCTAGAAAGTTGTTCATTTCTTCTAGGTTATCTGATTTATTGGCATATAATCTTTCATAGTATTCTCTAGTATTTATTTTTATTTCTGTGGTATCCACTGTGATTACTCCTTTTTCATTTCTGATTCTGTTTGTGTAGACTCTCTTTATTTCTTGATAAGTCTGGCTAGAGGTTAATCTATTTTGGTTATTATCTCAAAGAACCAGCTCTTGGTTTCATTGATTCTATTATTTTATTCTTATCAATTTTATTTATTTATGCTATGATCTTTATTGTGTCCTTCCTTCTACTGACTTTGGGCTTCATTTGTTCTTTTTCTAGTTTCATTAATTGTGAGGTTAGACTGTTTATTTGAGATTGTTCTTGTTTCTTGAGGTAAGCCTGTATTGCTACGTACCTTCCTCGTAGAATTGCCTTCGCTGCATCCCACTTTTGAGCTGTTGAGTTATTGTTTTCATTTGTCTCCATATATTGCTTGATCTTTGTTTTAATATGGTCGTTGATCCAGTGATTATTTAGAAGCATGTTGTTTAACCTCCATGTGTTTATGGGCTTTTTTTCTTTTCTATTTGTAATTTATTTCTAGTTTGATACCATTATGGTCTGACAGCTGCTTGATGCAACTTCAATCTTTTTTTAATTTATTGAGGCTCTTTTTGTGGCCTAGTGTGTGATCTATTCTGGAAAATGTTCCATGTACATTTGAGAAGAATGTGTATCCTACTGCTTTGGGGTATGATTTTCTGTAAATGTCTGTTAGGTCCATCTGTTCTTGTGTATTGTTCTGTGCCTCTGTTTCCTTATTTTCTGTCTGGTTGATCTATCTATTGGTGTAAGTGTTGGTTAGTCTCCTAAAATGAATGTGTTGTATTCTATTTCACCCTTTAATTCTGTTAGTATTTGTTTCACACATTTAGGTGCACCTATGTTGGATGCATAGATATTGTATCCTCTTTTTGGACTGACCCCTTTATCATTATTTATTGTTCTTCTTTGTGTCTTATTACTTTATTTGCTTTGAAGTCTATTTTGCCTGGTATAAGTACTGTAACTTCTGCTTTTTCTCCCTATTATCTGCATGAAATATCTTTTTCCATTCCTTCACTTTTATTCTGTGTATATCTTTGGATCTAAAATGAGTCTCTTGTAGGCAGCATATAGATGGGTCTTGTTTTTTTATCCATTCTGCAACTCTATGTCTTTTGGTTGGTACATTCAGTCCATTTACATGTAAAATTATTATTGATATATATGTATTCATTGCCATTGCTGGCTTTATATTTGTGGTTACCAAAGGTTCAAGGATAGCCTCCTCACTATCTTAACAGTCTATCTTAAATCACTGATTACTCAATTTCAAATGCAGTCTAGAGGTACATTTTCCCATCTTCTACTTCTTCTTCCCCCTCCACACTTTATATATTAACTGTCATATTCTGCATGTATTGTGTATTTCCTTGACAGATTTTGTGGGTAGTTAATTTAATTTCATGCTTGCTTTGTAATAAATTGGTCTACTACTTTTACTGTGGGTTTATTTTCTTTGGTGAAAGCTATAGCCTTATTAACATTTCCATCTACAGCAGTCCCTTTATCATATCTTGTAGGGCAGTCTTAGTGGTGGTGAATTCCTTCAACTTTTATTTATCTGAAAATTGTTTAATCCCTGTTTCAGATTTAAATGATAATCTTGCTGTGTAGAAGATCCTTCATTGGAGGTCCTTCTGTTTCATTACATTAAATAAATCATGCCACTCCCTTTTGGCCTGTAAAAGTTTCTGCTGAGAAGTCTGATGATAGCCTGATGGGCTTTCTTCTGTATGTGATCTTTTTTCTCTCTCTGGCTGCTTTCAGTACTGTGTCATTGTCCTTCATCTTTGCCATTTTAATTATTATATGTCTTGGTGTTGTCTTCCTGGTGTTCCTTTTGTTAGGAGATCTTTGTGCTTCCATGACCTGGGTATCTATTTCCTTCTCCAGATTGGGGAATTTTCCAACAATTATTTCCTCAAAAGAGACTTTTCTATCCCTCTGTCTCTTTTCTCTCCTTCTGGTACCCCTATTATGCAAATATTATTCCATTTGGATTCGTCACACAGCTCTCTTATTATTATTTCATTCCTAGAGATCCTTTTTTCTCTCTGCTTTTCAGCCTCATTGTTTTCTTGCTCCCTAATTTCCAGATCACCTACAACTTCTTCAGCCTGTGTAAGCCTGCTATTAATTCCTTGCACTGTATTTTTCAGATACTGTGTTCTTCAGCTCTGAGTGACTTTTTTGGATATCTTCTATCTTTTTGTTGATATCCTCCCTGAGATATTGAATGTTTTTCTGTAGATCCATGAGCATGTTTATGACTTTTACTTTGAAGTCTTATCAAGAAGAATGGTGATTTCAGTTTCACTCAGCCCTCTTTCTGTTTTGTCTTATAGTTTTGTTTGGACCAAATTCCTCTGCCTCTTTTTTTTTTTCAGTGTTTCCTATGGAATAATAGCTTTGTGTAGGAGGCATCCTCTAGTCCCCAGAAGCTCAATCTACTGCCCAGGAGCCACCGTTGTTGGTGTGCAGTGGGCGGGGCACCTTTCTTTGGCTTATAGTGATCTGATTTCAGGTGGGCTGTGTCAGCCATCAGCTGATCATGCATGCAGGGAGAAAATTTGGGACTGTGCTGCTGGAGTTGTTGTGGGTGGAGCCAGCATCCTCCATTGCCTGCAGCAATAGCTGGGACTGCAGGTAAGCAGGGCCAGCACCTGCCAGGAGGAAGGAGCTCCCAGAGCTGGCTTCTGCAGGCAGTTCCCAGTTGCCCTGAATCAGGGCTTAGAAAGCTGGGCAGGTCTCCCTTTCCCTGCCCAGGAGCTAAGTTTGATTTCACTGCCAGCTAGCAGGCCTTGCATCACAAAGGGGAGCCTCAGGGCTGTATTGCCAGCATGGGGAATGGAGTGTCTGAAGTTCCTGGAGTTCCTAAACTGTTGGGCTGAGGGCAGGTTGGGGAGGATTTGTCCCCCTAAACTTTCTCCTGAGCAGAAAGATTTGTGTAATCCTTGCCCCTCTGATGCTCCTCTTGCTGCTGGGGGGGTTGGTAGAGTATACCTGCTTTCCGCAAGTGACTGGAGTTTCAGCTTTCCCAAGTGTTCTGCTGTCTTTGTTGTCCAGCCCCACTAATAACCAAAGCACCATGTAATGTGGGTTCATGTTCCCCAAGAAGATCTCCAGAGCCAGGTGTTCAGCAGGCCTGAGATCCTACTCCCTCCTTGTTCTGTTCCTCATCCTCCCACCTGTGGGCTGGGGCAGAGGGAGGGCTTGGGTCCTGCCAGATCATGACTTTGCCATTTTACCCTTTTCTGTGAGGTCTTCTTTTCTTCCCCAAAAATAGGTAGTCAGTTCTACAGTCTTCAGGTCATTTTCAGGTTTAGTTGTATTTGGTATATTTTCATATTTTATGTGAATTTGGGTGGAGGTTTCTGCCTTTCCTTCTTATACTGCCATTTTTTCCCAGATGAGTTATAAGAAATACATATTTGGTCATTGAGATGAACAAATATATATTTCCTAGGTATATTTGGTCTTCATCCACAGTTCCTGAAAACACTGCAAAGTCTTAAAGGTGAAATGGGTCTTTTGTTATGTTAATGAGAGACTTTTGGACCCCACCCAAGGTCAGGGGCTGGAGGTTGTATCAGCCAATGGCCAGTGATTAAGTCAATTATGACTATGCAATGAAGCCATCACAAAAACCCCTAAGGAGAGCATCTCTCTCTCTTTTGGATCCTGCTTTTCTGTCAGAGAGAGCTTCCATGATTGGGAAACCAGAAAGCCTCCATGTACCACCAAGCCAGGACCCAAGCTCCACAAGGACAGAAGCTCCTTTATTTGGGACCTTGCCTTATGTATCTCTTCATCTGGCTGTTAACTTGTATCCTTTACAGTATCCTTTATTAAACTGGTAAACGTTAGTGTTTTCCTGAGTTCTGCCCTAGCAAACTAATTGAACCTGAGGGGGAGATTATGAGAACCCCCAAACTTTAGCAGGTAGGTCAAAAGCACAGGTAACAGCCTGGGGCTTGCAACAGGCATCTGGAGTAGGGGGTGGAGGGAAGTCTTGTAGGACAGAGCCTTAACAGGCAGCATATGGTGCTGTCTCTGGGCAGATAGCATCAGATTTGGGTTGAGTTCTCAGACACCCTGCTAGTGTTTGAGATTTGCTGTGTTTTGTGTGTGAGAAGACCCTCCTAACCCCTGACACACACATTGGAATCAAGTCCAGGAACCCAAACCCAAATGGAGTTATACTATTATGCTGCTGTATATTGTTACTGCAGTATAACAGTATTGCTATAGCATACACACACACACACACACACACATATATATATATATGAAAAAACATACAATCCTATGAAAATTTCCAAGCATGGACACAAAGGTATTTGAACAAGGATGTTTATTGCAGCATTATTTATTTTAGTGAAAATTTTTAAATGATATAAATGTCAATAAAGAGGTTAGTTGAATAAGTTGTGGCATATCCAAAATACTATGCAGTGACATGCAGCTATTAAGAATAAGATAGAACCATGTGCATCACTATGGAACAACCACTAAGATCTGCTCATGAAAAGTTTCATAATTATGCATGAAATGTAATTCATTTGTTTAAAAATCTACATGTATTTCTGTAGGTGTAAATAGATAGATTGATATGTGCAGTAATGCAGAGAAAGAGGACACAAATAAAATATGTGTGTTTATAAGGTGTTAGATGAAGATTAACTTTGAATATTACTCTGTTCATGCACATTTGAATCTTTTATAAAAACAATTTATTCCTATTACCTGTACAACAAAAATAGAGAAAAGCAATTTCCAAAAATATATTTCATTTATAATGTACAATTTACAACATATGACTCTGTGAAACAATGGTAAATACTATTGCCAACCTTTTATATAATTTATAGTGTGATTTTTTTTTTTACATTTTATCCAGCTAATATTCATTTAAGATCACTAAGCAACAAGCCTGTGTTTGGTACTTAGTAGCCAAAGAAAACACAGTCAACCACCCTCATAGAGTTCACAGTCTATTTGGAAACAGAAAAAAATAAGTAGTTAAATAAAATATGATGAATGAATGTAGTAGAAGGAAGAGGAAATAGCAAGAAAACCTAATTTAATCTATCTAAAACTAATCTATAGCACAAAACCTCTAAGAGAGGAGGTATGAACTCCCAGAAGAAATGGTTACATTGAAACTAAAACGTAGACTTGGAGTTAACCAAGCAGGGAGTCAGAGAGAGTGCCAGGGAAGAAGGAGAAAAAGGACCATAATGAGAATGTTACAGGCGGATGGAACTATCATGTGCACAGTTGGTACGGTTGGAATATAGGGTGTAAGAAGTTGAGTAGCCAGAGGTGAGTTTGGAGAGAGAAACCAGGCTCTACTTGTGAAGATTCCTCCTAGCCCTGGTAAGGAAGGACGGACTTCATCTTAAGGTCAATAGAAGTAATTAAAGGGTTTTAAAGCAGGAAGTAACAGGTTCAGATTTATATCACATTTTTGAAAGATCATGTAAGATGACTGTGGAGAAAGAACTCTAGTGTTACTAGAATGGAGGCAGAAAAATGTATGGAACACAGTTACAGGCAATAGGGAAAAAGAGAAATGGGTAGATTTGAAAGATTTTTAACACATGGAATTCAATGGGACCTGGTGTCTAGGTGGGTTTGTGAGGACAAGGAGAGGAAAAAATCCAAAAACATTCCGATTTTCCAAGTACCCACCAGTATCTGCACTCACATATCTGCTTTGTTACCTAGTAACTTACATGAATCATAGAGATGATTCTTTTCTTTTCGTCATTTTAGCTATTTTCTAGAGCAAGCTGAACTATTTTCTTCTTCAAGTAAATTACTTCTTTCTCTATCAATATTATATACTTGTGGTTCATGTGTCTTGGGAAAATGGATTTCTATCCTAGGAATTAAATAAGATTGTCTATGCTTGGTAACCATGAACCCAAAGCCTGCAATGGCAATAAGTAAATATCTACTGATAAAACTGACTGAATGAACCAATCAAAAGACATAGAGTTACAGAATGGATAAAAAAGCAAGACACATCTATGTGCTGCCTACAGAGATTCATTTCAACCCAAAGACATACACAGACTAAAAGTGAAGACATGGAAAAAGATATTTCACGCAAACAATAGGGAGAAAAAAGCAGATGTTGCAGTACTTGTATAAAACAAAATAGAGTTCAAAACAAAGAAATTAATAGACAAAGAGGGACATTACATAATGATAAAAGGGTCAGTCCAACAAGAGAATATAACCATTATAAATATCTATGCACCCAACACAGGAACACCTACATATGTGAAACAAATACAAACAGACTTAAAGGGGGAAATAGAATGCAATGCTTTCATTTTAGGAGACTTCAATACACCACTCACTCCAAAAGACACAGCAACCAGACAGAAAATAAGTGAGGACACAGAGGCACTGAATAACACATTAGAACAGATGGACCTATTAGACATCCATAGAACACTCCACCAAAAAGCAGCAGGATATACATCCTTCTCAAGTGCACATGGAACATTTTTCAGAATAGACCACATACTAGGCCACAAAAAGAGCCTCAGTAAATTCAAAAATATTGAAATTGTACCAACCAACTTCTAAGATCACAAAGGTATGAAACTATAAATAAGTTGTATGAAGAAAACAAAAAGGCTCACAAACACCTGGAGGCTTAACAATATGCTCCTAAATAACCAATGGATCAATGACCAAATAAAACAGATCAAGCAATATATGGAGACAAATGAAAACAGCAGTGCAATGTCAAAACTTCTGTGGGATGCAGCAGAAGCAGTTCTAAAGGGAAAGTATATAGCAATCCAGGCCTTTTAAAAGAAGGAAGAACAATCCAAAATGAAGTCTAAATTCACAATTATTGAAACTGGATAAAGTGGAACAAATGAGGCCCAAAGTTAGTAGAAAGAGTGATGTAATAAAGATCAGAGAAGAAATAAGTAAAATTGAGAAGAATAAAACAATAGAAATAATTAATGAAACAGAAGTTGGTTCTATGAGAAAATAAACAAAATAGATAAACCACTAAACAGACATATCAAGAAAAAAAGAGGATTTACATACATAAACAGACTCAGAACTGACAGGAAAAATCATTATGGACACTACAGAAATACAAAGAATTATGAGAGAATACTATGAAAAATTATATGCTAACAAATTGGATAACGTAGAAGAAATGGACAACTTTCTAGAAAAATACAACCTTCCAAGGCTAATCAGGAAGAAATAGAAAATCTGAACAGACCGATTACCAGCAACGAAATTGAATTGGTAATCAAAAAACTACCTAAGAACAAAACACCTGGACCAGATGGTTTCACTGCTGAATTTTATCAAACACTTAGTGAAGACCTAATACCCATCCTCCTTAAAGTTTTCCAAAAAGTAGAACAGGACGGAATACTTCCAAACTTATTCTATGAAGCCAGTATCACTCTAATACCAAAACCAGGCAAAGAGACCACAAAAAAAGAAAATTAAAGAGCAATATCCCTAATGAACATAGAAGCAAAAATACTCAACAAAATATTAGCAAACCAAATTCAAAAATGCATCAGAAAGATCATCCATCATGATCAAGCAGGATTTATTCCAAGGATGCAAGGATGGTACAACATTCAAAAATCCATCAACATCATTCTCCACATCAATAAAAAGAAGGACAAAAACCACATGATCATCTCCATAGAGGCTGAAAAAGCATCCAACAAAATTCAACATCTATTCATGATTAAAACTCTAAACAAAATGGGTATAGAGGGAAAGTACCTCAACATAATAAAGGCCATATATGACAAACCCACAGCCAACATCATACTTAACAGCAAGAAGCTGAAAGCATTTCCTTTAAGATCAGAAACAATACAAGGATACCTACTCTCTCCACTTTTATTCAACATAGCTCTGGAGGTCCTAGCCATGGCAACCATGTCAAAGAAATAAAAGACGTCCAGATTGGCACAGAAGAAGTTAAACTGTTACTGTTTGCAGATGACATGATATTGTACATAAAAAACCCTAAAGAATCCACTGCAAAAATACTAGATCTAATATCTGAATTCAGCAAAGTTGCAGGATACAAAATTAATACCCAGAAATCTGTTGCATTCCTATACACTAATGATGAACTAGCAGAAAGAGAAATCAGGAAACAATTCCATTCACAATTACATCAAAAAGAATAAAATACCTAGAAATAAATGTAACCAAGAGAGTGAAAGATTTATACTCTGAAAACTACAAGACACTCATGAGAGAAATTAAAGAAGATACCAATAAATGTAAACACATCCCATGCTCATGGTTAGGAAGAATTAATACTGTCAAAATGGTCATCCTGCCTAAAGCCATCTTCAGATTCGATGCAATTCCTATCAAAATACCAACAGCATTCTTCAACAAACTAGAGAAAATAGTTCTAAAATTCATATGGAACCACAAAAGACCCCAAATAGCCAAAGCAATCCTGAGAAGGAAGAATAAAGGGGGGAGGATCACACTCCCCAACTTCAAGCTCTACTAGAAAGCCACAGTAATCAAGACAATTTGGTACTGGCACAAGAACAGACCCATAGACCAATGGGACAGACTAGAGGGCCCAGATATAAACACAAGTATATATGGTCAGTTAATATACAATAAAGGAACCATGGATATACAATAGGGAAATGACAGCCTCTTCAACAACTGGGGTTGGCAAAACTAGACAGCTACATGCAAGAGAATGCAACTGGATTATTGTCTAACCCCGTACACAAAAGTAAACTCAAAATGGATCATGACCTCAATGTAAGTCATGAAACCATACAGCTTGCAAGACCTCCGTGTAAGTCATGAAACCATACAACTCTAAGAAGAAAACATAGACAAAAATCTCTTGAATATGAACACAGCAACTTTTTCCTGAATGCACCTTCTTGGGTAAGGGAAACAAAATAAAATTGAACAAATGGGACTACATCAATCTAAAAAGCTTCTTTACAGCAAAAGAACACCATGAGCAGAAGAAAAAGGCATCCTACAGTATGGGAGAATATATTTGTGAATGACATATCCGAAAAGGGGTTAACATCCAAAATATATAAAGAACTCACTCGCCTAACACCCAAAAGGCAAATAACCCTATGAACAGACACTTCTCCAAAGAAAAAATTTAGATGGCCAACAAGCACATGAAAAGATGCTCCACATCACTAATTATCAGGGATATGCAAATTAAAACCACAATGAGATATCACCTTACACCAGTTAGGATGGCCAACTTAGAAAAGACTAGGAACAACAAATGCTGGCAAGGATGCAGAGAAAGGGGAACTCTCCTACACTGTTGGTGGGGATGTAAACTAATTCAACCATTGTGGAAAGCAATATGGAGGTTCCTCAAAAACTAAAAATAGAAATACCATTTGACCCAGGAATTCCACTCCTAGGAATTTACCCAAAGAAGACACATCTCAGATTCAAAAAGACATTCACCCCTATGTTTATTGCAGCACTATTTACAATAGCCAAGATATGGAAGTAACCTAAGTGTCCATCAGTAGATGAATGGATAAAGAAGAAGTGGTACATATACACAATGGAATACTATTCAGCCACAAGAAAGCAACAAATTGTACCATTTGCAACAACATGGATGGAGCTACAGGGTACTATGCTCAGTGAAATAAGCCAGGAGGAGAAAGACAAGTAACAAATGATTTCCCTCATTTGTGGAGTATAACAACAAAGCAAAACTGAAGGAACAAAACAGCAACAGACTCACAGACCCCAAGAAGGGACTAGCGGTTACCAAAGGGAAGTTGGTGGAGATGGTGGGTGGGGAGGGTGGAAGAAGGGGATTAAAGGGCATTATGATTAACACACATAATGTAGGGGGGTCACGGGGAAGACAGTGTAGCTCAGAAAAGACAAACAGGGACTCTGTGGCATCTTACTACACTGATCGACAGTGACTGCAATGGGGTAATGGGGGGGACTTGATAATAAGGGTGAATGTAATAAACACATTGTTTTTCTTGTGAAACCTTCATAAAAGTGCATATCAATGATACCTTAATTTTAAAAAAAAGAAAGAAAGGTAAGTTTTATTGTACTCTGTAAACAAGTAACTGGGCCTGGCTAAGGTCAGACTACATCAAGCTAAAAAGCTTCTGTACAACAAAGGACTCCATCAGCAGAACAAAAAGGCATCCTACAGTATGGGCTGCTTACTGTGAGGCTTGTTTTTGTGGGAATTTTGGCAGGGTAGAGATGACCTTGACTGACAATTTGGCCTTGGAGGCCTGATCTAATTAGTAAAATGAAGACATGGTCTGGGTTCTGACGTTTTTGTTTTTCTGGGGAGTGTTTGTGCTTGGAAGCTTCTCATCTGGGGAGTTGTTTTTCATCTGGGGAATGTCTGAACATCCCTAGTCACTCTTGGCCCTTAAAACTTCAACGAATTTACTCTGTGAGTCCTTTCTAGCTCTCTGGTTTTATCTTGTTAACTCTGAATCTCTTTCAGTGGGCTTTACTGGATTTATTCTTTCTCCACCCCTCTTATGTCTGTCTTTCTCCCTGATAGTTCCACAAAACCAGCATGTATGCCTGCCCATAAGGTCAGTATTATTATTATCCTCTTCCTACAGATAAAACTGTGCCATGATGAGGTTTTATAACTTGCCTATGATTATATAAGCAGAAAGTCGCATAGCAATATTTCAGCTTAATGATTTCTGACTCTAGAGTCTAGAGATTAATAGCTTACCCATTAAATTATTCTGCCTTTTCAGAGAACTTCTTACCTTTTCACACTCCTTGCTTTACTTCAAATTTCCTCTAGTTAATACTTTATCTGTCTTTTTCATTTTATAATCTACATTTCCATCTCTATTTCCTTATCTCTTTGAACCATTCCTTTCCTCCTAAAGCTTTCTCTTTCCTTTATTACTAACACATGCTTTCCTCTTTCTTTCCCTTCCTCTAAGACTGCTTCTTCTTTTGTTTATTGTGCTTCTCTTTTATTTGCCCCACTTTCTCATCCCACTCTTTAAATATCAATGAAATTTCTAGTATTCTTTCTTCTACCCTCATCTCACTAATTTCCTGGGGGCTATCTCATTCTCACATTTCCCACAGCTTTAATAGTTTCCTCCAGCACTAATAGTTGCAAACTTATACTTAGCCATGTGTCATGGCTCTCTCTCTTAGTCATCTCTCATGAATTACAGACCTATAAATACAGTTGCCTATTGGACATTTCCATCTAGATGCTGTCCTTCCAATTTAGCAGTTCTAAATCTATATTTAAATTTAAATCTGCTCTTCCTTCTGCTTAATCCATCTAGTCTTTCAAGCCAGACCCCAGGAATGTTCCCATTTCCTCATATTCTACATGTAATCTTTTCCAAATCCTTTTGACTTGTTTTTTGACTTGACTTTGTCAATCTTTTTGTCAAGTTCTGCATTTTACTCACTCTTCACCAAAGATTGCTTTAGCTCACACTTGCACCATTTCTGACATCCTTTATCATAAAAAATACTTATAACTCATCTTACTACTCTATATTTTACCCCACTACGCACACACACATCACACAAGCTCACAATCACATACTGTATCCATCCTAAAAACTTACTTCCTCCAGGGTGCTTTTTCTAAAATGCAAATCAAATCACATTAGAGTCCCTTAAATTAAATACTATTCTTGTCTTCCTATTGCAAAGGTGATCAAATCCAAATACGTTTCTTGGCAGATACTTTCATTATCTGTCCCTAATTACATTTGACCGTAACTTCCAATGTCTCTTCCTCAAAGCTATACCTGAACCATTCTGAGCTTTGGTAGATTTTAAACCACATTGTTTCATGCCTCTTATATACATGTCATTCGCTCAAGCAAGCTTCCATTTCTATGGTCTTCCATACATTTCCTTAAGACTCAAATATGTTATCTCCCTGAAACTTTCTGTATTCCCTCATCAGATAAAATTGATTACTTCCCATAATAAAATCTGTTATTTTACTTTATATATTTATCTACTTTATTACAAAATATTCCATATTGCAATTATTCGTTAATGTGTCTGTTTCCACTCATAGCATATGAATTCCCCATGCGCAGGGTCCATGCTTGAATTTCCAGGTCTTGGTGCCATGTCTGGAACATATAAATATTGTTTGTAGGAACACATAAATGTTGAGTGAATAAATGAATCAATCAGTAACACAATAACTGAATCAAACCAATGAGTAAATGAAGATTTGTTAATGAGTGACGAATAAGAAATACTCTCAAAAATAAATCCTTTTAACTTTTGGAGACCTGATTCTGACACAGATGGTGTAATAGGACCATATTTACCATCCTTTCTGAAACAATTAAAATACTGGAGAAAACATATGGAATACCAGTTGTTAATATATTGGACATCAGGCAAGGCAACAAACTCAGAGGCAGAAACAAGATGAGAGCTATGATTGTCCCAGCACACTGCCTGGAGAAAGTTGCCAGACTGCATGCAAGGGTTGGGGGGTACCACTCAGATCTCATTGCTCTCCTTGAGTTGAGGTAAATTAGGCATTCAAGAAAGCCAAGGTGACTAGAATTGCCAGTGTACAATATCAGAAAGGAAGGTGCTGCAGAAGAAAAAAATGCCAGAGATCTACAAAGAAACTCACTTGAGTATCAGCTGAATAATGAGTAATATATGCATGCAAGGAAACTACCTGAAGGCAGAGAAAGAAGCACATAAAAGGATTTGAGTGTACAATCCCACAGCTCACATAGGACTGGGAACAATGTCATAGTGGTAAACCCCATACATCACTGAGCATTGAGCAGAGGGTTCAAAAAGGTTTCCCTTGTCAGGGGGGTGCAAAATTATCCCTAGAAGAATACCGTTCTGGTCCCACCAAAAAGAAAGAAAAAAATCTTAGAGTAAGACCCAAAAGCAACAAATAGTTTCCAAGTAACTTAACTGCATTCCAGAATAAAACTCAAGAATATTTATAAGATCACAAAATATGAATGCCCAAACAAGGAAAACTCACAATGTATGGCTTCCAATCAAAAATTACCAAGCAGGAAAAGAAGCACAAAAATATGATCCATAATAGGAGGAAAAAATAAATTGACCTAAGTCAACTCAGAAAAGACTCAAATGATAGAATTATTCCATATAGTCAAGAAGTTAGAGGAAAGATTGAACATGTTACATAGAGACATGGAAGATATAAGATCCAAATCAAGTTTCTAAAAATAAAATATAAAATATCTGAGATGAAAAACACACTGGATTGATTAATGCTAGATCAGAAATTGAAGAATAGATTAGGGATCTTGAAAACCTACAAAAGGAACCTATGCAAAATACATAAAGAAGGGATGAAAAAAAAAAGAAAAAAACCTAACAGAGTATCATTGAGCTATAGGACAATTTCAAAAGGCCTACTATTTATGGTAATTAAGTCCCAAGTTGTAGTCATGGAAGGGGAGGTTATTTGAAGAAGTAATGGCCAAAAATCTTTCCAAATTTGATGAAAACCCATAATGCAAGCATTTCAATGAGCAGTAAGCACAAAAAAAGTAAGGAACCAATGCCAGTACACATCATCATCAAATTGGTTAAAATCAGAGTAGAAGAGAAAATCTTGACAGCAACCAGCAAAACAAGACATTAGTGACAAAAGAAGGGTAGATGATAGCAGACTTTTTACCAAAAACAAAACAAAACAAAATACAGGGGGCCAACATCTTTAGAAGTACTGAAAGGAAAAACAGCCAACCTAGAATTTTTACTCATTAAGAAAGTCTACCAGCATCTTCTCAGTGGAATTATTTTTCAAAACAAAACAAAATAAAGAATTTTTCAGAGATTCAGATGTCATTAAGATAGGACATAGGCCATTCCTGAATTCAGTCTGCCTCACAATAAGACCAGCTATCAACTACCTGTAGGCAAGACAACATTGTGACAATCCCAGAGCCCCAAGGATGAGGCTGATCACCACCATCCAGGACCACAGCGACTTAGAAGGACCACTTTAGAAGGGTAGGAGACGTAGCTACGCTCTGACAGCATGACCCCAACCCCAGGCCAGCACAAAGCTACACTGAAAGGGCCTCCCTGGGCTACAGTTTTTCCAAAGGGAAAGAAGGCCCAAGGTTGTATTAGGAAATGAAGTTATTAAGTATTTGGAAAATGATTTGATCTAGATGGCAGAACCCTCATGAATGAGATTAGTGTCCTTAGAAAGGAGATCCAAGAGAGCTCTCCTGCCCTTTTCTGCCATGTGAGGACACAGTGAAAAGATGGCCATCTATGAAGAAGTGGGTCCTCATCAGATGCCAAATATGCTAATGCCTTGACCTTGTACTTCCCAGCTGACAGAACTGTGAAAAATAAATGTTTTCTGTTTTGAAGTCACCAAGTCTATGGGATTCTGTTATAGTAGCCTCAACAGACTAAGACATGCAGCCACATATATAGAATCAACTGATTTTCAACAAAGTTGAATATCCATATGCAAAAAAATTTTTGATCCATATCCCTATCATATAAAAATAACTTAAAATGGATCATAAAGCTAAATGTAAACATTGAAACTATAAAACTTCTAGAAAAAACGTAAAAGAAAAATCTATGTAAACTTGGGTTAGGAAAAGATTTCTTAGCTAATACCCTAAAAGCATGATCCATAAAACCAAAAATTGGTAAACTGGACTTCATCAAATTTAGAAAGATAGTGCCCTCCAAAAATATTAGAAAAGGAAAGATAAGATAAGCCATGAACCATGAAAATAAATTTACTAATCATATATGTGATAAAAGACTTGTATCCAAAACATCACATCTCAGTAATAAGAAACAGTCAATCCACCAGAAAATGAGCAAAGGATTTGAATAGACACTTCACCAAAGAAGATATACAGATGGCAAGCATTTGCTTAACAAAATCAGTCATTCAGAAAATGAAAATTAAAACAACTAGAAAATTAAACAACTTTAGAACATCTGAAACTAAAGAAACTGACTATACCAAGTTGGATGTACATGCAGAATAACTAGAACATTCACATAATGCCAATAAGGAAGTATATGCAGTAAGGAAGTGTATCCAGTAAGGAAGTATATCCAATTTCTGAGTGTTGCTTAGAAAGTTAAACATATATATCATATAATCCAGTCATTCCAGCCCTAGGTACATACCAAGAGAAATGAAAGCTTCTACATGAATATTCATAGTCACTTTATTTCTAAATACTGTGTGAAACAAGCTTGACTAAATATGGTACATATTATATGATTATATTTATACAAAACTCTATAAAATGCAAAATCTGCCATTCTAGAAACCAAATAAGGGATTGCCTAGAATGGGGAAAAGGGCAGAGAGAAGAAGGGACTATTCCAAAGGGGCACAGAAAACTTTCTGAGTGATGGTTATATTTCTTATCTTAATTGTGGTGATGGTTTCATAGAAATATAATTTATATGTCAGTACATAAACTTATGTGTGAAAAAAACAAATTATATACTTTATGACAGCTATTTTATGGTAATTATAGCTCCATAAACATGTTTTTAAAAAACAGCAAAAATAAATTCCTAGTCTAATGAATTATAATTAGAAACCCAAATAAAAAATAATTATTAACAAAAATTTATGGAATTCAGTACCCACTGGAAGCAGAGCATTGTGTCGGTTGCTTTTGAGGAACACAAAAAAGGCAGTAGAGTCCTTGCACTTAATCATATATCATAACAAAAATATTTCCCAGGCAACATATATCAAGAGTATTGAACACAAGTACTACTAATTAATTTGCATCATAACTAACTTTAAGATATATACATTTAGGCATCCATATTAAGATATATATGCATATATATGCTGTCCTACACAACAGAGAAATTAAAAGAGTAAATTATTCCCATTATAGAGTAATATACCAGATTTATTTTAAGTATAGAGCTTGCCAGCACATTAAAATATTTGTATCTATAAAGAAATTAATTTGCAAGCATTTCAGGAATTAATCTCATATAAATTATAGTGCACCTCCTCATAAATAGATTAGTAATATTGAAAAACACAGTCCAACCAAGTTAATTTGAAGATCTAATTGGCTTTATTAAGCAATTCAGGAATTGGGCAACATCCCATCTAGCAAGTAGAGAGATGCTCCCATGAGTTGTACAAAGCGGAAGGTTTGTATAGGAAGGAGGGTAGGACAAGAAGTTATTAGCAAAAGGAAAGCAGGCATTATTTTAGCCAAGGTCCTTTTTCCTTAGGGGGAAGAACAGGGGGTCTTAATATACAGATGACCTCATCTTCTTTTGAAGGGTGGGGATGGAGAGGATTCATATGATGGATTACCTCACTGGTGCTGACAAGATAATTCCTGACTAACTACATTTCTGGGGGAGGTTGAAACTGCAATTAGGTTAGGAGTTAAGCCCTGGTTTGATAATTTGGACTACCAGAAGTGATTCCATTTGGGGACTGTGGCTTTCTTAATACTACAGAGAGCAGTATCTTTTAATCAGGAAAGACCCCTAAAATAGGTGAGTTTTAGATGAATTTTAAAGGACATGAAGGTTTTGGAATGGTACAGGGGAACTTAGATAAATTATTCCAGAAGAGGAAAATACCTTCTGTGGCAAGCCTTAAAGAAAAATGAATTAAAAGAATACAAAAACGGAATGCACTAGAAAGCCAGACTTGAAGGTCATTGTTACTCTTGGGGAGGAAAGTATGTTCCCAGCCTGGGGCAAATGAACCTTTGGAGACAAAATTAGTCAAAGGGAGAAATAAAGTGAGAGAAACCCGTTTATTGCTTACAAGCAGTTGTCTACTCCTACTCACCTATGTCTCTCATGACCAGCCTGCCAAGGCCCCACCAAACCTCTCTAGTCCAGGTATGCACTTGCTCCCCACTCCCCTCGTAATCATCTTTTGATATGGAGATGAACTACTTCTCTCCACCCCTTGGAAACACCTATTGATATGGAGATACACTGAAGCCAGATGAGAGATTCTGGAAATACTGCAATTTTACCCAGAGCCTAGCCCTCCAGAAATCTTGCTTCATAATCTACTAACTCCCCATCTTCTGCAATGATCCTATGTGAGAAAACTGGAGCACTGTAACCAGACTAATGACATACAATAACAACAGTAATAAAATCATGATAATCCTCAAGATGGAGGATCCAGATAGGTTCAAAGACCTATGCAGATTAACTCCATAGCTAGTCCATTCCACAGGATGCCGATAGATGAACTGGTAAGGAGTTCATGGTACTCATCACCTAGCAGCTGAAGCAAGGGGCTGGGTCCAGACCACAGGGACAGTAGAAGAAAATAATCTTAAGAGTGATAAGATACATGTTTTAATGACACCAGCATAGACAATCTTGTCCATCAGGTAGGATGCATGCAAGAGAGTGGTCCTGTGACAGGACAGTGGCAGGAATGGGATCTCATCCCGGTCTAGTATACCAGACTTTCACTCCTCTGCCTGTGGGAGATACAGATGGGTCGATATATAGGGCTCTGGGAGGTACATGCACCGGCAATAAATATAAAACAAAACTTCCCCATGAGATATTCTTACCTCCTGGCCATTTTGAGTATACTACCATGATCTTTGGGGGCCACTCTGCTGTTACTCCAGGAATAAGCAGAAGGCCAGCTTCCAGGCCTTTTCCCCAATGTGCCAGAAGGGCCAGCTATCACTGGTCCATGTGTCAAAATGTCCAGGGTAACATCCACTCAGCAGAGCTTCCAGGGTTTAACACATGTGGGGCTGGCAGCAGGATGTTGCTCTGCTGGCCATATTCTGACTTCAATAACTCCTCTTTGGTTTGCACATACAATAGTATAGGAGAGGCAGTGAAGTGTGTTAGCATGTCCACAGGGCTTAACACTCCTTTTTAGGGCTTCTCATTATATGCCATAGCACTTTCCATAAGTGAACTGACAAGCCCCATAGACTATTGGTGTCTGACTTCAGGCCAGATTTCAACCATTCTACCTCTCTGTCATGCCTGCAATGGTAGGGTTATATGGTACATAAAACTTCCACTTTATCCCTAATTGCTGCACCAATTCTTGTAATGCATGTCCAGTAAAGTGGGTGCTTAATTCCTCTCAATCACCTGCAGCTCTAGCCATAGGCTGCAAAGAGATGCTCTAGGTCCCTTTTGGTTGATTGCTGATCTGTACAACATGTAGGAAAAGCAACCAACAGTCCAGTAGCTCTGTCCACACAAGTCATGGCATACCAATACCCTTCTGATATGGGCAGAGGCCCAATATAGTCTATCTGCCACCTGACAAGGGATATTGGCCCTTTTACTATTGTCCTATGTTGCTGTGGGACTTAGTGTAAGTCCCTCTTAGAGCACACAAGGCACTCCTTCCTGGCTCTTCTAACTTCTTCAAAGGTCATTGGCAACCTCACTGACAGGCTACAGCCCACATTGTCTTTTGCCCCACATGCAACAAATGCTGATGTAACCATAGGGCTACATCAGAGGTAGGCTTTCCTTCTAGCCTACACACCTAGGCCAATGTGTCTGCTTCATCATTCCCTGAGGATGCCAAACACAAATGGCCAGTCACATGATATACAGTAACTGTCTTAGCCTGACCAGAGGCTCAAAGGTCTTGCCACAACTCTTGCCCCCAAAGGGGCCAGTGACCAACCATCCAGTTGGCATGTTGCAACGTTGGTGCCACAAGTTCAAGACCCAATAGACAGCCCAGCTGTCAGTGCAGATAACTATAGGGAAGGACTCCTGGGTGATCACTAGCCATACTGCCCACAACACAGCCCACTGACTGCTCTTTCCCTCTCCAACATCCATTCATATTGTCTCAGTCTTAGGATGGAAAGCCACGGCCCTCCACTTTGGGGGCTTCCCACAACTGAAGCTGTCTGTGTGCCAAGTATCTTCAGGTATAGGGGCTTTTCCTTCTAGGGAAAGGACTCTCAGCTACCAATGGCTCAAAAGCAAATTCTTCTTGCTTTCCACTGGTATATGTCACTGGCCCCAATAAGCATTGGAGTTCTCCATTTAAGTTGTGAGGGTGCTATGCTGCTGTAAATATGGAAATTCACACCCACCTCATGATGGGATAAGTGGTTATTACCTTGGTCAAAGTTGTGCTGGCGATGGGCTCCATAGACAGCAAGGTATGGTACAAGGCAGCCAGTTGCTTCTCTATCAAGGTGTACCAGACCTCTGCTCCTTTCCATAGTTGTGATCAAAATCTAGCAGGTTGGCATGTCTCTTCAAGCCACTGCCAAAGGCCCCATCCATAACCATCTTTGATAACATGAACATCTAGCTCATAGGGCCTTGATGAGTCCATTACACTCAGGCCTGTATGGCCTTGACTGCTCATTTAGCAGCAGTAAAAACAAATGCACATGTTTCATCCCAGTCCCACCTGATGCCCTTTCATATTAACCAGTATAAGGACTTCAGAATTTGTGCCAAGTGCAGAATAAACACTCTCCAGTAGCCCAAAAGACCCAAAAACTCTTGTAATAATGCCACAGTGCTGGGGGTAAGGAAAACCTGGACCTTGTCTATGACTGCTTCTGGGATAACTTTAGCTCTCCCAACCGGACAACCCCCATGAACTTTGCTAACAAACCAGGTCCCTGAACCTTGGTGCTGTTCACAGCTCATCCCATCCTTTCTCTTGTAGATGTTGAAGCAGTCTAGGAACTTCCCCTTCTAAATTTGCAAGAGAATCAGACATGAGCATAATATCATCAATGTAGTGATACAGCCACACTGTTTGTGGTTTCTTCCATGTGGCCAAGTCCTGAGCTACAAGTCCATGACAGACGGTGGGACTGTGAAGGTATCCCTATGGAAGGACAGTGAATGTCCACTGCCAGCCTTCCCATGTGAAGGTAAACTGTTCCTGACATTCCTGTGCTATGTCAATAGAGAAGAAAGCATTACAAAGGTCCACCACATAATGATATGACCTTATTTCACAACTGAAGGTTTCCATAAGAGCTGCAATAGAGGCAACAGCAGCATGTAAAGGGAGTGTGACTTTATTCAATTCCCTGTAATCCAGTCATATGCCAGGAGCTGAATGACTTTTTCGCTGGCCACACCACGGAATCAAAGGGACTATGAGTGTGCTTTATGATGACCACTTCAACTCTAGTAGAGTTTCCCCAATTTCCTTGTGTCCCTGTGCAATTTATATTGCTTAGTATTTGCCACCCACTGAGGTACAGGTAGAGCTACAGGTGGATGCTTAGCATGTCCCTTTAGAACTGTCTTTACCATACATAACCTCAGACTGAACTCACCAGCAGACCGCTGCAGGATATCCACCCCCAAAATACATTCAGGAATGGGAGAAATGTACACAGAATACTCCTTTGGGGGTAAACGCCCTATCTCCAATAGGATTTGGGCTTTCTTCACTCTGATTGCCTTATTGCCATAGCCATCTATCACAGCAGGGGTCCCAGGAAAATGCTCAGGGTTGCCATAAATCAAAGAACATTAAGCTCCTGTGTCCACCAGTGCCAGGACATGTTGTACATTCATGGGAGTCCAATGAATTGCTAATTCTACATGTGGCCTCCAGTCCCCACCACGTCACCCAAGGTGGTGTCCATGAACGCCCCCCAAGTCAAACCATGATGCCCAATCATCATCCTGTGGGGACAAAAGCCCAGACAGAGCCTGAGTACTGTCCCCCAGGAAGTCTTGCAGGGACACAGGCTGGACATGGAGCTTTGCCTCTGTCTTCCATGTCCTGGGCCTCAGCAGCTGGAACTGCTGCTCTGGCTTTAATTGGTGCCATGGTTTTAAAAAGATCCTATTAGTCTGCCCAACAAGTTTTCTTTCACTACCCCCACCTTAATCAAATCAACCCACTTCCGGATCCTCGAGACCTTCACGGGGCATTTTGTACCTCTCCTTTCAGTCGTAGTTCATACTTCCTTCTGTGTTCTTACTGTTTCAACCTCCCCCAGATACGCTAAAGTACAAGTAGCACCACCTATGGGTTGCCCTCTGTGGGGGGCAAGAATAGTCAATAGGGACCAAAGAAAGATGGGGGAGCTGTATGGAGCACCAGATTTCTCATTCCTACAGTGAACAACTCCTCATCAGGGCCCTGGGGGTCCATATTATACATGATATTTTTCATACCAAGCTCTCATAATGCGTGCTAGAGCTCTGCATACATTTCCACCTAGTGGGTAAATATGGTGAATCACCCTGATTAGGCCAAACTGCCCTGATTACTGCTGTGAGCCAATCCAAAAGCACCTGATTCCCTGAGGTGTGACAGGCACTTTGCAGCCGCTGCCAGAGGGAAAGGTGAGTCATCACGGAAGGCAGTCTACCCATTTCAGAAGGCAACACAACAATGTTTTCCACCCCAGAAGTTTCCATGGCTTCTGCCAACACCAGATGTTCATGTCCACCAGCTTATTCTGGGTATAGGGGGAGAGCACTGCTCTGTTCATGCAGCATAATTTACAATAGCCAAGACACAAAACAACCAATGTATGAATGGGTAAAGAAAATGTTTTATGTAAATATACACATATATATGCATGTATATACATATGTGCATATTATATATATATATACATATAAATTATATATATACACACATTATATAGGACACAATGTATACAGAATAAATATATACACACATATATGTATGTATATAATGGAACATCAATTCTGCCATTAAAAAAGGGAAATCAGGGTGGAGGAGCCAAGATGGTGGCATGAGTAGGGCAGCAGAAATCTCCAAAACCATATATATTTTTGAAAATAAAACAAATACAACTATTTCTAAAAGATAGACCAGAAGATACAGTACAACAGTCAGGCTACGTGTACATCTGCTAGATCCCAGCACCTCATGAAGGGGGTAAGATACAAGCCGCAGCCCAGCAGGACCCAAGCACGCCCCCCACCCCAGCTCCCCAGCTGGAGGAAAGGAGTCTGAGCAGGGAGGGAGTGGGAGACCAGGACTGCTAAATACCCAGCCCCGGTCATCGGCATGGGGAGCGCAGATGCACAGTGCGTGGTGTGCTGGATATTAGGGAAACTGAACAGTAAAATCTGCGAGCGGGTCCCCACAGCCAGTGCCCATGGGACAAAAGAAAAGCGAGCGCTTTTTGAAAGTCTTAAAGGGACAGGGTCCTCATAGCTGGATGGAAGCTTCCCAGCAAACTCAGCCCAGCAGCTGGGAATCCCGGGGAACTCTGGGCGCCCTAATCCTCTGGGAGGCAGAGCAGCTCTGAGGACCCTCACGGCGATAAACACTCTCCCTTCCATTTCTTCCACCCCCCGGCATTGCTCCGCCATAGCAGGGGTGCACTTGAGAGCAGCCATGCCCACAGCAACTGCCCAGAGCCTCCTCTGCAGCCTCCTGGGCCAGACTCAGAGGCCCCATCGGCGCGCAGCTGCCCAGCACAAGCCGCTAGGGGTTGCCATTCTCACAGGAAAGGAAGGTGACCAGCAAGCAAGTAGGGACTTTGTTCTCCCAGCTGACACACATGTGCCAACTGCCCACAACTACCTCTATTGTCATGAAAAGGCAGAAGAATTTGATCCAGACCAGAATCACACAGACAACCCCAGAGGAGGAGCCTGGGGAGATAGATTTAACTAATCTTCCTGAAAAAGAATTCAAAATAAAGTTCATAACCATGCTGATGGAGCTGCAGAGAAGTATGCAAGAGCTAACAGATAAAGTTGGGAGGGGGAATACAGAAATAAAACAATCTCTGGAAGGACTTAAGAGCAGACTGGATGAGGTGCAAAAGGCCATAATGGAATAGAAATCAGAGAGCAGGAACACAGAGAAACTGAGGCAGAGAGAGACAAAAGCATCTCCAGGAAGGAAAGAATATTGAGAGAACTGTGTGACCGATCCAAACAGAAAAATATCCACATTATAGGGGTGCCAAAAAAGAAGAGAGAGAAAAAGGGATGAGAGAAAAAGCAATCCAGACATATTTAAAGAAGGAAGAACATATTTAAAGAAGGAGGAACAATCCCAAATGGATAGTCTAAAGTCACAATCATTGAAATTGGAAAAATAAGAACAAATGAGGGCTAAAGTCAGCAGAAGGAGGGACATAATAAATATTAGAGAAGAAATAAATAAAACTGAGTAGAAAAAATCAATGAAACCAAGAACTGGTTCTTTGAGAAAATGAACAAAATAGATAAGCCCCTAGCCAGACTTATTACAAGAAAAAGAGAATCAACACACACCAACAGAATCAGAAAAGAGAAAGGAAAAATCACAACGGACCCCACAGAAATACAAAGAATTATTAGAGAATACTATGAAAACCTATATGCTAACAAGCTGGAAAACCTAGAAGAAATGCACAACTTCCTAGAAACATACAACCTTCCAAGAATGACCAAGGAAGAAACAGAAAATCTAAACAGACCAATTACCAGCAACAAAATTAAAGTGGTAATCAAAAAACTACCCAGCAAATCCCCCAGGCCAGATGGATTTACTGTGGAATTTTATCAGACATACAGAGAAGACATAATACCCATTCTCCTTAAAGTTTTCCAAAAAATAGAAGAGGAGGGAATACTTCCAAACTCATTCTATGAAGCCAGCATCACTCTAATACCAAAATCAGGCAAAGACCCCACACAAAAAGAAACTTACAGACCAATATCCCTGATGAACATAGATACAAAAGTACTCAACAAAAAATTAGCAAACCGAATACAAAAATACATCAAAAGGATCATATACCATGACCAAGTGGGATTCATCTCAGGGATGCAAGGATGGTACAACATTCAAAAATCCATCAGCATCATCCACCACATAAACAAAAAGGAGAAAAACCACATGATCATCTACATAGATGCTGAAAAAGCATTCAACAAAATTCAACATCCATTCAGGATAAAAATTCTCAACAAAATGGGCATAGAGGGCAAGAACCTCAACATAATAAAGGCCATATTTGATAAACCCACAGCCAACATCATACTTAACAGCAAGAAGTTGAAAACTTTTCCTCTAAGATCGGGAACAAGACAGGGATGCTCACTCTCCCCATTGTCATTCAACATTGTGCTGGAGGTCCTAGCCACGGCAATTAGACAAAACAAAGAAATAAAAGGAATCCAGATTGGTAAGGAAGAAGTCAAACTGTCACTATTTGCAGATGACATGATATTGTACATAAAAAACCCTAAAGACTCCACTCCAGAACTAATATCTGAATTCAGCCAAGTCACAGGATACAAAATTAATACACAGAAATCTGTTGCTTTCCTAAAAACTAATGATGAACTAGCACAAAGAGAAATCAGGAAAACAATTCCATTCACAACTGCATCAAAAAGAATAAAATACCTAGGAATAAACATAACCAAGGAAGTGAAAGATCTATACCCTGAACACTACAAGACACTCTTAAGAGAAATTAAAGAGGACACTAACAAATGGAAACTCATCCCATGCTCTTGGCTAGGAAGAATTAATATTGTCAAAATGGCCATCCTGCCCAAAGCAATATACAGATTCAATGCAATCCCTATCAAATTACCAACAGCATTCTTCAACGAACTGGAACGAATAGTTCAAAAATTCATATGGAACCACCAAATAGCCAAAGCAATCCTGAGAAGGAAGAATAAAGTGAGGGGATCTTGCTCCCCAACTTCAAGCTCTACTACAAAGCCACAGTAATCAAGACAATTTGGTACTGGCACAAGAACAGACCCACAGACCACTGGAACAGAATAGAGACTCCAGACATTAACCCAAACATATATGTTCAATTAATATACGATAAAGGAGCCATAGACTTACAATGGGGAAATGACAGCCTCTTCAACAGCTGGTGTTGGCAAAAGTGGACAGCTACATGTAAGAGAATGAAACTGGATCATTGTCTAACCCCATAAACAAAAGTAAATTCGAAAAAGATCAAAGAGCTGAATGTAAGTCATGAAACCATGAAACTCTTAGAAAAAACATAGGCCAAAATCTCTTAGACATAAACATGAGCGACTTCTTCATGAACATATCTCCCCGGGCAAGGGAAACAAAAGCAAAAATTAACAAGTGGGACTATAGCAAGCTGAGAAGCTTCTGTACAGCAAAGGACACCATCAATAGAACAAAAAGGCATCCTACAGTATGGGAGAATATATTCATAAATGACAGACCCAATAAAGGGTTGACATCCAAAATATATAAAGAGCTCATGCACCTCAACAAATAAAAAGCAAATAACCCAATTAAAAAACGGGCAGAGGAGCTGAACAGACAGTTTTCCAAAGAAGAAATTCAGCTGGCCAACAGACACATGAAAAGATGCTCCACATCACTAGTCATCAGAGAAATGCAAATTAAAACCACAATGAGATATCACCTCACACCAGTAGGGATCACCACCATCCAAAAGACAAACAACAACAAATGTTGGTGAGGTTGTGGAGAAAGGGGAACCCTACTACGCTGCTGGTGGGAACATAAATTAGTTCAACCATTGTAGAAAGCAGTATGGGAGTTCCTCAAAAAGCTCAAAATAGAAATACCATTTGACCTAGGAATTCCACTTCTAGGAATTTACCCTAAGAATACAGCAGCCCAGTTTGAAAAAGACAGATGCACCCCTATGTTTATCGCAGCACTATTTACAATATCCAACAAATGGAAGCAACCTAAGTGTCCATCAGCAGATGAATGGGTAAAGAAGATGTGGTACATATACACAATGGAGTATTATTCAGCCATAAGAAGAAAACAAATCCTACCATTTGCAACAACATGGATGGAGCTAGAGGGTACTATGCTCAGTGAAATAAGCCAGGCAGATAAAAATAAGTACCAAATGATTTCACTCATATGTGGAGTATAAGAACAAAGAAAAAACTGAAGGAACAAAACAGCAGCAAAGTCACAGAACCCAAGAATGCACTAACAGTTACCAAAGGGAAAGGGACTGGGGAGGATGTGTGGGAAGGGAGGGATAAAGGGGGGGGGAGAAAGGGGCCATTAAGATTAGCATGTATAATGTTGGGGGAGGCACAGGGAGGGCTGTACAACACAAAGAAGACAAGTAGTGGCTCTACAGCATCTTACTATGCTGATGGACAGTGACTGTAATGGAGTTTGTTGGGGGGGACTTGGTGAAGAGGGGAGTTTATAGCATATAATTGTATGTTCTTCATGTAATTGTAGATTAGTGATACCTAAATAGAAAATATTTTTTAAAAAAGGGAAGTCATGCCATATGTGACAACATGGATGGACCTTGAGGGCATTGTGCTATGTCAAGTAAGTCAGACAGAAAAAGACAAATACCTTATGATTTCACTTATAAATGGAATCTTAAAATCCAAACTCATAGATACAGAGGAAAGATTGGTGTTTATAGGCATGGGGTAGAGGTGGTGGGTGTGAGTGAAGGTATTAAAAAAGTATAGACTTCCAGTTACAAGTTCTAGGGATGTAATATGCTAGTCAACAATACTACTGTATATTTGAAAGTTGCTGAAATTTTTTAAGTTGTCATACCAAGAAAAACAAAATTTGTAACCACATGAGGTCATGGTTATTAACTAAACATCATGGTGATCGCTTCCGTGTGTGTGTGTGTGTGTGTGTGTGTGTGTGTGTATTTCAAAATCATTATGTTGAACACCTTAAAGTAATACAATATATGTCAATTATATATCAATGAAATGGGTGGAGAGGAATGTTGACACCACTTGGGGAATTCACAGCTGGGTCAAACTTCTCTAGCACACCCCCCTCCACTTTCTCACGAAGCAGAGGGAGAAAGATAGAGTTCAACAGCTGCAAAGAGTGAACAATAGTTGCACAAGTTGGAATCTGAGAGAATGTTTTCTACTAACCACTGAGATTGCTTTCTGCCTGTTTTAAAGGGGCCGGCTCTGGGGAAATTAGCAGTGTATCTACATTCAGTGAAAGTCTTGGAGTAGATCCAAATCACCACATTCGGAAGAGTTCCAGGAACTCTGAGAGGCTGTATGTTCCAAACAAAGAGAAAGAACGCAGAAAGCAAGGCTTGAAGTGGAGCCCAGACAGGAATCTAGTAACAGCATGCATAAGTGTGGAAAATGAACATTTTAAATTCAAGTTGCTCAGGATTCTCAGTCAGTAGATATTCTACAAACTTAATCTTTGAAATATCCTTTTTTACAGCATTCCTTTTTGTTCATTAAACTTCTTGAAACAATTCTGAACAAAAGTGTTGACAGAGAATAGCCTGTGGAAGGGAGCACTGGCTGATTCAGGGTAATAAATATTCCATGTGCACATATACCAAACAAAGTGGGATATTCAGAAGGAGCATATAAGTGACTAGAAGGTGCTTTCTAATAACATATTTCACTTTTTGTGGTTCCACAATAATAATATGCAGTGTCAGAGGCATCATCATCTTTGAACACATGGAGAAATGTAATAATAAGTGAAACCTAAGAATTTTGAAAGTATATCTTAGATAACTTATTTTTAAAAGTAAATTCACCAAAGGAAATTCTGGTACATGGCACAATATGGATGAACTTTGAAGACAGTATGCTAAGTGAAATAAGCCAGTCACAAAGAGACAACACTGCAGTTCCATGTAGACAGGTATCTACTACAGTCAGATTTAGAGAAACAGAAAGTAAAATGGTGGTTGCCAGGAGCTGTGGAAGAAGGATTTGGGGAATGTTTAATGGGGGTATAGAGTTTCAGTCTTGCAAGATGAAAAAGCGCTACAGATTGGCTGCACCACAGTGGAAATATACTCTACAATATTGAACCATACGTTTAAAAATGTTTCAGATGGAATACTTTATGTTATGTGTATTTCACTATTTAAAATTTTTTTTAAGTAAGAAAAATAAAAGTTCACCAAGTACCCAGGCTCTTTTAAAAACAGTTGCAGGACTGAATAAACCTTAAAGATACACGAAATGATCTTTTTAAGTATGCAATTGGAAGAAAGAATAAAGTAAATGGGCATTTATTGAATCCTAATACAAGGTTCATCACTGCTAGATCATTTCACAAGGATAAATATGCTCTATTAAATTCTCACAAACATCTAAAACTAGATATTCTAGTCCTGATTTCCATATGCTTCTTCTAACAAAAAGGTGGTTATAGAAAGGACAAATATTTTGCCTAAGGTTTCACAACTAAAAAGTAGCTAGGGGTATTCCCTAGCATATTACTGGAAAATACGAGGGTCATTACAATGAAAATTTGGGAAATTAAGGGAAGAAGGATTCTCCTACCTTCCCCACTCTATTTTCACTTTTCTTTCTCATTTACTGAATCCTGAGAAGAAATTTAAAAACTAAATTATTCTAGCATTTAAGGAAGAAATTGCAGGGAAAAGCTTTGAGGGTGTTTTACCTTAGTTGTCATAAAATTTTGGAACTGGAAGAAATATCAAGTTACCTGACAGAAAATGCTGCCTTGAGAAAAGGTCTCACAAACCTGATCATGTACAAAATGAGCATCCAGGGAGAAAATGAAATAAGGTTGGGATTTTTCACATATGTACATTTTTTCTTTTGATGTAAAATGTATCTGTCAGAATACCAGATTTAATTGAACTTCTGCCACTTAATATGTTTTACAAAATTTAGCCAAGGACTTTTAGTCGAAGTCACAAAATTTAGTCAAAGTCACAACAGGAAACAGATGGCACGCTCCAACTGAGCAATTTTAGGGAAGTTTACTAAGGGGCTATTCATGAAGGTGTGATGGGGTAGAAGGAAACCAGCAAGGGATAATGCACTGCCCTGGGGCTGGTAACCTCACGTCTTGCCTATCACAAGAGCAGTAGGGGAAAAGGGAGTTAGCTGTTATTGCAACACTTCAAAAGAATGCTTCCTTGCTGGTACTGTGTTTTTTTGCCACAGGATGCAGCCAATTTGCAGTAACTCAACAGGGAGAAAAGTCCAGAAATTAAACATTCTGAATCTCACCTTCCTCCATTCCTCTTTCTTCTCTCCTGTCAGTGCTCCCATTGGCCACCCATTACTTTAAGCCTCTTAAGGCACAGAGCAAGGTGGAAAAGAATGGAAGTGCACTTGGAGGACCAAAATGAAAGTATTCAGCATACCAAGGGTAAAATTGTAATATTTCCAGAATATCTTGCCTGGCTTTAGTGCATATGCATATCAACATGTGTTCCTCAGGGGTGGAAAGTTTTTCATATCCATATCAATGGGTAATTGCCTGGAAAACCAAGGGCTTATCTGAACCTGAGAGGTTAGGGGGAAGTCTTGCTGGTTTCAGTAGGAGCAGGAAAGAGATGGCCCAGGACTGCATTTGTAAGCAATAAATGGGTTTTAAACTTTATTTCTCCCTTTCACTGATTTTGGTTTTAGAGGTATTTTTCCATAGAATTTCCTCTCCCCAGAGTTACACCTATACTGACTATTATTTAGGTCATATATTTAAGGAGGAACTAATAACTAGAATGACATCTCTGCTTTTTTAAATAAAAACAAATTAGAAAAGATACTACTGAGTTTGAATAATGTTATATTAGTCAGGTTTTGCTGGAATAATATAGCAACACAAACCCAAAATCTCAGTGGTGTATAATGATAAACATTTATTTTTCAGTCTCAGGTCTATGGGTCAGTTTGGGTTGGGATACATTTGGCTAAGTCATCTGGATATGGCTCTAGGCTGAAAGTTGGGATTAGATGTGCTTTATGTATCTTCTCATTCTAGAACTCAGGCTAAATGATCAATGATTACCTAGAGCATGGAAGATGATAGGAGCACAAGGAAAAGCAGAAGCCGTAACAACACTTAAAGTTTTACTTGAAATTACTGACACAAGAACAGACCCATAGATCAATGGAACAGAATAGAGAGCGCAGATATAAACCCAAGCATATATGGCCAATGAATATATGACAAAGGAGCAATGGATATACAATGAGAAAAGACAGCCTCTTCAACAACAGGGGTTGGCAAAACTGGACAGCTGCATGTAAGAGAATGAAACTGGTTTATTGTCTAACCCCATATACAAAAGTAAACTCAAAATGGATCCAAGACCTGAATGTAAGTCATGAAACCATAAACTCTTAGAAAAAAACATAGGCAAAAATCTCTTGAATATAAACATGAGCAACTTTTTCCTGAACACATCTCCTCAGGCAAGGAAAACAAAAGCAAAAATGAACAAATGGGACTACATCAAACTCAAAGCTTCTGTACAGCAAAGGACACCATCAGCAGAACAAAAAGACACCCTACAGTATGGGAGAATATATTTGTAAAAGATATATCTGATAAGGGGTTAACATCCGAAATATTTAAAGAACACACATGCCCCAACACCCAAAAACCACATAACCCAATAAAAAAGTGGACGGAGGATATTAACAGACATTTCTCCAAAGAAGAAATTCAGATGGCCAACAGGTACATGAAAAGAAGCTCCACTTCGCTAATTATCAGGGAAATGCAAATTAAAACCACAGTGACACATCATCTTACATCAGTTAGGATGGCCAACATCCAAAGACTAGGAACAACAAAGGCTGGCAAGGATGCAGAGAAAGGGGAACCCTCCTACACTGCTAGTGGGTTGAACTGTTAGTTCAACCATTATGGAAAACAATACGGAGGTTCCTCAAAAAACAAAAAATAGAATTACCATTTGACCCACGAATTCCACTCCTAGGAATTTGCCCAAAGAAGAGAAGA
Organism: Manis pentadactyla; assembly: GCF_030020395.1. Classification (NCBI taxonomy): domain Eukaryota; kingdom Metazoa; phylum Chordata; class Mammalia; order Pholidota; family Manidae; genus Manis; species Manis pentadactyla. The sequence goes on along the minus strand of NC_080021.1, from coordinate 117,919,698 downwards.
TCCCAGATTCAAAAAGACACATGCACCCTTATGTTTATTGCAGCACTATTTACAATAGCCAAGACATGGAAGCAACCTAAGTCTCTATCAGTAGATGAATGGATAAAGAAGAGTGGTACATATACACAGTGGAATATTATTCAGCCATAAGGAGAAAACAAATCCTACTATTTACAACAATTTGGATGGAGCTAGAGGGTATTATGCTCAGTGAAATAAACCAGGCGGAGAAAGACAAGTAACAAATGATTTCCCTCATTTGTGGAGTATAACAAAAAAGCAAAACTGAAGGAACAAAACAGCAGCAGACTCACAGACCCCAAGAAGGTACTAGCAGTTACCAAAGGGAAGTGAGTGGAGAGGGTGAGTGGGGAGAGTGGGAGAAGGGGATTAAAGGGCATTATGATTAACACATGTATTGTAGGGGGTTCACGGGGAAGACAGTATAGTACAGAGAAGACAAGTAGTGACTCTATAGCATCTCACTGCGTTGATAGACAGTGACTGCAATGGGGTGTGAGTGGGGACTTGATAATATGGATGAATGTAATAACCACAATATTGCTCATGTGAAACCTTCATAAGATTGTATATCAATGGTACCTTAATAAAAAATAAAAAACTTGTACTTGAAATTGGCATGCTGTCACTTCACCAAAATGAATATGTCAATGGAAAACTTTTGACCGAACCCAGTGTCAATGGAGTGGGAAGGTTGATGGATGGAGAAGGGTAGAGTGAATATTTTCTGCAAAATAATTAATCTATTATACTTAATGAAACCACCTTCAAAAACTTACTTTTCATGAAAGCACACAAGCACTGACTACAAATAGATTTTACTCTATTAACTATTTTTATGTATATACTTTTTTTCCTTTTATAGTATCCTCTGGCTATGATTATACATTCCCTGGCAGTCACATTTACCTTCTGCATTACTGAGAGAAATTATATAGGTAAATACTACTATTAGATGAATCAACCTGAAAGCATATTATACACACCTTCATGTATAGGTGTGGGCCTCTACCTAAAGCACCTAAAAAAGGTAAAAACTACCAAATGTTTATACATTATTCCCTAGTAACTTATATACCCTAGTATTTCAAATATATTGCATAACCTTTTCTAAGTCAGCAGCAGAACAGATCAGTTTTTAAAACATATTTAGGGATGATTTTTTGGGTGGGGGATTGGTACCAATATACAATTATGTGAGCATCATTGTGGTTACTAGATTCCCCCCATTATCAAGTCCCCACCACATACTCCATTACAGTCACTGTCCATCAATGTAGTAAGATGCCATAGAGTCACTACTTGTCTTCTCTGTGCTATACTGCCTTCCTCGTGCCCACCCCTACATTATGTGTGCTAATCATAATGCCCCTTATTCCCCTTCTCCCTCCCTTCACACCGACCGCCCCCAGTCCCTTTCCCTTTGGCAACTGTTAGTCCGTTTTGGGGTTCTGTGGGTATGCTGCTGTTTTGTTCCTTCAATTTTTGCATTGTTTTTATGTTCCACAGATGAGTGAAATCATGTGGTACTTCTCTTTCTTTGCCTGGCTTATTTCACTGAGCATAATACCCTCTAGCTCCATACATGTTGTTGCAAATGGTAAGATTTGTTTTCTTCTTATGGCTGAATAATATTCCATTGTGTATATGAACCACCTTTTCTTTATCCATTCATCTACTGAAGGACACTTAGGTTGCTTCCATTTCTTGGCTATTGTAAATACTGCTGCAATAAACATAGAGGTGCATATGTCTTTTTGAAACTGTGATCCCGCATTCTTGCAGTAAATTCATAGGAGTGGAATTCCTGGGTCAAATGGTATTTCTATTTTGAGCTTTTTGAGGAACCTCCATACTGCTTTCCACAATGCTTGAACTAGTTTACATTGCAACCAGCAGTGAAGGAGGGTTCCCCTTTGTCCGCATCCTGGCCAGCATTTGTTGTTCCTAGTCTTTTCTATGTTGGCCATCCTAACTGGTGTGGGTGATATCTCACTGTGGTTTTAATTTACATTTCCCTGATAATTAGTGATGTGGAGCCTCTTTTCAACTGAATTTGTATTATATTCCAGATTCTAAGAATGTACAAAATGAATAAAATTTGACTGTTGTCTCCATAAAATCCACAACTTAATAAGGGCACAAGCACATTACTTATCATTTTAATGAAATGTAATGCATGGTAACATTTGTAATTTGCAATGAGTCCACAGAAGGGAGCCAATTTGTTCAGCCTGAGGGAGTTTGGAAGATTTTATGCAACCTTAAAAGATGAGGAGGATTTAGTCAAGTGAAAAGGGAGATATTTGGCATTGTAAGAACGGGATGTATTATGAACAAACAGCATGAATAGGGAATTACAATCATGATGATATTAGAGTGGTAGCAACAGGTAGGGATGAGGTAGAAGAGAAAAAAATCTTTTTTTTTCTTTGTTTCATATATAATTGGGAATCATTGATTTTTGTAAGGAGGTGAGATTGCTGGATTTAATTTTAGAGAGATTATTCTAGCCACATTTTAGGAGCCGGATTTTGGGACCAGAAGTAGAAAAGGGAAAATATTGCTATATCTTAGATGTCTGATAAGTCCTTAAATTAGAGCACAACTAAATGAGAAGAAAGGGGCCAGATTTGAGAAATATTTACTGGTAAAATTGGCAAAACTTGGAGACTGGATATTTTAAAAGGAAGGGAGATTGGATGAGGTAACATTAAGGAAGAGAATAGATGGAAAAATAAGTTTTGTTGAGAAAATGATGAGTTCACATCACTCAGCTGTTACACATTCTTTCAGATATTACCACTTGTTGCCCCTTTGGGAGTATATACAGTTTGGGTATCACTATTGTTTTTCTTAGAGTTTTCTTTCTCTTGAATGAGTTGTTAAAATAAAAAACTATGAAATTTAAACTCAGTGAATACTATAATTTATACTTGAAACTCATGACAAACTGTTATTTCAGACTTCATAAAAACCCACCCAACTAAAGAAGAAACAGGTGTTTCTACAACTTATCCTTGTAAGTTCCCACTCATTTAAGCATTATTGTGTCAATAATTTCTGTTGAGTGCATTAATTTCTATAATTTTCTATAATTTAAAGTAATAATTATCAAGATAACAACATAGATTCCTTGCAGTTTGGAGCCACATGGTTGAGCTGGATGTCAAGCAAGTGCTGATAGTCCTAGTTAAGACTACTTGTTACCAAAAATAGACTCATTTTTGAGCACTACCATGCTGTCATTCAGAATGGAGGATTTTTAGTTGTGATTACAATATGCAACTGAAATGTTCCAGGCATGGTAGACTTTTGAGGAGGAGCAGTGAAAAAAATTTTTTATTAATGTATCATTGATATACACTCTTATGAAAGTTTCACAAGAAAAACAAAATGGTTACTACATTCACCCTTATTATCAAGTCCCCCCATACCTCATCACAGTCAATGTCCATCAGTACAGTAAGATGCCACAGAGTCCCTACTTGTCTTCTCTGTGATACACTGTCTTCCCCATGACCCAACACACACCACGTGCACTAATCATGATACCCCACTATCTCATTCTCCCTCCCCACCCACCCAACTCTCTGGAAACAGCTAGTCCCTTCTTGGAGTCTGTGAGTCTGCTGCTATTTTGTTCCTTCAGTTTTGCTTCATTGTTATACTCCACAAATAAGGGAAATTATTTGGTATTTGGTATTTGTCTTTCTCTGTCTGACTTATTTCACTGAGTGTAATACCTTCTAGTTCCATCCATGTTGTTGCAAATGGTAGGATTTGTTTCTTTCTTGTGGCTGAATAGTATTCCACTGTGTGTATTTACCACCTCTTCTTTATCTATTTATCTACTGATAGACAGGTTGTTTCCATATCTTGGGTATTGTAAATAGTGCTGCAATAAACATATGGGTACATATGTCTTTTTAAATCTGAGAAGTTGTTTTCTTTGGGTAAATTCCTAGGAGTAGAATTCCTGGGTCAAATGGTAATTCTATTTTTAGTTTTCTGAGGGACCTCCATACGGTGTTCCACATGGCTGAACTAGATTACATTCCCACCAGCAGTGGAGGAGGGTTTCCTTTTCTCCTCATCATCGCCAACATTTGCTGTTCCTAGTCTTTTCTATGTTGGCCATCCTAACTGGAATGAAGTGGTATTTCATTGTGGTTTTAATTTTCATTTCCCTGATAATTAGCAATGTGGAGCACCTTTTCATGTGCCTGTTGGCCATCTGAATTTCTTCTTTGGAGAATTGTCTGTTCATATCTTCTGCCCATTTTTTAATCGAGTTATTTGCTTTTTGGGTGTTAAGGTGTGTGAGTTCTTTATATATTTTGGATGTTAACCCCTTGTCAGATTTATCTTTTACAAATATATTCTACCATACTGTAGGATGCCTTTTTGTTCTGCTGATAGTGTCCTTTGCTGTACAGAAGCTTTTAAGCATGATGTAGTCCCATTAGTTCATTTTTTATTTTGTTTCCCTCACTTGAGGAGATGCGCTTAGGAAAATGTTGCTCATGTTTATATTCAAGAGATTTTTGCCTGTGTTTTCTTCTAAGAATTTTATGGTTTCATGACTTACATTCAGGTCTTGGATCCATTTTGAGTTTACTTTTGTGTATGGAGTTAGACAAGAATCCAGCTCCATTCTCTTACATGTTGCTGTACAGTTTTGCCAACACCAGCTGTTGAAGAGGCTGTCATTTCCCCATTGTATACCCATGGCTCCTTTATCATATGTTAATTGACCATATATACTTGGGTTTATATCTGGGCTCTCTAGTCTGCTCAATTGGTCTATGGGTCTGCTCTTGTGCCAGTACCAAATTGTCTTGATTACTGTGGCTTTTAGTAGAGCTTGAAGTTGGGGAGCATAATCCCCCTTGCTTTATTCTTCCTTCTCAGGATTGTTTGGCTATTTGGGGTCTTTTGGGGTTCCATATGAATTTTAGAACTATTTGTTCCAGTTCATTGAAGAATGCTGTCAGTATTTTGATAGGGATTGCACTGAATGTGTAGATTGCTTTAGGCAGGATGGCCATTTTGACTATTAATTCTTCCTATCCATGAGCACAGGATGCGTTTCCATTTATTGGTGTCTTCTTTAATATCTCTTATGAGTGTATTGTAGTTTTCAGGGTATAGGTCTTTCACCTCTTTGGTTAGGTTTATTCCTAGGTATTTTATTCTTCTTGATGCAATTGTGAATGCAATTGCTTTCCTGATTTCTCTTTTTGCTAGTTCCTTGTTAGTGAATAGAAGTGCAACAGATTTCTGGGTATTAATTTTGTATCCTGCAACTTTGGTGAATTCAGATATTAGATCTAGTAGTTTTGGAGTGGATCCTTTAAGGTTTTTTTATGTACAATATCATGTCCCTGCAAACAGGGACAGTTTAACTTCTTCCTTGCCAATCTGGATGTCTTTCATTTCATTTCATTGTGTTGTCTGATTGCCATGGTGAGGACCTCCAGAACTATGTTGAAAGTAGGGAGAGTGGGCATCCTTGTCTTGTTCCTGATATTAAAGGAAAAGCTTTCAGCTTCTTGCTATTAAGTATGATGTTGGCTGTGGGTTTGTCATATATGTCCTTTATTATGTTGAGGTATTTGCCCTCTATACCCATTTTGTTGAGAGTTTTTATCAGTAATGAATGTTGAATTTTGTTGGATGCTTTTTCAGCATCTATGGGAGATAATCACATGGTCTTTGTCCTTCTTTTTATGATGTGGTGGATGATGCTGACGGATTTTCAAATGTGTACCATCCTTGCATTCCTGGAATAAATCCTAGTTGATCATGATGGATGATCTTTTTGATGTATTTTTTAATTTGGTTTGCTAATATTTTGTTGAGTATTTTTGCATCTATTTTCATCAGGGATATTGGTCTTTAATTTTCTTTTTTTTGTGGTGTCTTTGCCTGGTTTTGGTATTAGAGTGATGCTGGCCTCATAGAATGAGATTGGAATTATTCCCTCTTCTTCTACTTTTTGGTAAACTTTGAGGAGTATGGGTATTAGGTCTTCATGAAATGTTTGATAAAATTCAGCAGTGAAGCCATCTGGTCCAGGTGTTTTGTTCTTAGGTAGTTTTTTGATTACCAATTCAATTTCCTTGCTGGTAGTTGGTCTATTCAGATTTTCTATTTCTTCCTGGGTCAGCTTTGGAAGGTTGTATTTTTCTAGAAAGTTGTCCATTTCTTCTAGGTTATCCAGTTTGTTAGCATATAATTTTTCATAGTATTCTCTCATAATTCTTTTTATTTCTGTAGTATCCATAGTGACTTTTCCTTTCTCATTTCTGATTCTGTTTATATGTGTAAATTCTCTTTTTTTCTTGCTATGTCTGTTGAGGGGTTTATCTATTTTGTTTATTTTCTCATAGAACCAATTCTCGGTTTCATTAATTTTTTCTATTGTTTTATTCTTCTCAATTTTATTTGTTTCTTCTCTGATCTTTATTATGTCCCTCCTTCTACTAACTTTGGGTCTCATTTGTTCTTCTTTTTCCATTTTCAATAATTGTGAATTTAGATGGTTCATTTGGGATTGTTCTTCATTCTTTTAAAAGGCCTGGATTGCTATATACTTTCCTCTTACAACTGCTCCACTGCATCCCACAGAAGTTGGGGCTTTGTGCTGTTGTTGTCATTTGTCTCTATATATTGCTTGATCTCTGTTTTAATTTTGATTTGGTCATTGATCCATTGATTACTGAGGAGCATGTTGTTAAACCTCCATGTGTTTGTGAGCCTTTTTGTTTTCTTTGTGTAATTTATTTCTAGTTTTATACCTTTGTGATCTGAGAAGGTGGTTGGGACAGTTTCAGTCTTTTTTAATTTACTGAGCCTCTTTTTGTGGCCTAGCATAGGATCTATTCTTGGAAATGTTCCGTGTGCACTTGAGAAGAATGTGTATCCTGTTGCTTTTGGATGGAGTGTTCTGTAGATGTCCATTACATCCATCTGTTCTAATACATTGTTCAGTTCCTCTAGGGATGATTTTTCAAAGATTTTTATTTTTCAATGTTTTCATGATGTATATCTATAGTTACAATGCTTTTTTCCAGTTTTATTGAGATATAATTGATTGCGTAAACTTAAACTATACAAACTATTGAATTGATATAAATTCCAATATAATTAAATGTTTGGTAGAATTCACAGTGAAACTGGTCCTTGGATTTTCCTTGTTGGGAGGTTTTTGATCAACATCCTTACTCATTGCATTGGTCTGTTCACATTTTCTATTTCATGATTCAGTCTTGATAAATTGTATGTTTCCAGTATTAATCCATTTATTCTAGGTCATCCAATTTGTTGGCATTTAATTGTTCATAGTAGTCTCTTATGAGATTACGTACTTCATAGTAGTCCCCCATGACTTCTATTTATTTCAGATGTGACATCCCCTCTTTCATTTATAATTTTGAGTCTTCTCTTTTCTTCTTAGTCTACCTAAAGTTTTTCAGTTTTGTTATACTTTCATGTAAACAGCTCTTAGTTTTATTGATCTTTTCTATTGCTTTTTTTTGGTCTCTATTTCATTTATTTCTGCTTTGATCTTTGCTATTTCCTTCTATCTGCTAACTTTGGGCTTTGTTTGTTCTTCTTTTTCTAGTTCCTTAAGGTATAAAGTTAGGTTGTTTCCACAAGATAAAGAAAAGGCAATCAGCATACTACCACAGCAAATCCCCAATTCAGAAAGGAAGGCAGCAAGAAAGGGAAAAAAGAAAAAGGAAACTCAAAAAAGCCAGAAAACTGTAGGATATACGATGACATTGGTAAGTTCTTGCATATCAGTAAATAAATGTAATGGATTGAATTCTCAATCAAAAGGCACAGAACAGCTGGATAAATAAAAAAACAAACAGGACCCAACTATATTTTGCCTGCAAGACACTCACTTCAGCTTTAAGGAAAACATAGGTCCAAACTGAAAGGATGGAGAAAGATCTTCTATGCAAGTGGAAACCCAAAAAGAGCAGCTACAGCTACACCTTACATCAGACAAAGTAGTCTTTAAGCCAAACAGTAGCAAGAGACAAAAAAGTCATTATACAATGATAAATGGATCAAGTCATCAAAAAGATATAACAACTGGAAATATATATGCACCCAACATCAAACCACCTAAATATATTAGACATATTCTAACAGATCCAAAGGTGAAAATAGACAACAGTACAAAAGCAGAAGGGTACTTCAGTACCCCAATTTCAGCAATGCTAGATTAGTGATGGTTAAATCATCCAGACAGAAGAATGAACATGTAAACTTTGGATTTAAACTATACTTCAGACCAAATGCACCTAACAGACCTATATAAGGAAATTCAACTACACAAAATATCTCCAAGTTATGCTTGTATTAAATTTCCATGTACCTGCCCCTCAAAATGAATAAATGTTTAGCAGTTTTGGAATTTTCTCACATTTTTTCCTTTTTTAAAAGAAATAGCACCTCCTTATAAATGAAATGACTAGCCCCTATAATTATCCTCTCTGAAGGAGGTTTTTTTCAATGTCTTTCAAAATATGACATGTACAGCAGAAATCCAAATAAGAACTAAACATTAAAGTTTAGAAAGTCTATTACTCATTGAGATCTGAACAGTTCAATTCTATCATCAAATTACATTATTTAATAACTGCTTAACACTATTTCTGCATATTAAACTTGAAATTTACTAAAACCTCCTAGCCATATTGCACATCAATTTTTACTACCAGTTCTCCCCTTTCTGTGCTAACAAAACTTGTGAACTTGACTACTCACATAAGTGCACCACCCAACATTTCCTGCTTGAATTTGTTACCTGCTGATTGTGGTCTATTGATGATAAAGCATGACTTTTCTTCTGGCGAATTACTGGCATCTAATAGCAGACATTGCCCACTTAGAACTGAAAAAATTGCAGGTGGATCCTAGCACTTCTAATATCCTACACTAAGACAATCACATGGGTCCTTTCCCAAACCAATCCATATATCAGGCAGATACAGGGTGCTGAGTGAAAGCAGGACCCTATTTTAGCATTTTTGTCTCATTTTGTGTTGAATCTGAAAAAGTTTCATTTATAAGTTGCTGTAAGTTTCTGCCACAACCAGTAGCAACATCAGTTATACTTGGAACAGATTTCCTTTGTTTTGGCATGAAGGAGCCATTAGTTACATTTTTTCCCCTGCTTTTCTGTGGATTGTTCTATGGCAGTATGTAACAAAAGTTTTCTTTTGTTTTGTTTTTGCTTGCTTACAAGGGCAGAATGGGTGAAATTAGTCAATGCCAAAAGATTTCCAGGTGGTGTTATTGAGAAATGTAAGATGCACAGAGGCGTGTATACATGATTCCATTTATGTAAAATAAATGAAACAAAATATGTATGTGTATAAATATGCATATAAATAGCTATAGCTATATAAAGAAAATACGTTAGGTTATATACAAGACATGGGATGGTCTTTTTTTAAAAAGAAGAAGACCACTAAAAGGCAGCACTGTCCACATGATGGAAGTGGGAGACTGGACTTTACTAAACCAGCTGGGCTGGGGCTCAAAGCCATTCTGTTTTTAACATAAAAAGAATGAGACTTTAATTTGTGGTCACAGGCTTTTGAGGTTTGGGGACATCTGTGTTGTAACATGAATATCAAAATATTAAAAAACCCACTATGTATAAACTAGAAGAAAGGTGATGGGAAACCCTCTATGACAAAACCAAGTGCAAATTATCTCCAGTGTTTCTATGAATAGATTTTTAAAAAGCAGTTTGAGAGGGTACAGTTAATGTCTCATCCTTAAGAACAAGGTAAAGAAATGCTATGCAAAGATCTGATTCCATATCATAGAACAAAACAGGTAACCTATGATAGCTTCTCAGTCGTGACTAGGTACGAATATTACCATTTTACAGATGCTGCTGCTGACTCTGAGAAAGTTTCTGCAGCTTTCCTGAGATTACTCTGCCTGAATTAGAGCCTATTTACATAACTCCAAAACCCATGTACTCCTTACTGTGGAATGATACACCTGGGCTAGATTTGGAATCCATTTAGGAATGTGACATCCATATCCTGCATTTGTCCTGGCAGTCTGTGTTATATTCCATAGTAGTGCCACCTAGCTTCTCTCTCCTTTGATACCAATCCAAATGTACTCTGTGTTTCCATGCTCCAATTTGTAGATCCTTAATTAAATCTTCTTTTCAGGCTCTACAAACCTATACAGTCTGCACACACCTCCATCTCTCTGACCTCTTCTTTCTTTCTCCACTCCAGCCACTCTGGCCTCCTCATCGTATTGTATCAAACACAATAAGCAGGCTCTTGCCTCAGGCTCTTTGCACTTGCTCTTTCCTCTTCCTTCAGATAACCATTTGCCTTCATAGTGAACCTTTCTAGACAGATTTATTTAAAATTACAATCTCTGTGGCCAATCTGACTCTTCCTAAACCTATCTCCTGTTCTTTGGTTTATTTTTTTCTATTACACTCATCAATAAGTTTTATGTTTACTTATTTATTTTCTTAGTTTCCCACCAAAAGAATATAAACACCACTGGGCAGTCATTTTTCTCCTTTGTTCATTGAACTGCAGCATAGTAGGTACTCAAGTTGTGGAACAAATGAATATATACAATATATTCTCCTTTCCAATCTTCAGATCCGGTAGTAAGGTTTCATAAAGTATGTGTCTTAATTATCACATTCTGGTCATGCATCTCATCCTAGAATGCCTATGATTTCTAGAGATAAAAACAGGGAGGAAGAGTTACGGGTGAGAAAAGTTACTCAACAACATTGTTGAAGAAATTGGAATTCCATAACTTGAAAATATAATTTTTATGCTCATTCTTTGTACAAAAGTAAATTTAGGTGGATTATATATATCTTTAATGGTTTAAAGCCACAGAAATAGAATTATATCTTGTCACTAAAGGGGTAATAAAAAAAGTCTATATTGCAAAAATGAATCAAATAAATTCATAAGAAAAATGTTAAGATTTTAATAGACAAATGGGCAAGGTGTGAATAGGCAATTTACATAGCGGATACACAATTTGTAAACAAACATGGAAAAATCTTCAATGAGCTAATTAAAAAAGCAAATGAGAACAATAATATGGTGATATTTTCTTGAAAATTGTATAGCAGTATAGTAAAATGTTTATGACAGTGTTAAATGAAAAAGGCAGAATAAAAAAATCCTGTCATGTTTATAGCCATGCGCACGTACCTGGTAGGAAGGCACCCAGAAATCGGCGATGACGTGCCTGCTGAGTTTGTGAGCGCTGAAATGTAAAGCCTGCTTTGCTGCTGTCCCGGCCCTGTGTCCCAGTGCGTCAGCGTCTGAGGGCGACCCTCACCTGGCCAGTTTTTTTTGTTGTTGTTGTTGTTCTTTAAGCTGAGAATACTATTTTTTCTGTCTCTGTCACACAGTATTCTTTCCAGAGCATTAAGCTTTGCAGTTTTGAAAGGCAGAGGAACAGAGGTTACAAACACAAACTCCAGAGGCCTACGGCACTGGTGTGGATCCTAGCACCGCATCTTACTTGAGCCTGGACAAGTCACTCATTGAGGCTCAGTTTCTTCATCTTTACAATAGGCGTGATAATACTCTCTAACTCGTGTGGGTTTTGCAAGGATTGAATGAGTTACTGCATATAAAGTACTTAGAACATCACCTAGCCCTGGCCAATAGTAGATATTACAAGATATTATTTAAATAATTATTTTCTCTCTGTCCTGCAATATTCAGTTTAAAACCCCCTTGATCAGATTGCATCTGCTGCCAGACATTCTTTACAACCTTAATAAGAATCATAGAGTTGCTTGCCAGGAATCCATTACTTCAAAACTACAGTAATGGTTCACATAATCGCAATCTGACCTCGAATGCCATCTTTGTACCTATCCAACTACAGGATACAACAGGCAAACCACAGTTTCTCCACATGACAGAACAGCCTAAAAGGGGTTAGGATCTGGAGCTAAACCCCAACAGTGTGAAACAGACAATGGAAGAACAGACTTCTTCCTAGGTGCTAAGGAATTCAGTCAAAACATTTATTGAGTATCTGTCATGGTCCAGGTACTGTGCTAAGCCTAGAAACTGAGTAGTAAACAAGACAGTCATTGCTTTCATAAAGTTTAAAGAAAAAGACAAACATTAAATAATCACAAATGTGATAAGCTCATCCATGATCAACCACCACATCACCATAGCTGTGTGGACAAGAGCCAATCCACAGGCCCAAACCAGCCCTTCCCCATGGGAGCTTTTATACTGAAAGCTCAGGCTCTTGGGAACTAAATATAAAAACAAGAATAACTTTATAATGAATTATCAGGCCTCTACCTTACCTAGAAAAGGTCTTATTATTATTTTTTAGAGAAAAATATTGATTATTTCTGAGTTTCTCAGGGTAGTGATGATGTATAAAAAGGCTTTAAAATTTACAAAATTCCAGGGCACACATAACTTCATTTAAAGAAAAGGCAAGAAATAACCTTATAGACATGTGTAAAGTATGAATATTTGATTATACTCAGAAGACCTCAGCAGAATTCCAATATATGAATTATATTCTTTACTTCCTCTTAGAGAAGTCTTAGCAAATTCTGATGATAATCGGCATCCCTACTATAACAACTTATTCCTCATATAAGCCTTTTGTCTGGGTAGTACTAAGCCTTCCTCAACATTACATTCAAGCCAACCCTTAGAAACATTCCTTTAAAGTCCAGAAGCCAAATTTCTGGGCTAAGTCTGTCCAGTAAGAGATAAAAATGGTACCCAACTGTCCACCAACAGCAAAATCGATAAATAAGTTTGTGGTATATTCAAAAGTGGAATAGTATACTTCAGTGAGGGAATTACAACTACGCAACAACACAAATGAATCTCACAACATAAACAAACATGTACATATATGTCATATGATTCTGTTCACATAAGATTCAAACATAGGCGAGACCAATCTCAAGTGTCAGAAGTCAGGGTAATAGTTACTTAATGGAGAGTAACTGGAAGATAGGTTTCCAGAATTCTAACACTATTGTTTCTTCATCCAGGTCCTTTGCATTTCATAAAATTTCATCTGGCTATGCATTGACCATTTGTATATTTTTAGTATGTATATTAAATTCAATAAAATAAATATGCCTCAAAAGACTCCTTGAGTGAAATATCATTGATCCTTAAGGACATCAAGAAGTTTTCAGGGACATAAGACCATGTGTAGGTCACTTTTTCACATACCCAGGAAAAGCCAGAATTCTTATGTACCCTGGTCATGGCAGTGGTCTTCTCCTCTGACTAGCCTTAGCCCTGTACATTTGCATCAGATACCTCCAAGACCATGTGGGTGCCATTCTGTGGCTGGAGAAGTTCTGGAGATGAGGGAGCCTCCATGGTTATGCCTACGATTTTGAGAAAGCTGACTCTCTCTATGACAAACTTGCTAATCTGTGATTGAGAACCTACTCAGCATCAAGTCACCTTCAAGGCCTGGAAACCACTCATCCTGAGGAAGTGGTGAAATTCAGTCATGCTACGTGAACACCTCCAGAAGGCAGGAAAATTCAACTATCTTCTTTAAAATGTTTCATTTAAGATCACATTCAATTACATGGAATTCCTTAGCTCATATCCCATCTTTTAGTCTTAAGTAACAGATATTTTTGAAAGCCCCCCAAACCCCAAGAGATTCTTTGCCCCTTAAAATTGATGTGAGCCTACACCACATTTATAGCTATTGGACCCAAACTGGCAGGGGAAATTGTATTTTTGTTGCTTTGGTGAAAAGAAAAATGAAATTTATTCTTTATCTCTTCCCTTTCCACAGAATTCAAAAAAATGACAATCATGTAAATTTTTGAACTCCCCTTTGGCTTTCTAGGAAGCAATGTATACAAGGTATATGTATACATAATTTTCCCTAGATGCACTTAATGGAGGTATGTGGCACCTGAATATATTCACAGTAGCATTTCTCTTTAATAAAAAGTACAAGGTTGATGGCTTATTCCATTTATTCATATCATCTTTATCATCACACCTATTCACACCCCAACTCTTGCTAACTGATTTAAAGGAACTTTCTTTTTTTCATTGCTACTGTGTCATCTTTTCAACTTTTTTCATTTTATAATTATTTGTAAACATTTCTTATTCTCAGCCCAATTTATAGAACTGCCACAATACCTAATAGCAATTTTCATTTTTCCTTCATATATTGCTTCCAAAATAAATCACAAATTTGCCTCATCCAAGGCAAGTTATCCAAGGCTTAGCCAAGTTATAATCTTTCATTCTGGCTGCTGAATCACTGAAAGAATGTATCTGATAATCATTCCCAATGGCATTTTAATTAGTGCTTTCAAAAATAATCCCTATGTTTGGGCAATAAATTATTTATTTGAATTTTCTTGAATAACAAGTTGTATTTTAAATGGTTCTATGATCTGTGGGTCTTTCTTAAGACATTTCTTTGAGGTGTTTCTTTGCTCCTCCAGTGACCAATAAAAGCCACCTAGGCAGCTCATGTAGTATTTTAAAAGCTCGTGATAAAGGAACCCTTCAGGATGTGTGCCTATTTGCAAAATCAATAGATTAATTTGGCATGATCACCAGATGCAAAATTTTGCCCAGGAATCAGGACTTACAATTTTTACCACTAGAACATTTTTTGTCCTTTTATCTTCAACTAGTTTATCCACTGCTGTGAATTTTCCCCTCATTTGAATCATCTATAATTGTTCCTTTATTATAAGATCTTACCCTCATTTTGATTTTCTTTACCCATCTTACTCAAAGTCTGTAGGAAGAGTTCAGTAGACTTTCTACATGTAGCCAAGGGGGAAATTTGTTAAACTTAGTACCCTCTGGTTTCAGCTGTGTGTCATGATAATGATTCTTTATTTGTAGTTTCAAACCTTTATCAACTCCTTCATTCCATAACCTAATGCCCTTGAGTCTCCAATTACTTCCTGCAATTGGCACAGGAGAGATCTCCTCTTCCTCACAGATAATGGCCTGTGATAAACATGGTAAATAGTTATGAGGCTTTTCAAATGAGGAAAATGATGGCACAGAAAGTTATATTGCTTGCGTACTGTTCTACAGTTTATGTGATTGTTAGAAATAAATGACAGCCGTCCTAATTCCCAACCCCTGTGTCTGGAAAGAATTTAAGAGTATCATTGTCACTATATGTACTTTTAAGATTATCTTGTAGTAATAGTGAAACTCCTCTCCCATTAATGTTGGCAATATAAAGTCTCCCTTTAAAATAATATATCTAAGAAAAATGTCATTAAATTAAATTTAAGTAAATAATAGTAAAAGTTTTGGAAACATCACTATTTGGGAAACACTAGAAAGACTGCTGTATAATGATGGCAGGGCAATTGAGATTCAAATGCTATTTATTCTCTGGATGGTATTTATCTACACTTCTTGTGCCTCCTTATGACATCAATCTAAATCATAATGAGGCAGGGCAGGGAAATGGGACAAGGGTCATGCCATTGTAAGCTCTACTTAGGCGGCAAAAAAGGTCCCATTTATTCTTTAACTTAATCTATAGGCTGTTCTTCCTCTTCTTCCCTGTCCTTAATCAAGTAAGTAATTTTGTAATCAGGACAGGAGATAGACCTCCAAAGTGTAAATGAACCTATGTGGATTAAGAATGCTGAGATCTGGACCAACACAGTCACCTAAAAAATCCTATTCTTAAAGCAAAACTTCAAAGGAATTAAGAATCACCTGTATACATCATGCCTGATGCTGACCCCTACCCAAAAGGCCTTATAAACCCCCAAAGCCTTAAATGCACCTCCTCTCTGAGATTGCTCGCTCACACTCCTTTTTCTTCAAGTGTGTACTTTTTAAATAAAGCCTCCTCACTGCTCACTTCATGGTGCTTTGTCTCTGCTCTTCCAGTGTCTTTATCACTTTGCATTTCATTCCACTTTCCAGACTTAAGCACAATTCTTCACTCTGTTTCAGTTCTACTACAGATACATAGGGAGGAGCTACTGAGATCTCTGATTTGGGCTTGCAAGTTCCCATCACCTGGGTGCGCCGGACAGGACTGTGGCTGTATAATCACACTCTTTAGTGGCCTGCCTGAAAATCTCCTTACTTTGCCTCTGGGAAATTCTCAGAACATAATCTCACTCCATCCAGTGCTCTGCAGCTTCCCCAGATCCTGGGATGGTAGCGGCTTAGTTCCCACACTGCACAGATCCAAGCGCACAATGGAAGCCATGGGTTTTAGGAGTTGGCAAGGGATCTGCCCTATGCTGAGCAGAAGTTAACAAGCTTCCCTCCTATTCTTTCCTGCCCTCTGCTGCCTGCAAGGCAGCTGCCATTCCCTGCTTCTCTTGCTCTAGTGAGTTCCTTCCTTACCTTAATCTTCTGACCTGCTCGAGAATTCTTTCTCCTCCAGAGTCAAGAGCCCTCCCCCATCCAGGCTGAGGTTTCACCTGGTGCACTGGAAGAGACATCCCCACATGCAGCTGCCCAGCAACAATAATGGTAAGAGCCAGTCCCACACTTTCTGTTCTGCCTTAATTCAACCAAGAACTGACTTTGCCACCCTCCTTGCTGGCTGGCAGTTAGAGGAGCAATCCTATCACAGGTTTGGAAGAGCCAGGAATAAGTTGAAGGCGCCAATATAGTGACCATCTTTAAATCCTGTAAAAACCATTAAGACTGACCCAAAGAAAGAAACAGGCAAGTTGGCCAGGATCAGGAGGCACCAGTCTCTGAGTTTCCTTTTTTTGGTTCTGTCTAAAATGCAGATGTGGATCCTGGCACTTGTACAACAGTGATAGAAAGAGCATTGTGCTCAGGGAGCCCTTGAAAGCCTACTATGTAAGGTGGGAACATCTTTGCTTGATATTTATGATATTTCTGTTACGGAAGTATTTTTTTGGCTGAAAAGTTATAAATATATTATTTAAGTGGCAGGTAGTTGGAATGGTCATTTTGTTCTTGGCAAAACCCTAAGAGGAAAGCTACATGGTCAGGGACAGGAAGGGGCGGGGAGATGGATACAAAGATCTGGCCCTAAACCCTTAACAACAGAGCAGAATTTAGAAGAGGAAGCTCATTCTTTTGTTTAAGAACAATTTATAGGACCAGAAATTAGAACAACATTTATTAACGTTGGGAAAGTGTTAAAACTTTCATAAGCTTCAATTTCTTCAACTGAAAATAAAGACTGTCCTTAATCAAGTAAGTAACTTTGTAATCTGACTTTGTCAATTAACTTTGTAATTAACTTTGTCAATAACTGACCTACCTCACACCAGTTAATGTGTGGATTGCATGAGATAATGCCTATAAAGCACCAGGTCATATTAGGTGCTCAATAAATGCAACTTCCCATGAAGGTAAAAGAACTCAGGTCAAGGTCTGAGTCTTACAAGTTATATAACCATGGATCAGTTTGTTTATGTGTGGTTCAGAATTTTTCAAAACATATGTGAGGCAGATCAGAAGAATTCCAAATAATAAAACAGTATACATAAAATTTAAGAATCAAGGAAAATGTAAATGAGAATAGAAAACCAAGACCAGGAGGGAGAATATATCACAGGTGTCTAGACCAGTAAGTCCTTCACAAGTACTAATAAATGCAAAAGTACAAAATTAGCTCTGGGCTTCCTAGTAGCCCAAAAGCAAATGGGAAGATGTTCAGTTACAAAATTTCCTTCATTCTCATTTCTTCATTCCTCTCATCTTTAAAGCAAGAAAAATAATATCTAGCATTCAGGTTAGATGTTGAAATTTTAATGGATAATATATATGAAAAAGTATTTTATAAACTTGATGTGCTATGTAAATGTTACTTACTTTATATACTTTGATTATCCAAGAGAGCAGGCTTCTCACACTTTGGGATATTCACTAAAATTACTGAGCTAAATTATTTTTACCATAAGAATACCTAGCATCCTGGAGGACATTATGCTCAGTGTAATAAGCCAGGCAGAGAAAGATAAGTGCCAAATGATTTCCCTCATTTGTGGAGTATAACAACGAAGCAAAACTGAAGGAACAAAATAGCAGCAGACTCACAGACTCCAAGAAGGGACTAGTGGTTACCAAAGGGGAGTGGTGTGGGAGGGAGAAGGGAATGGAGGGGTATTATGTTTAGTACACACAGTGTGGGAGATCACGGGGAAAACAGTGTAGCACAGAGAAGGCACATAGTGAATCTGTGGCATCTCACTACACTGATGGACAGTGACTGCATTGGGGTATGGGTGGGGACTTGATAATATGGATAAATGTAACCACATTGTTTTTTCATGTGAAACCTTCATAAGAGTGTAAATCAATAATACCTTAAATAAAAAAAAAGAATACCTAGCATTTCCATGCAGTATTCCAATAATTTGCATGTTTTCAGTTATTTCTCATGGTACCATTATTATCCCCATTCATATGAGCAAATTGGGGCACAAAAAAGTTAAAGAACATTGCCAAGGTTACTCACAAGTAGATGGCAGAACTAAGCTTAATATCCAGGTAATGTGGCCCCTGAGTTCATGTTCTTTAACAATTATTCTTGTGCACATACAACTAGGTATAAATTCCTTATACTTAGAGAGCTTATGTAACTATAAAGGATATCAATTTATAAATTGAATATAAACAGTGCAATAAAACCAATAATTTTTAAATTGAAAGTCTTAATTTCATGCAACAGATGATATTGTTCTCATCCCCAGCTGTAGCCATGGATTTGATACTACTATGGTCAGATTAAAACCAGGAACTGTGAGAAAACATTTCCCTATCATTTTTTCAACCAAATTACTATAAAACTTTTGTGCATATGGCTTGTTGTGATATTCAGTGGCCTTCACTTGGTACAAATGCATTGTTTACATATAAAGTCTGCTTTGTTTCTTTTCTTATTAGTTCCCTCTTTAAGGCAGAATTGCTTGGGACTAATTCACTTATGAACACAAACACTACACTAAAATTGCAGTTTAGCCTTTAGCTATAGAGAGGTCATTCAGATGATCCAGAATATGCTTATATAATTTTTTAAAATATTATTTAATAAAAAGAAAAAATTGAAGTCTCACAGAGAGCTCAGACACACTCGAATCTCTGGTTTGAGAAATCCCACCACAGAGTGTTCCTAAAAGAGCAGGTGACCAAATGAACTCTGTGTAATTTGATGTGCAGCCCTATTCCAGTCTGCTGACAGACAGGAAGCACTGCAGCTCCCTCCTGCTGGGAAGAGCAGGGAGTCTCCAAGTACCATCTATATCATCTATAGGTCCCCAGGGTTCCACAACTTTCCATCATGTACCCAGGACTGCTTGGGGCATCTCCAGGTTGAGAGTCTAGCTAGTCTGAGTCCCATTTTGACACAGACCACAGAGAAAGAGAACTGTAGGGAGAGATTTGACTACAGTCAACATGTTCTAATGGTATGAAGTGCCACATGCCAGCCCAAGGGGCCTTAGAGTGACAGAGGGCCTTCTTGGGGTTCTTTCGGCAACAGCAAATTCCCAGCATCATGCTTGGCTCAGAGTCCCAAGCCTAATGGGTTGCAGCTCTCAATAAAGAGTTTTTTTCAGCCCCTTTACCTCAACTTCCCAGGGTGAAAGCTGGTTCAGAAACATTGCTTCAGGACTTGTTCAAAAGAGAGAAGGATTTAGCCTTGTTCCCTATTACAAGTATTCCTCACATTAAGGTTTGCAAACTGAGTTTGATGCCTTGGTTCCCAAATACGTACAATGGACACAGCAAAGTGACTTGAAAATGCAAACAGTTTAAGATATCTGTTAGTGAAAATTACATCTTAAGACTTCCCTGAGGACACTGAATACATTACAACAGAACTGCAGAGAGGCCAAGACAGCTCACATGCACACCAGCTTCTGGCTTAAGTTCCCATAAAGAGCAGAGCCAATAACACAGATCTTTATGAGAAGTGCTGAGAGTGAAGTCTGGACCCTAAAATAGAGTGACTCTAACTCACTCTCATGATGACCAAAACTTGATCTTGGTCTCATCAACATTTTACACTAATTCTTGGATAAGCAATCTCTTTAAAGAACCCTCAGTGAGTATAAATAGTACCTACCTGGCATCCCCTTGTGCTTGTAGAAATCTGTGAGAGGTAAATGATGGCGAGTCAAAGTTTAAGGATGTAATGTCAAGAACTTATTGTATATATGGTATTGGTAGAAAACAATTGGCTGCCACAGGGCTATGGGCTTCTTTTTTAAAAAAGCGTACCTAAAATAATCGTATTCCTGATTTTTCACATATAAGCCAACCTGTTGTCCCAGTGCAATTAATGATCATGCTATTCATTCTTGAAAATGTTCTTGATTTGACTATAAATTTTCTGGCCACTGTATCTATGGCACCCCATATTATTTTTTGCTCTACCTCCCCAATTTTAATACCTCTTCTCCCTCATCCTCTGGAATCCCATATCTTCATTTTTTCCCATTGACTATCTTTTCCTGTTTTCCAAGTGTTTCATGCTTCAAAGTTACCCCTCTATTTAATAGTCTCTCCGTGTAACCCCATTCAAGTAAGCAATCTGATTATTTCATTTAAAGTAATCTGTACTTGTGTTGTCTGATTTTAAAAATAATTTAGAATGACAGAAGGGCACACAGTTTTCTAACGCCTCTTGCAAAATCTCTGCCCTTTATCAAAGTAGGGTGCAGTTGTGTTAATTATATAATCACTTCTGTCTGAGCTATTTTTGTGACTGCTCTTACATATACTTGTTCGGTTATATAATAGGGATCTCTGACTTGGCACCCTTTATTCTGAAAGTTTGCCAACACAAAAAGAAGTACAAGTAAAGACATTGGAAAGAGATCCAGAGAAGCAGAATTACAAGTGGTTAATATATTCTTTATTTCACATTTCCATAATTTCCAAATGGCTGGTTATGAGTTTCTATTACTTTTACCATCTGGGAAATAAATGAATGCAATGGAATAAAATAATACACAAGAAAAGAGAAAAAGTCACATAGACTATTGCTTATTTTTACCAAGAAGAAAATTTGAGAACTGGATTTGACCTTGGATCAAGTCTGGTAGTTAATAAATATGTATATTTATATCACACATATATCAAATAATGCTTCTTCCCATGGTCAGAAAGTTGAAATGAATCATCACACTGGCAATCTAACTTTGAAAGAGCTGCCTCTACTAGCTAGTCTTACTAGAAAAATAAAGGCCTCCTGCTTCCCAGAATGTGGCCCTATAAAATATTAACCCAGATAAACAGGAATAAGCCTTATTAAAGCATATTTCTGTAAGCGTGCTGCTTTTCTGCTCCACCTACTCTGCACACCAGAATTTTTATTGCAATTGTTAGTTGAGAGCTATTCAGTCCCAAATCTAACTTACAACAATGCCTAAAGTGTTTCCCAGTGCAAAACAATATAAAGACAGAATTTATTAAGAATAACTGACTAAATACTAAAAAACAATAAACCACCTGTGTAGATTCTGTCATTAACGTCAATCCCCATACTACCACACTAAGGAATTATAAGGACCCTTACCTAGACATAGCTAGGGAAATTATTTATTATTTGATCCTATTAAATTCTTCTTCCTGTGTCATCTTTGGCCTGAATTATTTGCCAACTCTTTTTTTGTACTCATAATGATTCATATTACATAACAGTAAATGGTCTTTCTTGTATGGAAGCTTTAATGATTTCCTACAGAGAAGTTTTGTCTCTCTTTCTGTAACAGTTCAAGGTTCGTACTTTAAGTGAGAGGTTTTCCCAACTGTGTTTCTATTGTAGCTACTCCAGTTCCTCTTTCATTTCATAAATCCCTGTAATGCTGAAATTTTAAGCAGTATAATCTCTGTCAATGTATGATTTTTTTTTAACACTACCCTGCAGTGGGGTGAGGGTTGCTGGGGAGGAGGATGTCATGGAGGGGAAGACATTCTATAGTCATTTTTTTCATTGCAAAAAGAGTAAATTTCATATTGAATACTAGATAAAAAATTCCTTTTTGTTGTGTTTTTACTATGACACCTCCTATATCATACTACAAGAAAACTCCAGCCTAGGATTTTGCGGTTCAACCATTTCACGCCCACTAGGTCCACACTAGGTCAGTTACCACAGAGCCTAGAACTCTGATAAACCATATAGGAATGAGAAACTTGAGCAGCAGCTGAGATCACCCAAGATTTAAGTTCCTAAAATGAAGATGGCTGCTGCTGCTGAAGGCATGCACCTAGCTGTCAAATAGGAATATAAGAAAAAGAATATTGAGAGTGCGTAATGATGGCATAGGCAGTTCTAGAACATTGTGTCAGCAAAACGATTACAGGGAAACATGAATATAGGAACACCATTTTTTAAATTAGAGAAATGGGTAATTGTTTTAGGCATTTAGAACAAAGAGATTAAGTGTTTTTTTAAAGAAAGGTATCTGTCCACCTCTTTTACAATGTCTATATTCAAATTATCAGATACCATCCTTGTACTAAAGTAAAGTATCTACCTTTAAATAAGGAATAACATACATACATAACACATTCACTGCACTAATCAATGTATAGCTCAGAAAATTTTACATATATGATACATGTGTTCATATGGCACATATCAATATAGGTGTTTCATATATAAGTAACCACATACAACCACAACCCAGATTAAGACAGATTTCTTTCACTCCATAAAGTTCCCTGTTCCCCTTCTCAGCCTAGTATTTCACAATTAAAAAGTAGCTTATTTCAACAGAGAAAATACTTTGAAGATTATTCACACTAATTGTACAAGGAATTGCATTTAGCTACACAGAAGAGACGTGGTAAGACAGGGCTTTAAAGAAATCAGCGGTTTTCTTTTTCTCTCCTCTAAAAAAAGATGTGGATTGAATAGAGGCCTCGCAAAACCTAGTTCTCTTTTTTCTATTCAGCTACCCTTAGCCATGAGTCCTCCTCTTGGTTGCCACAACGTAGCTCCTGACTCCACCCAGGTGTGGTGACCACATTCCAAGCAGGAAGAAGGGCAAATGTGTAGAGTAGGAGGCACTGCCTGCTGAGTCAGCCCCCTGTAAATGCTTCCTCGGAAGCTCCACTAAATGACTTCTGCTTAAATCTCACTGGTTAAAACTATGTGGCAAACCCAAAATGAAACTAGGTTTTATTAGCAAGAAAGAAAGGGATATTGGTTAGTCAGCAAGCAGCCTTTACTACACCATTGGTCACAAACTGCTCCTAAGAATGACTTCTTGAAAATGCCACCCCATTTGCAATGGGTAAATGCAATCCAAAATCATCCACAATGGGTAATGAGTTTTGAAATAAACACTTTTACAATCTCTGCTAAGGATATAATATTAAAACATTTGGTAAAGAAAAGGTCTGGGGACTTTATTGTTGAAATACATTTGCCAAAAAGCATAACTTTTCACTAATCTTAAGAAGGAAAGTGTGGGAGAAAACAGAAAGAGTAAAATTAAAAGAATTTGTCCAAGACCACACAAATAACTAAAGAAATTAAAAAACATGGCATACATTAATACATTAGGGCCTACAAGTCTGGCCATTGCCAATTAACTCAAATATCAGTAAGATTGTGAGCTTTGATCTAAGCTAAGAATAATTTTTTAAATAAACTGAATGGTACTAAAGCTTACAGCTCCACAATCCCTTATCCACAATTATGAATTTCTAAAACCTTTAAAAAGCAGAAGCTTTTTCATAAGTTGTAGTATGTTTATGGTGACAAAAGCTGACCTGAATTGATATGGGGCTACTTAGAGTCTTTATTTATCCCATTTAGTGTGATTGGTCATATATTTCACTGCAAAAATATTATTATATTTGATTATGGTGTGTTGTACCATACTGCTAATTTAAAATTACAGTAGTTCCCTCCTTATCCATGGGGATACATTCCAAGACCCCCAGTGAATGCTTGAAATGGCAGATAGTACCAAACTGTGTATGTACTGTTTTCTCCTGTACATACATACCAGTGATAAGTCAAATTTATAAATTAGGCACAGTAAGAGATTAACAACAACTAATTATCAAGTAGAACAGTTATAACAATATACTGTAATAAAAGTGATGTGAACCTGGTCTCTTTCTCTCAGAATACCTCATTGTGTTGCACTCACCCTCCGTCTTGTGAGGATGTGAGATGATAAAATGCCTGCATGAGGAGATGGAGTGAGGTGGATGATGTGGCCGTGGGAAGTAGGGTTAGGCCATTATTGACTTTCTGACAATATGTCAGAAGGAGAATCATCTGCTTCTAGACTGAGGTTGACCATGGGTAACTGAAGTCTCAGAAAGTGAAACTGTGGATATCCAAAATATATTTTCTTTCACTTCACAGTCAGAGGGGTAAAGATCTTAAAAACTGTATTACCTAATTGGTTCACAAGTTATTTAGAGATTCCTATTACTATCATAACTTATTTAAAGGATTCCCTTATCCACATCCATATACATGTATAAGGATATCCCTTATACACACTATTGATTTGGTCTCTTAAAATTTTTCTCTCTTAAAATCCAAGAAATTGAACACATTATTTCTGCGCATGTGTATATATGATTTTGGTTTGCTAACAACCAGTTAGTAAATTCAAAAAGAAAAACTGTTTTTATTCCAATTATGTTAAACTCTAGCTTTCATGATGCTTCACCTCATTTGTTTAAAAAAAAAAAAAAAAGGATTTATCAGTTCAACTGAGATGAAGTGTCAGGTTTTTTTTGAATAAAAAAATACCAGTATCAACACTGCTAAAGAGAAGCAGAAACCTGAGCTGATTAGTTACCTAAATTCTTCCTTTTCATTTTACTACTACTAAGTATAATCTTAATTGTTTCTTGTTTATATTTATTTATGAACTGAGTCACAATCAATGGCTGTAATGATACATAAGAAAAATGTGGATTTTTAAAAATAATACCAAATCCCTGTGACGCTTCTATGTAAGCTGAAAATTAGCATGTTTTCTCCTCCATTTACCCACAGACCTCCTGGATCTTACCATCAATAAAACCTCCAAAATCTCAAATTCCAACATTCTACTCTGAATACAGTTCACTTGCTGAGATATGGAACTCCTTTCTGTAGCTTACAAACCTCTGCAGGATGTCACTACATTTCTGACCTTACCTGATATCATTTTCCCTTTTTCTTAAGGTGTGCACTAACATTGGCCTCATTCGCCTTCCTGAATACGCCAAGCTCCATTCTGCCTCAGAGCCTTCGCCATACCCTCCTTCTGTCCTGATATTTCTTGTGTATTTTTCAAGTCTGGCTGCTCCTCAACTTTCAAGGCTACCTTCAATGTCACCTGCTCAGAAACAATTTTCCTTACCACCTTATCTATGTGTTTCCCTCCCTCTTAATCCCTAGGACTGCATTCTGATTATTTATTTAATAGTACTTATCATAATTTACAATTATATATTTGTTTGCTTGCTTGTCTTTCTGTCTCCCCATGAAGGAGAAAAATTGTCTCTTGTTCACTAATGTATATATAGTACCAAGCATCATGCCTGGTACATTCTAAGCTCTCAAGAACTATTTGAATAAACACACAAGAATTATTTGTGTCTTTCAGTGATGACTTTTCTGAAACATCCATTTCTACATCTTACCTTTAGCAAAGCAAAAGATGTTCAAATGATGTATATCATGAAATTCTCCCATAGCAATGTATATGATTAGAAATATGCATATTGTGGAAAGTGCATAGCAGATTCTAATCTGTAAAGTATGTGTGTATACATATGTGGATATGTGTGTGTGTATATATGTAGGGGTGGAGGAAGAGATGGGAAACAAAAGGACAAGACTGAGGCTGTGGAAAGACAAACTATATAATGAAAATGGCCTCTAGCAAATTTTCTCTATTGAGAGGAAAAGTGCTTGAAAATTTCTCAAGAATCTTAGTCTGCTCTCTTCATTAGAGGACTTCTTAAGTATGTTTTCCTGATTATAATCAAATAAAAGTCATTGAAATCTATTCTCATCAGATCACTATTGTGAGATTACAAAATAAAATGGATATACAGTACAGATATTTTCCTTACCATGGTAGTTCATTAAATATATCTGAATCTGAGTCTTGTGTTGTCCACTTCAGTCCATGTCAAAGCAAGGACAGTAGATCACAGCCCAGATACAGGGTCCATCTCAGATTCTGCCTAAACTGGCACAGGACCCATGCCTGTAGACGACCTGTCTGGCAGGAGTTAAGGTTTCTTACTGCAAGGTGAACTCTGCCTCCTGGTTTACCAGGGCAGTCCCCATTTATTCTAGTCATCCTGTAATTAGTTATATGCCCCCCTTTCACTCTCAAAAATATCTTGGTTTAGAAGATAAATTATATAGTCGCCCTAGCTTTAAGTCTCTAGGAATGTTACATGTTAAATGCCAAGCAGGGGGATGTGAAATAGGTGAAGGGGATAAAACAGTATAAACTGCAAATTATAAAGTAAGTTAGTTATAGGAATGCAGGTGCAACATATGAAACATAACCATAAATATTATAATATCTTGGTATGGTAACTGGGCAACTACACTTACCAGGACAAGAATCTAATAATGTATATAGTTATCAAGTCACTATGTTGCACATTTGAAACCAATGTAATATTGTTTATCAATCTTATTCCAATAAAATAAAATAAATGGCAAGCAGGGTAAGGGGTACCAGACGAACAAGTGCGCGCGTGTGTGTGTGTGTGTGTGTGTGTGTGTGTGAGCAGGGATCCGGAAGAATGTAGGCAGTTCCTCACCCCTCTCTTCATCTAATTCCTTTAAATCCTGTTCTATCCTTGGATCATTAGAAATTTATCTGGCAAATAATTTTATATCGAATGTGTTCAACTAACATATATATGCAGTTTTGACACACTTCAGTATTTGCTGACTTTTGTGATTTTTACATTTGCAACCATAGTATAGCTTTCGTTTAACAGTTTGTTTTAGACTTCGTTTTTATTTAAAAGCCCAGTTGCAGCCACTAAATAATACCTGACTCAGCTCACAACTAGAGAGCATCAAATTTCCCAGCCCACTTAATTTGAAAGCCTGCCAAGATAGGTGAAAGACCTTATAAATATGTAAAACAGAAAGTTCAAATTACAGTCAAGTAAATCTCCAGTGATTGATGTTCTTTTCAAAACAATTTTTTGAAAAACTCTAATAAAAGCAGCACATTTCTAAGATCCCCTTACCAAAGGTTTCACCCGAATTCAGACTGGACATTGTACTTTTAGTGCTGTATTTATTTTGGATTTTTAGCACTTCCTGGAGGCCAGGAGGAGGCACAGTGGGAGGATCCAGAAAAACTCAGTACCACAGCCATTTTGTTTGTAAGGCAGAGTGGTTAGAATTATGTCTGCTGGAAAAGGATTTTGAAACAGAATTTTTAAGAAGAAAAAAAAGTATGCCTGTTTTTAACCTAACCACTAAAATCATTTCATTTTTATTCTTTGCACAAATGGTAGCTCCTATGGCTAACAAATTCTATTTGTAAAGAAATGGAAGCTCTCCGAGCTACAGGAGTCGTAAATTCTGTTCAAGGATGAATGGCTTCAATCTTTAGGTAGCTAATGATGTCAAATCAAAAACACTTTGATGTAAATAGTTTCAAACGGCCATGTTTGTATCTCAGTTTAATATCGACATTTGTGAAGTGCTTGCTTAAGAAAAGCATTATATTCTGTAAAAACCCACATACAAGAAATAAGATTGTTCCTTAAGACGTTTAAAGGGCATTTTCCTGAGCTAACTGGCAGTCGTGGGTGCTATTGTTTTGCAGGGTCACTTAATAGCGAGCTTAGACTTTTGTCATTTGGGTGGCTGTGCTTTTAAAAGCCAGTGTAAAATGGCACACACACAGCATTCTTTTCCGAGCTGCAGGAGGCGGGGGCCGGGGATAGTGCAGACTGTAGGGACACTGCCCTGCCGGCCAATCAGAGCGCGCCTGCTTGCCATCGCAAAGTTGTTAACCCCGGAGTCCGCTGGCTGCCGTTGCCTCCTCTGCTTTTAATCTTCCGTGGATATTTCTCTGATTTTTCCCAAACGCCCATAGATCCTGAGGAAAGCCACCCCATTTCAGCCGCCGATCATGGAAGAAAGTCTCACTTTCTATTTCCGAAATATTTTTAAAATGTTTGAAGATCCATATGCTGCCTGGAGGCTGTTGTTTCTAGGGACACAAGTATCCAGCCTATATTGTTACAATTATTTTTCAAGAACTGGCTTCTTCTTTGCCTACACTAATGGTAAGTTTATGATTTTAAATATTTATGTCGTCAAATCTGTCTAGGAGCCCGCCAGGTGAAAAGGATTGTCTTTGTGTTTCTTCTTACAAACCAAATCTTTGTATTTTTCTGTAGCTTTGATCTCTGCACATTCCACCTAATCTTGTCTGGCTAATTTTTACCAAAAGAAAAAATCGGTTTCTTTCATTATTAAAGCTAGATATTTATAATCTAAATGATACTTTAATTACTGTGAACTACGGGGAAACTCAGCTATTTCAAGATGGACTTTTGTGCCAGCAATGTTGGTAATGCCAAATATGTGCATATCCTCTTTATAAAAATTATGTATTACCTAATTTGTCCAGCACCTAAATTATCAGCAGGCAAACTATGGATGTAGTTTTGTTGCTGCTTTTTTTAAGTAGGCCTATTGTGATTTTCTTGATGGATTACTTGGCTACAAACTACAGGAAAGCTACCCTTGGTTTAATGAAGGTGGAGATTGACATAACCGGGTTTATATTAAGTTATGGCTGTTACTAAATAGTGGATCTTTTATTTGCTGATCAGATGTAAACTTGTATTCCATAATATTAATTCTTGGAAGCTCTTCACTAGATAATCTTTTCGAGCAACCTTGTTTTTCTCCAAAAAGGTACATTTGGGAGACATTTTGTAATTTTTGGCATTTTTCTAATTTTTTTTCCTTTTTGCACACGGTGGGAGATCTTTTTTGTTTTGCATTGATCTGTGTTGGTGGCGCTGTAGTGCTCCTCAACAATTTGTCAGTTTCGCTAAAAGAAAAAAGGAGGAAGAAAAAGAGGTGGGGCAAGATTTGATCTATTATCTTACCCTTATTTCCTTAAAGTTCAGTTTGGTTAGAGGAATTATTCGGTTGTATTATTTAAATGTTTTCTGTGAACTGTGCACTGTGAGTGAGCAGACATGTCGTCACAACCAGTCCAGGGAGCACCAGGGACAAGCATGCAGTTTTGCAGTTGTGTTGGATCTGATCTGATTATCTCTAGATCAGAATTCAATAATAAGCTGTCGGTTTCCCCTCTCCTTTCTCAGCAACATTTTGCGTTTTCCCTATATTACCATATCACACATGTTAATGTCTTTTCAACTGAACACAACCTTTGAGTTTTAGTTCACTGAACATTGTAAAAGTTGAATTTTATTGTGAATCTAGGGATTTCTTAAATACTCTAAGTTTCTCTTGGGAATTTTCCAGTAGTTTGGCATCAAACAATGCCAAAATTATGTTTTGTTTTGAAATGATACTTCAGTTGAATTTATGTATATCTTTGCTTTAAAAAGAGCAAATATTTTGGAATAAGATTTCTTTTAAGAATACGTATACAACTGCTTTGAACTTTCAACGTATTTTTACTCACCTATCTAAATGCAAGATGAATATTTTCCATCTTTGTTCTTTTTGAGAGTTACCTGATTAGAGAATATGGCATTTAGGCCCAAAGCCTCCCAAGAACAAAAATGTATATAACAATATGACATAGGTTTTACTGGTCTCTGTAAACATTTTAGCAAGTATGCTCTTCATTCAAAAACAAAGTGGGAAGAATAAGTAATTGTACCTAAAAACATATTATTTTGCCAAATAATGATAAAACAACTGAAATAGTATCTTAGACCACCTTTCCATATGATTGAATAGATGATTCCTTGAGAGAGTAAAAATTTCTGGAGTTACTGTTTTTATTCCCCTTGAAATATGTAAATGCCCATTTCACTAATCATTTAAAATTCTGAAGTAAAAGAATGCATAAAATGACCAGGAATAGTATTTCTGCATTTTCTGCCCTTCCAATTTATCTCTGTAAGACTCTTTCCTTAAACTTCAAAAATAATTATGTATTACGTCTATATTTTGTTCATACTGTGCTGTAAAAATCTGAAAATGCTCACTTTTACCTCTATATAAAATGTAAATGACACAAATAAGACTGACTTTAACATTATAGATTATTTATAGAATGAAATACTGCAAGTATAAATATATTATCTAGCCCTCTGGCTATGCTGAAGAGTTTACTTCTCTGAAGTTGATCTACTGAATAAAATATACTTCCCAATATGTTTATTGCTAAAATATTCTGTTATTCAGCTGGTGTTATTTTTCTTTTTTTTTTGTGAAAATGAAAAATGTTTATATAATGTAGCCACCCTTTTGAAAACAAACTGATGCTATGAAGTCCATATGTAGCTATGCAATGCTCTTTGTTCTCCTACATCATTGACTATTACATCATTGATTATGAAGTAACCATTAGTTAAATCTTTACTTTCTAAAATCATCCACAGATATTTATGTTAAAGATATTTTTCCATAAGTGCCTCTTAAATTATTATTAAGTAAGGAGGTTTAAATCTATGAGGCAGAAACAATTCATTATTTTATATTATTCTCCATTTTTAAATCCACCTTGTGCTTCATTTTAGCTCTAAAGGGACATTAGTTCTTTTTGAAACTGACAACATTTTTGTAGACATTTAGTTCATGACTTTGACGTGATTATGACTATATTACAATAAACTATATTTTTATCATTAAAAAGATCTTTATTTATTAAATATAGCATATAGAGAACTCATTTTTCCATAATAACAATTATTAGATCATGAACAATAAAAAATTATTTTTAAAAATTCCTGAAATGTCATTTTAGTCAACAATTACACACTTTCTTCTTTCTTGCACACCATTTCATCAGAGATGGTAGCAAGTAGCAAAACTGACTATATTAAAACAGCATTTTTTTTCACCCTACCCATCCCTCTGATGGAGGAGGGTCAATGAGTAATGAAATAGCCCCCCCAAAAAAAAAAAACAGGTTGCACAAAGAAGAAACAAATGATGCCAAAGACATAGAAGAATCTGAAAATCCCATTCTGAACAAAAAGCCTCAGAAAAATGAACTTGAAATTCTTGAAATTGTGGAGCTTGGTCAATAACAGAAAGAAACTACAATTTAAGACTTAATGTAGTGAACCAATATAATTCTCTCATATATTAACTGATATTCATTAGTATTGCCAAAGATTGAGGAAATTTTCAGGTTAGCCAAACGCATTAGGAAAAAGGAGATAACAAAGGGAAGAAACATTTACAGAGATACTAAGATGACCTAATGTAAAAGGCCAAAAATATTAGCCAGGTCCAATCTACCTTGGAATGAACTTTTTTAGAAGAAGGAAAAATAGTTAAAATTTTTGTCCTCTGGAAACCAAGTTCAATACAAATCTGAAATTGTATGTTTCTAATTCCACCCACTCTTGTGCATATTCACCCTTATTTCTTGAACACACCATTACTTTCCATAAGACTATACAGATTAACTACTGTCCTCAGCATGGTTTTGCAAAGTAAGGGGAAAATAACAGACAAAATGGGTGTTGTGCTGTGACTGTTTTTTATCTTTCCAAAAAGATTCTCAATGTGGAATCTAAAGGGAAAGTAAAGATAATTATTTCTTTATGAAAAAGATAAAGGCAGAATACGTTATACTTGATTTGTCCAGCATTTATTTTTATTTGGGGATTTGCTTGTTGCAGATTTTCCTCCTATCTACTATGAGCTATTATGCTAAGATGATAGGGTGAAATATTAAAAGAGGCAAGGATACCTGCTCTCATGGAGTTTATAGTCCAATATGTTTCGGAGTTTTAAAAATACTTTAAATCTAAGGTCTTAGCTGTAGGAGGAATAAAGGGAATAAAGGCCAAATAAGATTTCTGGAGTAAAAATTTTTTAAAATTTAAATATTATATAGGATGTACCAACTGGCCTTCTATTGAAGGACCATTATTTGGGTACAAAATATTTACACACTGAGGAGAAAACAGCCCTAAGATTTTAGATATAGCCTAAATAGATGCCATATAAATAGATGGTTTCCTAATGCAAAGTGAGAAATAAAACATGAGCTTATTTGTTTGAGAAGTGAGATGATGAGGATCACTCTGGTAGTATTTCAGGTGTGTTCTTGTACAGTCCATGTAGTAAAAGCTTTTTTAAAATGTAGAAGGCCTCATATTTTGTGCAATTTGCTCACATTGTCATGAAACAGTCAATGTGAATTGTGAAATGAAGCTGGGAGATAAAATACAATAATAGTGTTAAAGGATTATATCAGAATTAACATATTTTTATTTTAAAATCTATAGTACTTTAATGATATGTATAAAATGTTTTAAATAAAAATGTTTAATTTATGAAATATAATTACATTTAACTAATGGTTAATTAGCTAAGAATATCAGCAGTGGAGTGGGAAAGTAAGACTGTTGTTATATACAGATACATTGGGGGAGAAGGAACTATTCATTAAGGATTCTCTGTGTGGTTTAAGATGACCTTAAGAATAGTCACCAGATTATTTGTCATAGAGCCAATTAATCCATACTAGCAAGATTATGTCATTTAGTTTGCTTTCATATTAACATAGAACCCTACTAATAGTGGCATTAAAAAAATAACATTTATTATTACAAGTAAATTAGTGATGAGGAGGAAAGCTAGTTTTAAGTTTGGTTCAATAACTCAACAGTGTTACCAAGTTTCTTAGTAGGTTCCATTCTTTCACTTTGCTTTAATGTCAGCCATGTCTTTCCTCATAGTCACAAGATGGCTGCTGCAGCTACAAGCATCATATTCTGATGATAAACTTTCCAAAGGGAGGAGAGTTGCTCTTATGCATCTTTTTATAAGGGAAGAAATTATTTCCCAAGGTCTTATAGCACACTGCTTCTTACAGCTCATTGGCTAGCTTGTAGGACATGCTCATACTAGTAAACTGGTCACTGAAAAGGAGATTGAAATTACTGTTTGGTTTGGCTAGGGAAGAGGTCTTGGAAGGGTGAACACCTGCGCAGTATCCAGTGCTCAATATGGTTAGTTCCTGTTTGTTTTGTATAAACTTTAACTGCTCTGTATAAACATTATTGAGTGATAAAATATGATTAGCTGTTTTTGTAGAGACCAGGCTGGTCACAGATGAGGCTGTTGTTTTAAAAACTAAAAACAAACATTTAATTAGAGCTTGCTGTGTTTCAGCTTCCAGGCTAAATGCTACCTTTACTATCTCCTGAAGTCCTCACACAAACTTTGGAGATAGGACAATTATTACACCCATTTACAGATGAGAAAACTGAGGCTCAGAGAGGTTTGGCCAAGGTTACACAGTAAATGAAAAAGCTCGAGTTTGAACTGGGAAGTCTGTAATCAGAGCCTTTGAACTTAGTTTTCTACACTGTCACATTAATATTTTTTAATGTATGTTTTATTTTAAATGCACTGTATGATATAATGTTTAAGTGAATCCTCTAGTGAATTATTTTATAAATTGAATAACCTTTTCATAAAAGGAGTAATTGCCCACTGAATTTATCAGTTGTATATATCTGAAATCTGTAGAATTTCTGAAAGCACACTTGTACCGCATCTCATATCTACAGGAATATTTCGTGAAATTATTTCAGAAGTTGAATTTTTTATAGGGAAATAAAGGCCCAGAGATTCAGTGAGGCTCTGTTGAAATGGGTAAATTCATGATTCACAACTTACAAGGTCAATTTTATATATAAAATGTTCTTACTTAAGGATGTATGGAAGTTGACCCCTCTGGGACACTTCAGGGGAGTCAGTGTACTCTAAATCAGTGGATCTCAAGCAGCATAAACCAGAATCACCTAAAACGCAAATTACTGGGTCTCATACCTAGGGTTCCTGGTTCAGCTGGTCTTGGGTAGAGCCTGAGAAGTTGCATTTCCAGCAAGCTTCCAGTTGATGTTGATGATGCTGGCCTAAGAACCACCCTTTAGGACATTGCTCTAGAGAATCAGATGGTACCTGCCATGATAAATATTCTGGCTTTGAAATGTGCCAAACTTTAAAGGATGTCACTTAATATTTGACAAATATATGAGTAAATACATATTGAAATATTATGTAGGGAGGTCAGAAGGGCCTCATTGAAAAGTGAGAGTTGAGCAGTGACTTAAAGGAGGATTTTTCTTATGCCTCAGCATGAATATCACATTTGAGATTTGCCAACAATGTGTGTGTACATTTAAATTTAAAAAAACAGCAATGTATAACTACAAATTATTTTTAAAAGCAGGTAAACATAGGACTTAGTTGTACTTAATAGTAAGCTACATCTGAAAGACTTTTGTACTGTGGCATTTTGCTGGTTTTTCTTAAGATTTTACCCCACCAATTACTAATGTCCCACACTCACTAATGGACATCATTTTGATGAGACTGAGAAAGAGAGGCTGCCATGCCAATGATCTATATTTAGCTCTGAAAGTCAGGCCACTGCCCCAATCCACTGGAAAAGCTCCATCCTCCAAGACAGAGGTCACAACCTCCAGTTGAAAAACACTATAATGTGCCGAGGAGCAAAGGGAATCTTTTTGGAGAGTTTAATTGCTTCATTGCTTTAAGACTTAAGTTCTGAAGGCTTTTGCTTTTCATTAAAGTGTAAAGCCCAAGAAACAAACGGCCAACATAGATGTCCTTAACATTCCCAGAAGCCTCTATAAGCTTTGAGCTACTCTTCCATACCACTAAAGGCCTTGTCAAGAAGCTAATATGATGTACCCCAAAGAGGCAAGAGTACTAAGTTTGGACTGATGTGGTCCAATATCAAAAAGTCATTGGGCACCTACATAATAATACTCAGATCATTAAAAATGGCCTAAAACTGCCAGAACTGTGCTGTCTGGTACAGTAGTCACTAGCCAGATGACTATGTACATTTAAGTTTGAATTAATTAAAGTTAAAAATTCAGTAGCTACACCTGGCTACGGCTGCTGTATTGGACAAAAGATTTATGGAACATTTGTGTCTTAGTCTGTTCAGGCTGCTGTAACAGAATACCATAGACCGGGTGGCCTATAAACAACAGAAATTTATTTCTTACAGTTCTGGAAGCCAGAAACAGATCAAGGTACTGGCAGATTTGGTGTCTGGTGAGGGTCCCCTTCCTTGTTCATAGATGGCTGTCCTCTCACTGTGTCCTCACATGGTGAAAGGGGTGAGGGTGCCCTCTGGGGTCTCTTTCATAAGGGCACTAATCCTATTCATGGAGGCTCTACCCTCATGACCTCATCACCACCCAAAGGCCCCACCTCCAAATACCATCAAATTGGGGGTTAGGATTTCAATATATGAATGGGGGGAGGGGGGATATAAACCTTCAGTCTATAGTAATTGCCATGAACTGCCTCAGACCATGGTAGGGCCACACTGCTGCACTACTGGTTCTCAACTCTGACTATTCTTATAATCAGCCAGAAACTTAAAAACAAAATGCCTGCACCACATCACCAGATTCTAGTTACTGGTCTAGGATGAGATTGGGGCATAAGTATTTTCCAAAAGCTGTCCACAGGATTCTATGCAGTAGGGGTTGAGAACTGCTCACTCACTGTTGAAGTAAACCATGAAACCAAAAATTTGAAAGGTAAGGTTAGTGTTGCTACATCTCATCTCAATATTTCAAAAGCTACAGTCTATCTCCTATGAACTCCATCTCACACTGAAATAAGAATAATTGGATAGTCAAACCAGTTCTGTGGGGTGAAACATTAAATTGTCTGCTTAATGAACACCAACTTTAGCTGGAAGAAAAACACTAGTAAAATGCTCTTAAGTTATGGTGCTTGATGTCCTGAGTGAATCTGAACTCAATTTGAGTTTTAAAAATTAATATCAAACTTTTTAAATATCCCAAGTTAGTTCATCTTTAGGTTTTTAGATTTAGTTTACAAATCTTACCACTTTCATAAATCTTAACAGATTTTAGAAATCATGGTCCTTTAAAATTTGGGTTAATTTATAGCATTAATTAAATACCTCCAAACTTTTTATACTACATTTGTGAATTTACTACATATGATTGCCTTGTTTGGTACTTAGGAAACATTTTCAAGAAGTTAAAGTTTTACATATCCAATAAATTTAGCTCCTAAATATAGTAATTATTAAGCTCTCTTTAACGTTTGAACACTAGGTGTAACTGTAGGAGCTACAGTTAAAAGTCTTAACAGGCTGACCTCTTAAACTCCATTAGGTCAAATGATCTGAAACACAACAATTACCTACACTAAAATATGTTTCTGTACTTAAACTCTAAATATTTTTGGAGTTAAAAGATTCTTACCTACTAAGGAAACAGTTATGTCCTATGAAACCATTTTGGGTGTTGTCCTCCCAAGTGAATGTTTTGACCTGCTTTCTCCACTTATTGAAGCTCCCTGATAAGCAAAGTTGGAACACCACTTCTGAGAGACACTGATGTGACAGGCTGAGCCTTGTTTATATTTAGTATCCAGAAAAAAAAGTACTCTTCCAGCCTTCCTGCCTGAGCTACTGTGTCATATCTTTATCTTTACCTTTTTTCAAGTCAGTTTAGAAGCTGGTCCTCACACAAGTGGCTACGTCAATTGACAATATTTGGATTTTGCATTTCTTAATCTTTTAGAAAGTATAACTGTCCTTTTTATCTAAATCTAGAGACCCTTGAATTGGCAGAATCCCACATTCCTTCACGTTCTGGCTTGTAAGACTATTAACTCTTGCAGATATTAACAGGTACTTATTGACACTGAACCCTCTCATGGCTTTGTTTGACTGTGTGGTCACAACTTCTAAGCCTATTCTATTGACAAGCTTTTTTAACTTTCAGAATAGCTGACTAGAAGTCTGTCCATACACATTTCTATTAAAGAAATTATGAGAACACTGTAAGTACACAGCTTTGACTGATGTTTGCCATTCCTAGCTCTGCCCTTTACTATATCTATAACCTTGGGCCAATTAACTATCCAGACCTTTAGTTTCCTGTTCTATGAAAAAAGGTAATATTACTTATTTCACCTGGCTGTTTTAAGACTATAATGAGTTAATGCATAGAATAGTGCCTAATGTGTCATAAGTACTCATTAAATATCCCAAGTTAGTACATCTTTAGGTTTTTAGATTTAGTTTACAAATCTTACCACTTTCATAAATCTTAACAGATTTTAGAAATCATGGTCCTTTAAAATTTGGTTTAATTTATAGCATTAATTCATAAGTTCATTTTTCATAGACAGCCCTGACTTCAGGGACCAAAATAGGCCTTGCGCAGTGTGATAGGAATTTTAAATGATCACCCATCCAGGTGTAAGGATGTTGCAGTATTAGAGAGGCTCCCATTTATCTTCTCCAGGTACTCTATTAATAAAGTCAGCCAGTCGGGTGGCCCTTTCAGAAATTAAGGTTTCTTTGTTATCTGCTTTCTACTCACTAAATAAATCTTTATTGAGCCTCTACTACATTAAAAACAACATTGTGCTAAGCCTTTTAAGGATTAAAGAGAGAATGGAAGAGAAGTATTTGGGAATTGGAGCAAACTTCAGGATGAAGGTAGTTTTGACCAGAGCCTTGGAAGACACGTAGGCTT
This sequence comes from Manis pentadactyla, assembly GCF_030020395.1. Classification (NCBI taxonomy): domain Eukaryota; kingdom Metazoa; phylum Chordata; class Mammalia; order Pholidota; family Manidae; genus Manis; species Manis pentadactyla. The sequence continues at coordinate 117,881,905 of NC_080021.1, read as the reverse complement.
TCAGCATGTAGGAGCTGAGAGAAGACACGGCAGGTACAGAAAGCAGTGTGAGGATGGGCAAGGAGGCAAAGCACATGGTGCTTGGAAGTACTAGCTACCAATCCAGTGTGGGTACAGAGGAAACTTAGAGTCTGGGAGAGCTCTATCCCTGGTGGTAGCTTGGAACTGGCACAAGGATTTAGATCCCAAACTAAGGAATCTGGATGTCAGTCATTGCTCACAGGACATCCATTCAAATGCTCTTTAACTGGCCAAAAATGGGAATGGGATAAATAGGAGGGAACTATCTTTTTCTTATGTTAACTTGTTTACCCATTAGACGAAAACTACAATGGTCTGGATCACTGGCCAAGTTAAGTTCTGATGGGGAAGTAAAAAATAAAAAATGTTGAAAGTCTGGGACAATTTTCAGTCTGTGTGGACACTGGGCAGCAGGGGGCAGCATGAGGGAACTTAAAAGTTGAAAAAGAATGCAGATTTGCTTCTGTATTATTTCTTGACAATTATGAGTTTACACCTATAAGACTTCTTATATTAATAATAACAGTATTCTTTTCTCAAAAAATAGAAATAGAATAGAAATTAAAAGAGAAAAGAAGAAAAATAACAGGCTGGCTAATGGCAGAAAGACATTGCTGTTTGAAAGCATAGAAATAGACAAGTGTATATATTATTTACTTTCAAATGAGTAGGAACTCACTTGATACTTGAAAATGTATGAATTTCCAGTGGAAAACAATGGGTTTTCAGTTTGAAAACCTTTTTATGACTCTTAGAGATTCTTCATTTCTTTTTTGAACTATGCTTGTTTGGCTACATTATGTTTAAAGAACTAGTAAGGGAGTGGGAAAACTATTGAAAATAAAATTTTAGTTAAATAATGAATAGGAATTTTAATATACATTCTATTCTACATACTAAATGTATGGAATTTAAAATTTTAAATGTATGGTTTGTATGATTATGAAACTTTGAACTTTAAATGAAATTTTTTCTTTTTATATAGAATTCAAGCCTATTTACAGCTATGTTTCATCAGACTTTTCTGATGAAATTCACCTCTTACTAACCTTTTAAAAATTTGGATGGTTAGCAATGTTAAGAGTGGCATATTGGAAGTTCCTATGTAGATTTCTTTCAGCATTGGAATTTGCCATTGTGAATACTACGTTACACTCACCAAAGGATCTTTCTCAAGTATGAGGAAAACTGGATCATACTGCTTCATATACTGCACACTTAAAGAGAAACGTTCCCTCTTTGTTCCTTCATGAGTCTCTCACTGTTCATCATACGTGTTTACATGGTTGAGATCCCTGTGTGTGTTGCTCTTCACACTCACTTTGATGGGGAGAGTAAATTATGGGGAGACCAGATCAGACCATGTCCTTCCATACTCACTTCACTTTCATTCCTTCGTTCTGCCTTATTTTCCCTTGTTTTGCTTCTTTTCCATGTATAGACATAATACCTGATACTTGGCACTTTAAATAACCACATAAATTGATGGCAGACTATTGCAGGATTGTTGAATATTGATTTCCAATGTCACTAAGAAAAATCTGAAATGATGAGTAAACTTTTGCTTTAAGATACTTTCTCTGGAAGTTAAATATCATGAAAAGAGAGAAATTACTTGGTAAATTTATGTAATATTTCCTTTATATTTTATTTCAGTCATTTGTAAATCTGAGAACATGAAGATATCAAATTATTTCAAACCAAGGTATATCAGGATATACACACAGGACATACCCTGTTAGTTTTTACAGGAACTGAGTTCACTAAAAGCAGTAACATCTTGGTCTTTTGTATTTCTCATGGTTCATAATACAATGTTTGCAAGGATGTGGGGCCCAATAAATGAAACGTTATGAAAATTTATTAGTCTATGAAACATAATCTGGTTTTCTGTGGTGAGATTTAAATGTACTCTTCATAATTTCTTCATACTTTTCAAAAAGAGGTAAATTGTTACTATTCTTGTTGTTGCTGTTTCGTTGTTTTCTTGGTGCCCGAACAACGCTATTTTGTTAATTATTTCATTATACAGAAATTCCCTGCACTCTTGCAGTGAGAATATCAGACTAACTGCAGATCTTTTATTACTAAGGCTTAATTATTTTGATCATTTCTAGTTCAGTTTTTATTTTGAAATGTGTATCCTTCTTTTCATATTAATTCTGAAACTTTATTGTCCAATTTTATTGATATATATATATATATATATATTTATAGGCTACATGGATTTCTCAGATCACATTTGACCACTTATGGCAAACCCACTTCTACTAAGTATCCTAGAAGAATCTTTTGTTTAAGCGTCAAGTGTTACTAATTATCAACTAATAGACCATATATCTATGACCCACTCAGAGAAATTACTCTCCCTATGGCATATCTTCCAGAACTTTATTTGCTCTTATACTCTTCTTAAGGGCTTTCTATAATATGTAAATATATAGTCAGGAAGTACTGAAGGCATTGCAACTATAGAAATCATATTATCTCAAATTTAAATCTTTTCTAAGCTTTTTACATTTAAAAGTTTCATGTAATCCCCATTTTCTACCAACTATAGAAATGAAGAGATAATCATAAAATTTGAGAGTTAGAAGAGTTGGGGGGGTCATCAAGTCTTAGTTTTTCTTTCCAACATTGAGGATCCTGAGGCACAAAGAGATAAAGATCAAGATCATATGGGTAGCTGGTGCAGAACTGGACTGGAATCTACATCTTTTAAAACAAAATGCAGTATTATCTCAGTTATTCTTTATAATGGCCTAAGAGGTAGAACAAATATTCTTTAGACCAAGCATGTGAGATATTTAAGGCTCAGAGACAAAATGATTTCTATAGGGTCATACTGCTGGCAAATGGTACATAGGAGATTAACATGCAGATCTTAAAACATGGAAGCCTCTGTTCCTTTCATTAAATAATGTTATGTCTCACTGCACTGTATTGCTACTTTGAATGCAAAAAGTTACTTAATCGTTTGACTTTTTACACAAAGTACTCACCCTGAGGGAATAGTATCAACCTGTGTAGAGACCCTGACCCCCAGGGAGCTTGCTCAACCAGATTTGGAGATAGAGCAGTCCTGGGCAAACCACTGGATGAATCATCTGCCAACAGAGGGGAAAGGTGCAGCAGAGTTCCTTGTAGATTTAAACACAGGGAGGTACAAAACCACTAAATAGAAGCAAACAAAAAGATTTTAGAAGATGAGTATAGTATTTTATATAAATTAGTTTTATATGTATATATTCTGTTGGTCTTTGGTTTCATTTGAGAATTTCTTAGTTTTTTTGTTCCCTTACCTAAGAGTTTTGAAGCTTTTACAATCAATTATTTGTTTTATATTGAGATACAAAAATAAAGCTCAGAAAAATAAAGTGATCTACTGAAAGAAATAGAATAAAAATATCCTTAAAAAGTAGCTCATGTTTATTGATCAAGACTTTTATGTCAGATCAATGATAAACTTCTTGCATGAATTGTTTCATTGAAATAATGTAATAGCCTAGGTGAAAAATTCTGTTATAATTACTATTTTAGGGATGGAAAAACTGCAGCTCCAAGGGCTTAAGTTAGAGTAAAAAACCTCAGAATCAAAGTTCAACATGTTCTTTTTAGTAGAAAAACTGGGAAAGAAATGTAGCTAAACATTTTAGTTAATTTGATATGGCCAAAGAACAGCAATCTGCTCAATTCTAGTGCCTGTTAGAATTCTGTCCAGTTTTATATTGAAGTGTCTTATTTTAGATTGTTTTTAGCAAGATAAAAATCTTAAAAGTGGTAATATAAAACTTTACATTTATAAGATCTTCATGCTTTTTCAAAGTTCACAGCAGACTTTCTAATTAAATGGATAAATTGATCAGGAAAACTTCTATTTCCTTGAATTGCCTAGATTAGAATTTCCCAAAGTATGCTCTTACAGAATTATAGGTAATAATTGATAGTACATGGTAAGGGGTTGCATTGGAAAATACTGTGCTAAACATCAGTACACAGATTTCTTCTCTGCAGTACTTTCTGGGCCTAAATATTGTGAGCCTGCAGGACTTGTCCGGGCCTATACAGATATACCTCATATTAGAGATACTGCCAGTTTGGCTTGAGACCACTGCAGTAGTCAGTATCTCAGTAAATTGAGTCCAGTCAATTTTTTGGTTTTCCAGTGCATATAAAAGCTACATTTACACTATACTGTAGCTTATTAAGTGTGCAGTAGCATTATATCTGAAAAGACAATGTGCATGCCTTAATTTAAAAATGCTTTATTGCTTAAAAATTCTAACCATCATCTGAGTTTTCAGCGAGTCATAATCTTGTTGCTGGTGGAGAGAGGCTTGCCTTTGTGATGATGGCTGCTGACTGATCAAGGCAGTGGATGATGAAGGCTGGGGTAGCTATGACAATTTCTAAAATAAGAACGGTGGAGTTTGCTGCATCAGTTGACTCTCTGTTTCACAATTTCTCTGTAGCAGGCAATGCTTCTGTTGGATAGCATTTTATCTCAGTGGAACTTCTTTCAAATTTGGAGCCAATCCTCTGAAATCCTGCTGCTGCTTTATCAAATAAATTTATGGAATATTCTAAATCCTTTGTTGTCATTTCAACAGTCCTCCCAGAATCTTCACTGTGATTAGATTCCATCTCAAGTAACCACTTTATTCACTCATCCATAGGAAGAACTCACATGTTCAAGTTTGATCATGAGAGTGAGTAATTTAGTCACAGCTTCAGGTTCCACTTCTAATTCTAGTTCTCTTGCTTTTTCTACCACCTCTGCAGTTACTAACTCCACTGAAGTCTTGAACCCCTAAAAGTCATCCATGACAGCAGGAATCAACTTCCAAATTCCTGTAAATGTTGATATTTGGGCCTCTTCCCATGAATCATGAATTTTCTTAATGGCATCTGAAAGCTCAGATGATGGTTATAGCATTTTTAAATAATAAAGTATTATTAATTAAGGTATGCACATTTTCTTTTTAGATATAACATTATTGCACACTCAACAGACTACAGTATAGTATAAACATAACTTCTATATGCACTGGGAAGCCAAAAAGTTCACTTGACTTGCTTTACTGAGATACTTGCTTTATTGTGGTGGTCTGGAACTGAACCCACAGTATCTCCAAGGTACACCTGTACATGTTACATGTCCCTTAAGAGAGTGATGCTTAAGTAAGTTGTTTTATATATATATATATAATATATATATTTATATATATGTACTATGTGTGTGTGTGTGTGTGTATATATATATATATATATATATATATATATATATATATATATATATATATAGTATGAATATCTCATCAAAAAATAATCTTTTAAGAATATTTAATAAGTGGAAACATTCTCTACGTGAGGAATGAGGACCACAAAACAAGATACAGACTCAGCCCAATATCATAAAACAAGCAAATGAAAAATCCAGAGAAGTTGGAAGAAATAAAAACACCAAAATGTTAACCTGATTATGAATAAGTTAGTTAAAACCAAAACAGATATCCAAATATTTGTGCTTGTGTTGCATTTTGGCTTGAGTCTAGCATTCAGAAAACCTAACTCAGAAGAAATCTGAAGATTTGGATGTGGCTTATACACTTGTCAGTAACTCACTTAAAACAAGTTGGGCTGGTCTTTGGTTTACCCGTCTGCAACTTTAAAGAGGGAAGATATGTTTTACTTCCTCCATACTGAGGATTTTGTGAGGACTCATGAAATGTTGCCCTGTATTCCCTTCTAATGTCCATGAGGGTAACTCCTCTGTGCCCCTGGCTGTGTCCTGAAGAAGAAATCTGAAGATTTGGATGTGGCTTATACACTTGTCAGTAACTCACTTAAAACAAGTTGGGCTGGTCTTTGGTTTACCCGTCTGCAACTTTAAAGAGGGAAGATATGTTTTACTTCCTCCATACTGAGGATTTTGTGAGGACTCATGAAATGTTGCCCTGTATTCCCTTTTAATGTCCATGAGGGTAACTCCTCTGTGCCCCTGGCTGTGTCCTGAAGCTAAACTGACTTTGGTCTCAAGGTGCCCTCACTCTTGTGAGCAAGTACCAGGAAAAGTTTCAAAGGCGGGCACTGGGAAAGCACTTCAAAATTCTCCTTGGCTTTCAGCTTGCTTCAGGCCCCACTCAGCCTGACTCCTCCAATTCATTGTCTCAACTCACTGTGCTTTCTTCATAGAAAGTGTGCTTGTTGTGCTCCCCAGTGACCTCTTCATTCTTCTTAGTTCCTCATTATCTCCTTAAATACTGACTTCACCTGACTTCTCCCAGACTGTTCTCTTCCTCTGTTCTTTTCCTGGCTATTCTCCATCTCCTAGGTGTTGGTGTTCCCCGGGGCTCCGTTCTCCATGCCCTTCCCTTCTCACTCCATGAATCAGTCTTCACACCTATAATCACACTCCTTGGGTTGAAAATCACTCACTTTCCCTTCCCTACTCTGGAAGAGGGGAGGAACTGGGTTCAGAGTGCTTATCTGAGAAATCAACACATTACTCAAGTATCATAAAGAATAAATATAGTGACAGTAAACTTTATTTCATTAATATTAACTTATTAGGTAACAAAAAAAGATAATTCTTTGCCCCCGGTTTCAGAAGGAAAATAGAAATAATTTCCTCTTGGGTCATAGAAGCAAATGGGAATTCACAAAATTCTGTCTCTCGAATGCCTCTTTCCTGTCAATCCTTTTTTGCTCATGACCCATTACTAAATTTGACTGAAACCTCCCAGCATAAATGTCTACTTCATTGACAGTTTTTTCCCTTGTTCCTCTAAAGTTTCATCCCTTCACCCCTCATACCATTTACACCATGCTGCTTTGATTATGTGTGGCTGGGTGAACTAACACTCAAGTAGAATGTTTTATGCACTCAGATTGTAAGGCACCTAAAATAAAAGAAGCCGCCTTTCCCTGTTACTCCTCCTGCCTCTTTCCCTCTCCTCTCCCTTTGCCCTTATTTTACCCTTCCACCCCTTATGACCTTGAACTAACACCAGTCATTGGATTAAACAGGTTAACAATTTAACAAAATCCAGGTAAAATAAAACTTCCAAAAGTTGTTGAATATATACAGCTTAATTCTTGGTTTTTCTTAGTTTCTAAAATGGACTTTTAGTTCTTCTGGCAAACTAATTGCTGGAATGAGTGACATTCCTCTGTTAAGTACTAAATTGTTATTGAGTTCCAAATGATTTTCTATTTATGTCTTCCACCTATGCATCCAACTGCATCTGGTAGCACCCTCATTAAAAGGTTGCTATAGAACTCTCATCAACTACTTACAACTGCTTACAGAGGAAGAGGTCAGATGATTTATGGGACGACGGGAGGATTAAAGATGGCAAGTCCTAAAAATAGTTAAACTTATCTATTCACCTTTTTATTTGGGGGGAGGTCTAAGTTTTGGCAAAGTTCTTCCTGTCCTCACAGTGAATTTTCTATAAATTTAGGATTTTATGTTACACAATAGGAGGATCATATTTCATTATCTTTTAAAAAAAATCCTAACATTGTTAGAAACATTTTGAGGATTGGTTTTTTTTTAATTCTAATTCATTCTCAGGCCCACTTCTTTGAGTCATGTATTTTTTTTCTTTTCATTTTCTTTTCTTTTGGTTAAAGTTTTTATTGGAGATAAAGTTAAACTGAAAAACTTTGAGTCTATCCTGCTACAGTTTGTTAGGATTAATAACTTGCACTTTATTGTTTTAAGGTACAGATAAACTTTCTGGATATATTCTGAGTATTTCATGTGAAACATGGTTCTTAAATATTATATACAGAATTCCATGCATTAATCAACTCTGGAGAGAAATCAAGTAGTTAAGATATTGTTTCTGTGACTCGCTACTGAATACAGTGCAAAGCAATTGCAATGTTTACTTTCCAGCATATCACTGGGGAGAAAACCCATATCATAAAGGGTTTTCAACTTTTATTTTTCTAAGTGGTATGTTGGAAGAATTATTTGATGCCATTTCTTTATATAGCTTACTGTGAAAATGAAAAGCAGAAAGTTAAGAAAAATGATCACTAAATCTGAAAAAGTAATCAGTACTTTTACACAATGCTTTGTTATAGCACTGTATCACTTTCTAATATTGAGATCATTGTACATTCACACATTTTAAAGAAATTTATTCCACATTTTCTCAAATACAAAGCAGTGTCTTACTTTATTAGCTCTGTGAGGCAGTAAGGATTGTGTCTTGTTTATCACTGTTCTCCAGTACAACCTGCTTTGCCTAGCTCTTAGTAAAACATCCAATAAATATTTGCTGAAGAAATAAAAAATCTGGACATGCAGTACCAAAACTGGTATCATGATGTTTTGGTTTATCTTACTGTCCCATCAAAGAGAATTTAACTTCATTGGATGACTGCCCATTCTTGCCCTCCTTCCTTCCTGCCTCAGAGGAAGACAGTCCTCAAGTTATTCCATCTACATGATTCTTTGCTTTCAGTGTGCAAACATGTCCATGAAAGTTAAGTGAGATAATGCATTTAAGATGTACGTGGATTGCATGGTACACAGTAGATGTTCAATAAATGGTAGTTTTAATTCTTACTGATTGAAGGCGTAGGAGGTAAGAGATGAGAAAGACTGGTATAGGCTTAAGAACAATTACTTTGAATTCACCTTACCACTCAATCTACTCTTTAAGTTGGGAAATGAGGACCAAGATAATTTAAGTTGTCAAAGATTGATGGAAGAGGTGATATCTGAGTTGGATTTTGAAAGATCATAACAATAGTTTAAATCTATTGAATGTTTACTGTGGGTCAGAGATGATTCTAAGTGCTGTACATCGGTTTATTTAATCCTCAAAACATTCCTATGAGATAGCATTCTGTAAATAGAAATAGATGATCAGTCTGAAGCAGGAGCAGGAGAATAAGAGAAAGAATAAATAAAAACTGGAAGCAGAAAAGACTGATTTTTAAAGCTGGAAATGAGACTTAGCCAGCCAGAGCAAAGAGCTTGTCTTAGGCAGTAATGAGAAATGATGTTGGAAAGAGTGAGGCAAAATTATGAGGCCTTGATAAAAAAATAATCTGACTTTCTCTAATGGGCAAAACAAAGAGCAGTTACACATATAGATGGAAGTGGGGCTCAAGGCACATTGATTTTGGTAGCATGCACTACGAAGCTCTGAAGGGCAGCTTGCACTGTCTTCATATCCCCAGGGACCCACAGCCTCTACCAGCCACTTTTGGTTACTCCTAGCCACTATTAGGAGAGTAGCAGCAGGTTCCTATAAAGTAGGCACTTACAAATATGAAACACCAAAGGAACCTGGTTCAGAGTAAAATTAATATAACTCCTGAGAAAGATGACATGGACCTCATGACTCTTCCTGAAAGGGAGTTCAAAATAAAAATCATTAACATGCTAATGGAGGTACGGAAAGATATTCAAGAACTCAGGAATGAATTCCAGTCAGAGATCCAATCATTGAAGAGCACAATGGAGGGTATTAAAAGCAGATTGGATACAGTGGAGATGATAAATGAAATAGAAACTAGAGAAGAGGAATACAAAGAAGCTGAGTCACAGAGAGAAAAAAGGATCTCTAAGAACGAAAGAATATTGAGAGAACTTTGTGACCAATCCAAATAGAACAATATTCGCATTATAGGGGTACCAGAAGAAGAGAGAGAGAGAAAGGGATAGTGTCTTTGAGGAGGTAATTGCTGAAAACTTCCGCAATCTGGAGAAGGAGATAATCTCTCAGGCCATGGAGATCCACAGATCCCTCAACACAAGGGACCCAAGGAAGACAACACTAAGACATATAGTAATTAAAATGGCAAAGATCAAGGATAAGGACAGACTATTAAAAGCAGCCAGAGACAGAAATAAGATCACATACAAAGGAAAGCCCATCAGGCTAACATCATACGTCTCAGCAGAAACCTTACAGGCCAGAAGGGAGTGGCATGATGTATTTAAAGGAATGAAACAGAAGGGCCTGGAACCAAGATTACTTTATCCAGCAAGATTAGCATTTAAATTTGAAGGAGTGATTAAACAATTTCCAGATAAGCAAAAGCTGAGAGAATTTACCTTCCACAAACCATCTCTACAGTGTATTTTGGAGCGACTGCTATAGATGGAAGTGTTCCTAAGGTTTAATAGCTGTCACCAGAGGCAATAAAACCAAAGTAAAGAAAGTAGAACAGCTAATTATTAAGCAAATGCAAAATTAAATTAACTATCCCCAAAGTCAATCAAGGGATAGACAGAGAGTACAGAATTTGATACCTAATATATAAAGAATGGAGGAGGAAGAAAAAGGAGGAGAAAAAGAAAAGAACCTTTAGATTGTGTTTGTAATAGCATATTAAGTGAGTTAAGTTAGACTCTTAGATAGTAAGGAAGTTAACCTTGAACCTTTGGTAACCACGAATGTAAAGTCTGCAATGGCAATAAGTACATACCTATCGATAATCACCCTAAATGTAAATGGACTGAATGTACCAATCAAAAGACATAGAGTCACTGAATGAATAAAAAAACAAGACCCATCCATAAGCTACCTACAAGAGACTCACTTTAAACCCAAAGACATACACAGAATAAAAGTGAAGGGATGGAAAAAGATATTTCATGCAACTAATAGAGAGAAAAAAGCAGGAGTTGCAGTACTTGTATCAGACAAAATAGACTTCAAACCAAAGAAAGTCACAAGAGACAAAGAAGGACATTACATAATGAAAAAGGGGTCAATCCACCAAGAAGATATAACCATTATAAATATCTATGCTCCCAACACAGGAGCACCTACATATGTGAAACAAATACTAACTGAATTAAAAGGGGAAATAGAATGCAATGCATTCATTCTAGGAGACTTCAACACTCCACTCACTCTGAAGGACAGATCAGCCAGACAGAAAATAAGTAAGGACACAGAGGCACTGAACACCACATTAGAACAGATGGACCTAACAGACATCTACAGAACTCTACACCCAAAAGTAGCAGAATACACATTCTTCTCAAGTGCATATGGAATATTTTCAAGAATAGATCATATACTAGGCCACAAAAAGAGCCTTAGTAAATGCAAAAAGATTGAAATTGTCTCAACCAGTTTATCAGACCACAAAGGTATGAAACTAGAAAAAAATCAGGCGAAGAAATGAAAAATCCCACAAACACATGGAGGCTTCACAACACGCTCCTAAATAACCAATGGATCAATGACCAAAAAAAAACAGAGATCAAGCAATATATGGAGACAAATGAAAACAGTAATTCAACACCGCAAAATCTGTGGGAGGCAGCCAAGGCCATGCTAACAGGAAAGTATATTGCAATAGAGGCCTACCTAAGGAAAGAACAATCCCATATAAGCAGACTAAACTCACAACTAATGAAGCTAGAGAAAGAAGAACAAATGAGGCCCAAAGTCAGTAGAAGGAGGGACATAATAAAGATTACAACATAAATAAATAAAATTGAGAAGAATAAAACAATCAAATCAGTGAAAGCAAGAGCTGCTTTGAAAAAATAAACAAAATAGATAAACCCCTAGCCAGACTTATCAAGAAAAAAAGGGAGTCTACACACATAAGCAGAATCAGAAATAAGAAAGAAAAAGTCACTATGGACACCACAGACATACAAAGAATTATTAGCAAATACTACAAAAAATTATATGCTAACAAACTGGATAACCTAGAAGAAATGGACAACTTTCTAGAAAAATACAACCTTCCAAGGCTGACCAAGGAAGAAACAGAAAATCTGAACAGACCAATTACCAGCAATGAAATTGAACTGGTAATCAAAAAACTACCTAAGAACAAAACACGTGGACCAGATAGCTTTACTGCTGAATTTTATCAAACATTTAGTGAAGACCTAATACCCATCCTCCTTAAAGTTTTCCAAAGAGTAGAAGAAGAGGGAATACTTTCAAACTCATTCTATGAGGCCAGCATCACTCTAATACCAAAACCAGAGAAAGACAGCACAAAAAAAGAAAATTACAGACCAATATCCCTGATGAACATAGATGCAAAAATACTCAACAAAATATTAGCAAACCAAATTCAAAAATACATCAAAAAGATCATCCATCATGATCAAGTAGGATTTATTCCAGAGATGCAAGGATAGTAAAACATGCGAAAATCCACCAACACCATTCGCCACATCAACAAAAAGGACAAGAACCACATGATCATCTCCATAGATTCTGAAAAAGCATTTGACAAAATTCAACACCCATTCATGATAAAAACTCTCAACAAAATGGGTATAGAGGGAAAGTACCTCAACATAATAAACGCCATATATGACAAACCCACAGCCAACATTATACTGAACAGTGAGAAGCTGAAAGCTTTTCCTTTAAGATCGGGAACAAGACAAGGATGCCCACTTTCCCTACTTCTATTCAACATAGTACTGCAGGTCCTAGCCATAGCAGTTGGACAACACAAAGAAATAAAAGGCATCCAGCTTGGCAAGGAAGAAGTTAAACTGTCCCTGTTTGCAGATGACATGATATTGTACATAAAAAACCCTAAAGAATCCACTCCAAAACTACTAGGTCTAATATCTGAATTCAGCAAAGTTGTAGGATACAAAATTAATACACAGAAATCTGTGGCATTCCTATACACTAACAATGAACTAGCAGAGATAGAAATCAGGAAAACAATTCCATTCACAATTCCATCAAAAAGAAAAAAATACCTAGGAATAAACCTAACCAAGACAGTGAAAGACCTATTCTCTGAAAACTACAAGACACTCATGAGAGAAATTAAAGAAGATACCAATAAATGGAAACACATCCCGTGCTCATGGATAGGAAGAATTAATATTGTCAAAATGGCCATCCTGCCTAAAGCAATCTATAGATTCAATGCAATTCCTATCAAAATACCAACAGCATTCTTCAACGAACTAGAGAAAATCATCCTGAAATTCATATGGAACCACAAAATACCTCAAATAGCCAAAGCAATTCTGAGAAGGATGAATAAAGCTGGGGGGATTATGTTCCCCAACTTCAAGCTCTACTACAAAGCCACAGTAATCAAGAAAATTTGGTACTGGCACAAGAACAGACCCGTAGACCAATGGAACAGACTAGAGTGCCCTGATATAAACCCAACCATATACGGTCAATTAATATATGATAAAGGAGCCATGGACATACAAGGGGAAAATGACAGCCCCTTCAAAAGCTGGTGTTGGCAAAACTGGAAAGCTACATGCAAGAGAATGAAACTGGACTATTGTTTAACCCCATACGCAAAAGTAAACTCAAAATGGATTAAAGACTTAAATGTAAGTCATAAACCATAAAACTCTTAGAAGACAACATAGGCAAACATCTCCTAATATAAGCATGAGCAACTTCTTCCTGAATACATCTCCTCGAGAAAGGGAAACAAAAGCAAAAATGAACTCATGGGACTACATCAAACTAAAAAGTTTCTGTACGGCAAAGGACACCATCAACAGAACAAAAAGGCATCCCACAGAATGGGAGAATATATTTATAAATGACATATCCGACAAGGAATTAACATCCAAAATAAATAAAGAACTTCCACGCCTCAACACCCAAAAAGCAAATAACCCGATTAGCAAATGGGCAGAGGATATGAAGAGACAGTTCTCCAAAGAAGAAATTCAGATGGCCAACAGACACATGAAAAGATGCTCCACATCACTAATCATCAGGGAAATGCAAATTAAAACCACAATGAGATACCACCTCACACGAGTAAGGATGGCCAGCATCGAAAAGACTAAGAGCAAATGCTGGCGAGGATGTAGAGAAAGGGGAGCCCTCCTACACTGCTGTTGGGACGGTAAGCTAGTTCAACCATTGTGGAAAGCACTATGGAGGTTCCTCAAAAAACCAAAAATAGACCATTTGACCCGGGAATCTCACTTCTTGGAATTTACCCAAAGAATACAACTTCTCAGATTCAAAGACATATGCACCCCTATGTTTATCACAACACTTTTTCCAGTAGCCAAGATATGGAAGCAACCTAAATGTCCATCAGTAGATGAATGGATAAAGAAGATGTAGTACATATACATAATGGAATAGTATTCGGCTGTAAGAAAGAAACAAATCCTACCATTTGCAACAACATGGATGGAGCTGGAGGACATTATGCTTAGTGAAATAAGCCAGGCAGAGAAAGACATATGCCAAATGATTTCCCTCATTTGTGGAGTGTAACAATGAAGCAAAACTGAAGGAATAAAATGGCAGCAGACTCACAGACTCCAAGAATGAACTAGTGGTTACCAAAGGGTAGGAGTGTGGGAGGGCAGGTGTGGAGGGAGGGAGAAGGGGATTGAGGGGTATTATGTTTAGTACACATGGTGTGGAGTTCATGGGGAAAACAGTGTAGCACAAAAAAGGCACCTAGTGAATCTGTGGCATCTTGCTGCACTGATGGACAGTGACTGACTGCATTGGGGTATGGGAGGGGACTTGATAATATGGGTAAATGTAGTAACCACATTGTTTTTTCATGTGAAACCTTCATAAGAGTGTATATCAATCACACCTTAATAAAAAAAAAAAGGGAGCTTGAAGTTGGGAATAGAAAACGTTAAAAGTGAAGGACAGTGTAGGATCAACCATTTTTTGAAAGGAACCTTTTGTTTGGATAAACGAAGCTGAGGAAAATCAAACCTGAACCTTCACTGTTACACTCCTGTTCCTTAGAAGGGAGGGAAGTGAACTGCATAGGAGGTTTGGGACTGTAGTCTTGGGTCCTTGGGAACCCAGTAGGATCTGGTAGTCACAAATACAGGGCATTGATCTGGATGGAAAACTGATGCAGAAAGAAAACGTCTCTTTGCAGGTGTATTACCTGCAAAAGTGCAACCTTAATTTGTAAGCATAACTCTGAATCTGCTTGTGGAGGGTGATTCTAGAATTTCTAGAGAACAAGATACTTATTTTGTAGTGCCTATTATTACTGACATAGTATATGGAAAATGTTATCCAGTGGCTTTTAGTTTAATTAAGGTTAAAAACATATTCATTCCTTGGTGATTCGCTCATGACTTAAGACCGTTTTGTTCCATAGTCTTAGATTCCCCAACCAACTGAATTCCACTACTAAGATTTTCAGAAATCTAATGTAGCTGGAGAGGACTGCTTCCTAATACTGAGCCAGAACTGTTAAACCTAGCTAAATAGGTGTCATATTCCACAATGCAGTTGGCAACTCGTGAGGTTCTCAGAATGTGACATGCTATGTCCTGACTCCAAGTTGCACATTCTGCTTCCCCTAAGATACATAGAAAAAATAATCATTGTTCTTAAATACGGGTTTGGATAGTACTTTCCTTTTTCTTGCCAAGCTAATCCATCCTTATCTTAACTTTTACTAAGATGCTTTCATTGGAGCTATCCCTATGGATTGGGTGACACTCTTTCCTGTTCCCATGATTGCCTGGGCTTTCTGGACACTTAACCTTAGGCCTCGGGTGTGGCACTTGCCTTCGGCAGGTCCTTCCCCCACTGTAAACTCCTCCAGAAGCTCTGTGGGTGCCAAGTAATCAGCAACATACCTAAAAGACTGTGAGGGCAGCAGCGTTTGTTCACTGAATGAATAAATGCATAACTTTAGTATAGTAACTAGAGATGAAAGTCCGTCTGCCTCACAGACGTGTACTGTCAATATCAGACTTTGAGAATAATTTTGGGGAATGTCCATCTATGCTCTCTGTGTCTCCTCCCCACCCTGTAGTATGCAGCTCAACCAGCTTGGAAGGTAGCACTATGCCTGTGCCTTAAGCTAGTAACTTAAGCTATTAAGTTCCTATCCAACCTAGTATTTAAGAATAGTGATTATTTTTTACTATACAGGCCCCAGGGAGAAAAGCAGAGACTTAACAAAACATTTTTGTATTTCAGTGAACATTTGAAAATTTGTTGCCAAACTTACTAAGCCCACTCCAACAGTCTTTCTGATTTTGAAAATATTCCACTGGAAACAGCTCTCGGGTTACCCATTGCGTGTGAAATATAAAACCAATGTTAACAGTCTATCACATCTGTCTCAATCTTTTCTAATAATAACAGTTTTCCCCTTTTTTTTTTCGGTTTGGCAAGAGCACAAGTTTTTATGTGATTCAATTTCATAAAGTTTTTCGGAGAACATGATTGTGAACCCACGGTTGAAGCAGCATTTTCTTTTCATTCTTTCTCTACAAGCAAAATCATGAGCTACATACAAAGAATTGGCTCTGAAATGTTGAAATAGGTCTTGCTTTAAAAAAATTTTCCCCTGAAGGCTACAGTGTCCGGTAATAATTATTCCCATTGCTTCAATTAAAATAAATAAATATGGGTAGACAAAATGCATAAAAAATTTAAAAGTCCTATTTGGAGCAGAATAGGATGATGCCTGCTGTTTGTAGTGAACCCAGTGGGTGGGAACTGACCAAGGACTTGATGAGGAGCCTATTCAATCCAGTTTCCTTAGACGTAAAAATAACTGCTGGTAAAAGTTCACGCGAAGTGGCATTCCGCCCCCAATCCATTTGCATTTTTTGTTTTAAAGCCCTAAATGCCCCGGTAACGTACGCGTCCGCTCCCGGCTCGGGCGCCACTCCTAGCCGCTCCGCGGACACCGCGGCCCCGGTCGCTCCCGCCCCTCGGGAGGCCGCCGACGGGGGTGAGGCGTCCGGGCCGTCGACCCCGGGGCAACCGCGCCACCCGGCCATTCTCCCGCCCTTGCCTTTCGCAAAGCTGGCGTGCGGATGGCGGTGGTTCTCCTGCACCTCCGCCCGTCAGAAAGCGGCGCTGGTAGGGAGCGAGTGTGAGAAAGTGAACGTGTGCGCGCCACGGAGAGGAGGACTGAGAGGTGGGCTCCCGGCGTCCGAGCGCCCCGTCTGCTACCGGGCGCGCCGCGGGCGGGGGCCGCGAGCAGCCGGGCGCGGGAAGCGGGGCCGGCGGGCTCCGGGGGCTGGCGGGACGCGCGCTCCGTGCTGGCGCCCGGCCTCGAGCCCGCGCTCACACACACACACACCCCCCCCGCCGCCGCCGCGTGCCCGCGCCGCTGCGCGATGCAGTGTGGGGAATGGCTGGGGTTGGCTGAAGAGCGCACAGTGGAGTTTTAATGTCCGCCATGTTGGCCATGGCGTATTGAAGAGAGCGAGCGAGCGAGGAGCGGAGCAGCACAGCCTCCCACCCTCCCGGCTGGTGTTAGAGCCCGGACGGCGGGTTCTGCGCTCCGCCCCTCAAGTCCCCGGCAGCGGTAGGCGAGTGGGGACCGAACCCCCGGTTCTCCATGATCCCGCTGGCCGGGGCCGTTTCCCCAGAGCGGAGAGGTATCTGCTGCGCCTGAGATGAGTAAACTGTCGTTTCGGGCGCGGGCGCTAGACGCCTCGAAGCCGCTGCCGGTTTTCCGCTGTGAGGATCTGCCCGACCTGCACGAATACGCCTCGATAAACCGGGCCGTGCCGCAGATGCCCACCGGAATGGAGAAGGAAGAGGAGTCGGTACGTGTTAACTCCCCTGTCCGACCCACCACCAGGCCCCGCTCCCTCTGCTGCCTGCGGCGGCGGCGGCGGAGCAGCATACCCACACAAAATGGCCGCCATCTTCTCTTCGCCGCCGACTCTCAGTCGCCGGCCGGGTCCTTACCCCGCCTTCCCCGGCCTCGACCCCTGGCCGTCGCGGCCCGGCGGGGCCTCCTCTAAAGCCACCCACCGACCCCGGCCGCTTGTACCAGGGTCCCGCTGAGTTCCGAGGCCCGAAAGGCACAAAGGGGTCACGTGACGGAGCTGCCGGCAGCCATTTTGTGGCCTTAGTTTTCGGGTTGGGCCTTGTGCATCCGGAGAGGGGAGCGGGCTGGGTGGCGGTGGGGCTGCGGCGAGCCGGGCTCCGAGGAGGGCGCGCCTGCAGGCCTCTCCGCGGGCCGCTGGGTGGCACTCCAGTGCCGCCGCGGCCTCCGCGCGCTGCCGGCGCTGGGAGCGCAGACTCAGTGCTCAGTGGGGGAATTGCACTTCCCGGCGGCCGGGCAGCCATGGGGCTCGGAGGGCTTGGAACTTGGATCGCAGGGCTAAGAGCCTTCGGTTCCCTCTCCCTGCCACGACCTGGTGGGGGGTACTGCGTGTTTGCCCGGACGACTTACGTTATCACAAGATAAGACTTACTTTTCTGCATCCTCTTTCTGGGACTTATGCGTCCATCCCTTCCCAATTCTAGTTAGTCAGAGGACAGTAAAGTCTCCCTGACTTTCTCTGATCCTGAAGAATATATTGCAGATTTGATAGGACTGTGGGTGGGGGAGTACTTGGCTATTCTAAAACCTGTTACTTTATTATTATTATTGGGTTTTGTTTTTTTAAATAAAATTTAAGTTCACCTGCTCTCTAGTTTCTCAACATAGGGGTAGAAGAGAGCCAATTTAAATAGATGTTAATAGATCTAAATTTCGAAAGAGGATCCTTGCTTATCTATAACCAAACTAAAGTGAATTACTTCACTAGAATTGTTAACATAGAGTTGCCTAAATTGGGTGGGTTTCAGTAAATATTTACAGCTAATAGACGTTTTATCATAGACGTGGCTTTAGCTTGGTGTGTAGTTGGGTTCAGACAGAAGGGTAATAGAATCTTCCTCTCATTTCCCCAGATCCTTGACAGTATAACTTGATGACTTCTAATCCTAAGGAATTGCATACCTTGGTTTTCAGGTACAGCCATTTAAACAGGGTGCAGTGTATTGACAGTTCAAGGAAGTCAAGGAGTCGCTGGATTTCTGTGCTACAATTTTGTTGTGGAAAATTGTACTGTAATACCTCTACTTGGTACTGTACGAACTTTAAATGTAGAAATTATGCTCTGTAATGTTGATTTTGAAAATAAAGCTGTTTAAACTGTTTGGGTTGTTTAACCTAAAGTAAAATAGTTGTGACAGTCGAATGTTACTTTTGAGAGGAGTGTCTTAAATCTACAGATAAGTGGTAAGTATGTAGTAGAGACTGGTATAGTACTGACTTTCAGCGCTTTGTCTATGAGAACCTCTTTATTTACTTGTATCAACTTTAGAGTAGAATGGTGCCGTTTGTTTATTTTTAAATAAGTGATTTGTTTTTAAAAATTAAAGTACTTGTGCCTGCAGAATCTTGTCTTTTGGTTTTATTTTTGTTTGCAAGTTTTACAGATAATACTTTCAAGTTGGGATGTCGATGTTACCTTGCCCTGGAAATTAATTTGTAGTTCTTGTTTTGCAGCCCAGGAAAAGGGAGCCTTGCTAAAAAAGCAAGACAGCACTACAGTACACTTTAGAAATGTAGTTAAGTGTTGCTACTCTGAGTACTTAGGACAGTCCCAGAAGCCGCAACCAGAAAATCAGAGCTGAGCTCACCTGAAGTATTGGTGCTTGTTAAATTTTACAGATAATTTTTGATTACTGAAATGTTATCGACATTCTATAGTGTAGTGGGTATCATTAGTTTGTAACTGTAACATGTGGAGTCCGTATTTTTGAGGGCCGTGAGGGATTGTTTTTCTTTCAGACTACCTTTTTCCATTATGTCTAAAATTTCATTTTACATTCAACCAAAAGTAAGATCAGTGATACATAGATTTCAGGAAGAGATACTGAGCTTAACAGAAGAATGTAAACTACCAGATGAATAGCTTCTCTACATTCCTATGTTCATGTTGATGGTAGTAGTAGGCCATATAAATCACAATACTGAAAGTAGCATGTTACAAAATATTTAAAAAGTACACTAAGCATAAATAGAGGTAATAGAATTGAGTTAACCTTAGAAAAACAAAAACTTTGATAATTTGCAGAATGATACACTTGTGTAGACAAAGGGTTAAAATGAGCTTTTGCCTTTGACTGACACACGACAGTAATGATGTCTCTTAGATCAGAGTGACATAGGACCTGAATCAAATGTCTTGTTTAGAAAAACTGTAATCTGTGTCGATCATGAAAGATGAGGACAGTTTTGTATAGCACTACTTCATCTAAGAAAGCATTTCATCATCAAAATGTATCTGCAATATTGTGTTAACTATACCAGGTAACTTAATATTTCATTAGCAAACTTGGCAGGAATTCTAGGCCTTAAAACACTTATTAATAAAATACTCCCATTTAGTCAATTTTAGTGATACTGTAAGCTGAATGTGCTGACTTAAGGAATGCCATTTTCTTTTTAAGAAACAACTTTATGTAGTTACCTCCTCCTCCCAAAAATGGACCTTGCTCAACTTTAGAACTTAGTTCTTCCATTTTTTGATTATTGTAGTAGGATTGAAAAATAACTTCAGATTGTGATGAAGAACTTGATTGAGTCATAGATGTTAGGGATTAAACATCTGAATTGGTGTAATGTAATTGTAACTTAATAAATGAAAAAAGTAACTGATGAAGGCTTTGATTTAATGAATGACAAGTAATTTTCAAGTCAGGAAATTAAAAGACTCAGCTTTAATTATAATTAGAGATAAATTAGTCCCTTTGGGGGTAAAAAAAGAACGTTTAAACAAGCTTTGGGGGGCAGATGTTGCACCATTATATTTTAACTATTTTAAGATTGTAAACTTAAGGTCTTAACTTTAAAGTTAGGAATGTTAAAGTACTAAGCTTAGTGCCACAACTCCAACTTTAATTGAAAGGGTAACTTCTAAGACATGGGTACTATCCAGTGTTTTTATTAAAATTGACTTATTTTGGTAAAAATTGGAGCTTTATGTTGTTATAATCTCCTTAACTGTTACTTTTCACTTTAAGAAAGATACTCTTAAGCACCTGGTTTTAAAGTAGTAACAAATTGGAGCTACCTGGTTCCTATAGTAATTGACTTTTTCATTGGGATGTTCAGAGTATGTGGCTCCATATAAGGAGTAGAGGCTTAACCTGTCTTCTGTTATCTGGACTGCTTTGGGTAGGATATGTGGTGTAATTAAGATGATAATGTCATGTTTATGAAACCCTATACAGCCACTTTGGGAACTGTCAGGGCCTGCCATCATGATCCAACACCTTGCTTGCTTTAATAAGGTTTTAACCAATCAAAATAGTTTCATACACCTACATTTTCTCCCTTAAACTACATCCTTCGTTACTGACTCAAGTATACAATGTTATTAAACGCAAGTTAAGGACCATTTATAAAATGGAAAGATGTTTTTGGTTTTCATCCAGGGAAAATTGGAAATATGCACATACCTCTGGTATGATAAAAACATTTTCAAAACTTAATATTTTTTTGTTTTATAAAAATGTTTAAATCACTTTAAGTGATTTCTCATTTTTTGAAGAAACCAAGAATCATTTTTTCCCCTTTTAAAATTTTGCAAACTGACATGTTTCTTCAGTCCCTTTGTTTGGAGCTGTAAAATCAATCTAGATTTCTCCATTCTGACCACTGTTTGAAAAGTGAAGAGAAATATGTGAAATCTCAATTGCAGTAGAAGTAAAGTTTAATTTTTACAGATAGGAATTAAGGATATTTGGGGTTTTTACATTAGCAAAATTAGATAAAATCAAAGATAATTGAGAAGAAATAAAATACAGTTTCAATGATCTGCCCTGCCCAACATGTTTTTGAGTACAAGTCTCTAAGCTGGTGTTCCAAGGGTTATGTGGAAATGATTCTGGAAGTCAGTGAGTTCCCCCAATATGCATTTAAACTAATGGTATATTTTTCTAGGGAGAAAGTTCAAAATTGCCATCAATTTCTCAAGGTATTAGTAAGGAGACAAGGCAGAAAACTCACGATTTGTTCTAAAAATTTCAAACAGTCATTTGATTAGGCTTATTAGTATGACAACTATTACATAGACTTAATAGAAAGATAACAGAAAAATTAAACGCTATTAGCAACTCAGACTAAAGACTTAACTACAAAGAGAACGTCTTGAAAATTGTAATACTGGGTTTCGAAAGTATTGATGTTAGCTCTTGGCAGTATACTATTTGATAGAATTTTGGAAGGGTACCATTAGTGCCACATTTTGTGAAACAGTAATAATGAAAAGTAATGGGCTTATTTATCTAATGGTGCTTTGTGATCTGTAATGGAATTTGCTGAACTACTTTTTCTTTCTGTTAAACAGTAGGACTTCAGAGTACCATTAAATATGCAATAGCTTAAATTTTGTAAACAAGGACTAGGTTTTACTTTTATAATTTGCTTTCTATTGCATCATGGTATTTGGTAGTAATAATAGTAAAGAAACAGATGGAAGATACTTACATGTATATGTACCTAATAGCAAAAGTTCTGTCTGTATATATGAAGGTGTGGATTCTGACAATACTTTTGATAACAATTTTCCTGAAAAGTGAAAAGTACTTGCTAATCAGCAGTTGGTTTAAACAGTAATTTTAAAGCAAAGGACAGCATTTTGAAAGGAGCAGTAATATGGAATGATGGTATAGTTTGTGATTATACTTAAAAAGAAGACAACCCACAAAGAAATGATAATTTGGGAATAAAATGAATTGTGAGTCTCTCTTAAGTACAAAAGCAGTATGAAATATTTAGATAAAACTAGACAGTGTATGTCTCTTAAACATTTGAGCCCTTCGAGTGTGACTTACATTGACAGAGTACAATGACTTGTCTGTAAAAAAAAAAAAAGTATTTTATGGGGAAATCAATTAGGAAACAAGTTCAAATGTTTTAAATATCTGCTGAAACTACTTGGAGCTAACTATGTTGTCTTCAGCATATTTATAAATTGTGGCAAATATTTATTGATCAAGTGTATTAAAGCCTATGATTATATTAATGATTTTGAGCTATTACAGTATTTTAAACATAGTGGATACCCAACTTAGCACCTTTAAAAACATGAAGTAAATTCCATCCACCAACCCAACTGTAGTAGGTAGGAAAAAAAACAAAACTTTGTATTTAATAAATGTGCTGTGACATGTAATCTGAGTTACAGCTTTGATGAATAGGGATAAATGGTTCCTTGAAAGATAAAAGCTCTTCGATTTTTTGTTGCTATGGAGGTTAAAGAATTTTGTTCAGAGTTGGATGTACATTGTGACATAGTTTGCTAAATTTTGAAACAGATTTTTAAAGCAGATCATTTTTATATAGCAAGTACTGACTGAAGAAATAGGACAGGCCTTAGAGTGAATCTAGGGGCAAAGACAGCCTGGGTTTAAAATGTGCTATGGATGATACAGTTTGAACTTTTTGTATATTGGGATGGATTATTTTGATATTTTCGGAATCCCACATAATAGTTATATATCCTCTGAGAAAATGTACTTTGACTTTTGTGAACTTTAACAAGTCACCTGACCTTACTGAATGAACTTCAGTGTCTGCATTTGTTGAGTATTCTGACTTACCTCATGAGGTAGTTCTGAGGAGATTCTGACTTACCTTATGAGGTAGTTCTGAGGAGTGAATAAGGCAGTATATGTAAAAATGCTTTACAGTTTAATTCATTATTACCTCATACTAATTGAGTGTTTAGAATTGTCTTGCTTTTGGTTGATGCTGAAAAACTACTCACAATATGCAGTCCCTTTATTTGGGATTGTCTGATGTAAACATGTTAGATGTGCTGTCTATCCTGAAGAGTTGTATATAGTTGTGAAAAGTTGTGTTTTTAAATTTAGGTGATTATTAATTGGTAAAAGAATCAAATTGGGAGTTACTAGACCTGAGGCCTCATCTAGCTTCCGACTTGTATGCGTGTGTGTCTGTGTACATGTGTGTGTGCATATGCACACATGCATGCTCCAACTCACCCAGGTTTTCTTAACTGAAAAATGCAATGAGACTATGATTGTAATGAGTATATTATGTTACCAGTATATTTAAGCCAGTTGCCAAATGTATTTTGTGTGTTTATAGAATAGTCATTAAATCTTGACTTACAGTGACTTCAGTTGAATGTTATATAAACATAATTTGCCAGAAGTAAAGTAGTCTGGTGCATGGATAATTGGTTCCAGTTTAGTCTAAGTCTCAAATTCTAAATGATTTAAGGAATATAAGTGGATGTAGTAGTCACAGATTGCTTATATTAGAATTTGAAATTAGAGTCAGAATTTTGTAGTGATGGTTGCAATTCATGCTTTACCTATAAGTCTGAAGGAGAAGCAAATACTGATATGGCTGTTTTGAAATCTAAAGCAAGAATTTGGTCATTGTTCTAATGGCTAAGTGGAGATATTTAAGGTGAGGTATGTTGTACAAAGACAGAAAAAACAGATAAATCCATTTCATTCACTTTTTTTTTTTTTGTAGATAATTATTTTTTATTGAAGGATAGTTGACACACAGTATTACATTAGTTTCAGGTGTACAACATAGTGATTCAACATTTATATACATGACAATTCTAGGTATCAGCTATCACCATACCAAGCTGTTACAATATCTTGACTATATTCATTACATCCCGGTTACTTATTATTTTACCATTGGAAGTGTGTACTTCTTCATTCACTTTTGTAGCAAATACTTGTGCATTTGTTTTGAGCCAAGGACTTATAGGCACTGTGAATACAACAGTGCAGTGAACAAACCGGGTTCCTTTTTTTTATGTATCTTATATTCTAGAATGTAGGCTCTAGGAGGGCAGGAGTTTCTGTCTTTATTCACTGATGTGTTTTCAGCCCCTTAAATAGTGCCTGGCACAAAGTAAATGTTCAATATTTGTTTAACTGAATGACTGAACTCTAATGGGAAAACAGATGAAAAACCTAAAGCAAATGAATGGAAGTAAAAAAATAAATAGCCTTATGTCATAGTAGAACAAGGTAATACAGAATTTCAGGTTAGGGGTAGGAAGGATAGGTTTCAGGTTAGGAAGGAGAATAGAGTGTTCTTTGCATAGGGTGCTTAAAGAATATTGGACCTGAAATGTGAATGGTGGGAATTAGACAGCCTTGTGAAGATCTAGATAAAGAACACTCCAAGCAGAGAGATTTACAAATGCAAAGAGCCTGTGGTAGGAACTAGATAGACTAGATAGAGCCAGTACGACTAGATAGAGCAAAGTAAACAAAGGGTTAAGTAGTATGAGATGAAGACCCAGAGGTAGTTGGGGTCCACGTCTGGTAAGGTATTACGGGCTACTCTAAGAGGAGTTTGGATTGTTTTGAAATGAAGTTAGCCATTAGAGAGTTTCAGGCAACGGAGTGACGTGATCTGAATTATGTTTTTTCAAGATTATTCTCGCTACCTTGTGGAGAAGGAGTCATGTTGGGTAAGAATAAGAGTTGATGATGACTTTAATGAGGGTGGTAGTAATGGAGATGAAGAATGGGTGGATTTGAGGTATATTTTTAAGGTAAAACCAGTAACTTGCTGATAGATTTAAATGTACTATGTGGAGAGAAAGAACTGAGGATTAACCCCAGATTTTTACTTAAGCAGCTGGATGGATAGATGATTGGGCTACCTACCGAAATAGAGAAAATTGGAGGAGGAAGGGTATAGACAGGACAGATTTGTTCAGCTTGCAATGCCTCTTGTCCATATTTAGTTGGATATGCAAGAAAGTAGTGCAGTAGAGCAATTTGCACCAGAGGTGTAAAATTTGGGATTTATGGGCTGGTACTGTAAATTCAAAAATTTTGGAAATATACATCATTTTTAAAGCTGTGCCTTGGGGCTCAGGTAAAGGAGGAGCTATTAAAGAAGTAGGAACAAAATGAGGATAAGAGTGTCTTAAGAAGGAAGAACATTGGTTGACTATGTCTGCAGGGAAGGTAAGGGGAAAGTGACCATTTCATTTGATGAGATGTGCGCCATCGGCCTCTTTTGGTGGAGTGGTGGGTAGGAAAGCCCAAAGGGAATAGAAGAAATAATGAAAAATAAATGAAGGGGTCACAGCAAGTATAGATGAGTCTCTGGAATAGTTCTAGGAAAGAAACAGAAAAAATAGAGCAGTAGCTGGAGTAGGCTGGGGAACAACAAATGATTTTTTTGAAAAATGAGTTACCAAGTTCCAGCAGACAAAAACAAGGATGGCAGAGTGGAACCCTTGATTGCCCCAGTTGCTACCTAGAGAGTTTCCAGGCTGTGAGCATAGATGGGAAAATCTCAGACATCCTGACAGCCTCCTTGAGTTGAAGAGATAAGGAATTCAGAGTTTGGAGAACTGGAGTGGCTTCAAGGTAGGGTGGTAGAGCTGCAGAGAGCTCCAGAAAAGTACCCTGAGTCTATGGCTGAAAACTGATATGAGGAAGCTGCTGAGGCTAGGGAAAAAAACACCTGGAAGGAAATAGGAACAGCTCACACAGGGCTGGGAATGTGTTGTATCCTCACACTTGCCAGAATGGAAAGACCTTATAAATGGGGCATCAGGTAAGAGTTCTTGGAAGGGTTATGCAAAAAATAAGCCTCAAAAGGACCAAGCTAATTTCAGGTAACTTAACTGTTACAGATTAAAGTGCAAAAAATGTTTAAAGGAGTACTACAAGATTCTATAGCATAAAACTTTGTTTGGCATCTAAAAATATCACGGGAATGCAAAGAAGCTAGAAAATAAAACAACAAAAAGAGACATAGAAATAACTTAGGTTAATAGAATTAGTAGACAAAAGTGTTAAAGTAGGTATTATAAATAAGAAATAAAAGGTGCTAGAGTTAGTCAAATAGTTGGAATGATGTCATTAAAAATTTAGGATAAAATAACCCTATCCTCTGTGCTCCTCCTCAAGGACTTTGCTCCTAAATACGATTTCCTGTGTCTTCCCCTGAATCAATTTCATAGAGGTGTTGGTCACTAATTAGAGCAGAAATAACTTTTTTAAAGTAAGGAGGGCAGATATATGAGAAAAGGCACAGATCAGTTGGTAGAGTTGGCAGTGAGAGAATGAGATAGTTTATCCTATGATTCTGTTTTCTCTTTGAAGTAATGAGATGAGGTCATCACCTCAGTGAGGGAGCACCTTAAGAGAGAGACAGGTATGTATGGGAAAGGTAACTTACTAGAGAATGTAGTGAACTGAGGGACTGGCTGAGGGCTCAGTATTTGGGACCATTTAAAGTGAGGCCAGTCAGCTCACTTGGACAGCAATTCAAGCATTATGTAGTTATATTATAGGGTTTTTCTAGGATTGAGGTTTGCCCAGCAAGTACAAAGGAAGAAGAGAGGGATGGGGGGATTAAAAGTATTTTGGGGGTAGATTATCATGAAGGACCATGGGATCTTAAATAAACTGGGTGGGTGGGGAAAGAAGACCAGAGGGAGCTCATGAGTAGTGGGGAGATGGTAGGGCTTATAGGAGTAGAAGGCCCTTTGGGACAAATCTGTGAGAGTGGGAGGCTGGAGTAGGTACAGCGGAGCCAGGAGGGTTGTTAAAGCGGGGGCTTGATTTTAGATTTCAGGGGTGTAATGACTAGTGAAGCCAATATCTAGAATATATCCACAGGAGTGGTGGCTGAGGTGGAATGAGAAGGAAAGAGCATGGGTGAGAAGGTCATGGTATTAGATGTTTCTTCCATGTAAATATTGCCAAGAATGGTGCCAGAAGTGCAGCAGTAGTTGAGAAGAGAGTATATGTGGTAGCTTTGGGGGAAGAGGGTGATGGTATGAACTGAGGGGTTATGATTTTTGAAAGGACAGCAAAGAAGAAATGGTACAGGACTGGCAATGGAGAGCATGGAGGATAAACACTTAACCGTGTGTGTGGGGGGGGGGGGTGCCTGGGTAAGGAAACACCTGCTGCTTGAAAGGATTACAGGGAGTAGTTTCTGGAAGGCTCTGTCAGGGCAGGAAGTTGAGGGAACACGGAAAGAAGCTGAGACTATAAAGAGTTTTACTTATCTTATCTTTATTCCAGAGAACCGAGTAGGAGATTTTAGGAAGGTGGGGAATAGTAGAAGATTGGGTCAGATTAAGGGATATTAAGATCAGAGTTGTGGTAAGAGCCAGAGCAGTGCTGTTAGTCTCAGGCTCTTGTTGGTAACAGATACAAAGAATGCTGGGATTTATCTAGCCAACCTCAGATGTGCAAACAAGATAGCATCCTACTAGATAGTCTGAACTGTCTAGGACCATTCCTGCTGCATTGTTGTGTAAATACCTTTACAAAGGAGGATTTTTGTACAGAACACTTGTTTCAGGATCCAGTAAATGGACCTTTAGGGTTCTCAACATCAGAGAACTCCCCTCCCTCATCTGCAGCAGGTGCTCACCCTCAGGGTATTCTGGAGAGTAGTGCAAATTCTTCTGATAGTCACAATTTGGGGGAGATGCTGTTGGGGCCAGGAACAGTGTAAGTTCCACAATGCAAAAGATAGTCCTGCAATATAGAGAATCACCCATATGATTTGGCTATCCCACAGAACGTCCCAGTAGGTGAACTTAACATTAGTAAAAGATCTAAGTCTAGGACCTAATACCATTTTACATGTAAAGCCTTTTTTTGTTAGTTTTTTTCAGTTACTAGATTTTCCAGGACTGCAACTAATACATAAAGTAAGGAAATGTACTTCGTTTTGTTTAGAATTTTTCCAGCAGTTGCTACTGTTTGGGAAATAACTTCAACAACACCCTTTGTGGCATTTTAATCAACAGTAGCCCAGACCTGCATAAAGTCTGGATTTTTAGCTACTACATTCATAATGATTCTATGTAGCCATGTTAGCATCTGTGGTTTACTTTCTGTCTTCCTGGGTATATACCCCAAGCATTTACATGTTGAAATACATATTTTATTGTAAATAACTTTTATTTCTGTGTTTTGCAGTTAGGTTCTTGGAATGATTATTTGAAAAAACCATGTACAAGTAGAATAGGAAGGAATTTGAAAGAAGTATTGGGTCTTACGGGGTTGAAAACTATTCTACTGGATATTGGGTCTTACGGGGTTGAAAACATGAGCTATGGAGTTAGGTTTCAGTTGAAGTTCTGGTCCTATTTAGACTTAACCCAAGTCTATTTAAATGTACTGTAAGAATTAAACAAGATCTTATATAAAGTGTATAGCACAGTGCCTTTAGTATATGCTCAGGTCTTTTTAACTTACTATTTTAGTTTCATTTTTAGTCCTTGAAGGAGAGAAATGTGTTTTTGAGGTAGGTTTTTAAAAATTTCAATGAAGTTCCATAACAAATGGTTTCTGTTATGGAGTAGTTTTGATAATGGCTACCAATTTTTATACATACCAGTTGTATTTATGATAGAATGTGACATAATAAGCAAAATATCCAAAAACATGGCCTTAAGTAGACAGGGATGTCAACCCAAGTGGACTGTTTTCTCAACTTAAATACATGGTTAATTTCCCAGTGGATGCCTAAGATATAGGTGTATACTTATGTAAATATATATTTATATAGCTATATGTATAATATATATCATGTGTTTTAGAGTTATCAGCTGCAAAGGAAGTAAGTGTTCTGCACTTTTTAACAGGTCTACATTTTAGTGATTTTCAGTTCTGGTGTCTTCTTGTAAATCAGTGCATTTGGATCTAAGAATTCCTTCTGAAAGATTAGGGTATCCTCTTATTCTTACTCTGAATATCCAACCCCCTCAAAATTGTAAGGGTGATCTTTTTAAAATGTTGAGTCTGCTTGTTACTTTGATAACAATCCTTAAGTTGTTCCTTTTTCTGATAGAATAAAATGTAAAAACTCCTTAATGGCCTGCAGAATCTGACCTCTGTCTCCATTTCTAGTTTTCCCTTCCTGTTCCAGAAGCCCTTTGTAATTTAATACTCCCTAATTTAGCATCTTGAAACAAGCACCTGTTACAGTTTCTGAAGGCTAGGAATTGAGGAGCAGCTTAATCTGGGTAATACTGGCCAATAACGGCCAATACTGGCCCAGGGTTTTTCATGAGGTCCCAGTAAAGCTCTTGGCTGGGGCTGCAGTCTTCAAAAGCTTGACCAAGTGGAGAATTTCACTTTGAAGCTCACTCACCACAGCAAGCCTTTGTTCCTTGCTGACTGAAGACCTCTGTTCTTGAGCTTCTCAGTTGCTGTCTCAGTGTCCTCACAACATAGCCGCACACTTTCCCAATGTGAGTAATACAAAAGAAAGTACAGATGAGAGCACACAAGACAGAAACCATGGTCTTTCCTCTATGGCTTAATTTTGGAAGTTACATACCATCACTCCTGTCCTTCCTATTGGTCACACAGGCCAACCTGGTAAATGTAGGAGGGGACTACATGAGGCTATAAATGCCAGGAGATCGGGATCTTTAGAGGTAGGCTACCAAAGTCCCCACATGCAAAATGTTCTCACCCACTCCCAAAGCCCCCAGAAGACTTGTCTCATTACAATATCAGCTTGCAATCCAGAATCTCATCCAAATTGGTTTCAAGTACAGTTGAAGCTTCTCAGATGTAATTCCTTAAGTATAGCTTCTCAAGTACAAATTCCTCTAAACCTTAAGCTGGAGAGATACCTGCCCCCTTCCACTCCCATACCCAGTATACAATATTGGGTCAGGCTTAGGATAACCACTATGAAAAAGTCCTATTCAAAGAGAGGCAGAGGGAAATCCCTGGTCCATAAAGTTCTGAAATTTGCTCAGGAAAATGGTGGTGGTCCCTTGATTGAGAATCCATTTCTGGATGTAATTCATCCAAGGCTTTCAGCTTTGCCCTTTGGGCATTCAGTTTTTCTCCTTTACTCACCCTTCCCTTTTCATGAAAGGTAAAACATTTCTACTGAGTTTTCTTAGCTTGCTTCCTGCCAATTTTTGGGACTCTGAAGACCTTCATTTTGCATCACCTCGTCTCCTTCAGTTCAAGATGACAGTATTTCCAGATGTGTAACTTTTAAAAAACTTGGTCTTCTATGAATTTTATCAGGATCCTTTCCTTTAGTTGAAAGCCACACTCATAAATCTCTCTGAGATAAGCCTTTTCTTGAATGAATCTTTGAAGGACATAGTTCTCTTTTGCAGGCCTTTGTGTGGCACCATCTTTGATCTTTTTGAGGTCTTAACAAAAGACTTTACAGTCAACTTCCTCAAGTTTGTTTTTAGACTGTGTTCTATCAGTGCCCTGGATTTGATATGGCTCAGAACCCATTTTTAAATTTTAGCATTGTTTGTAATCTGGAGAGACTGCAAATTTTCAAAGCCTTCAAGTCCTGGCTCCTTTAACAGTTCTTTTGTTTAGTTTATTTCTCATTTTTACCACATAGAGCAGAAAAACAAGGCAGCTCTTTCAACTGGTTGAAAATCTCCTTACCTGAATCACCCAGTTAGTTCATGAGGTAAATTTCTACCCTTCAGAAACACCATGAGGCTTTAAGCTTATTCACTGCTACTGTCCTCAGAGCCCATAGATCTAGTTCCAAAACCCCTCTTAGGTTTTTGTCATCCAATGAGGAATCTCAGTACCATCATATTGTCTACTGCTGCATAACTATTTATCCAGTGTTTAGCAGCTTAAAACAACAGACTTTAATCTCAGTTTTTGAGGGTCAGGAATCTGGAAATGGCTTTAGGGGGGTGGTTCTGGCTCAGTCTGCAGAAAGCGTTTCAGTGTCGCAGGAATCTCAGCTGGAGAATCTGCTTCCAGGCTCACTCACATTTTTGGCTGGAGGTTTCTGTTCCCCCTCACACAGGCCGCTCCATTGACTGTCCTCTCACAATCCGACATCTGACGTCCCCAGAACAAATGATCCAAGAGAAAGAGTGTGGCATATGAGTAAGGGAATGCCGAAGACAGAAGCTGCAATCTTTTTAACCTAGTCTTGGAAGTGACTGGTCATCACTTCTGCCATGTGCTGTTGGTCACACAGACCACTGGTATAGTGCAAGAGAGGACTACCCAAAGTGTGAATACCAAGAGTAAATATAAATTTGGCCATCTTGGAGCCTGGCTACCACAAGCCTTCAGCTCAATAAAGTGAAACTACTTCCTGTATGTAATGTTCTCTGCCTCTGCTTACACTACCCGCTTTACTCAAATACCTTTCCCTTCCCTGTGTTCACTAGACAAACACCTGATTGCTGTCAACTTCTTGAATCCTTACTTGACTTACTCTTTCTAAGGCCTGTCACAGCACCTGAACTCTCTTACAAAACAGATTCATTTCTATGATTGTTTTCTTTACTACACTATAAACTCTTTGAAAACGGTGTATCTTAAAGACTTAATATTGGTCTGGCACAAGTATTTCTTTAATGTTTAAATAGTTTGGGAAAAATCTAGGTACTTTGTGATTGTTTTCTAAAATGGTGATCAGATACCTATTTTAACTGCTTTTGAGCTTTTGGAGTAAAGCTTTTAATGTAGGATTTTAAGCTGTGGTTTTGTGTGTTTTTGTTGTAAGACTGGGAAAGACATGAGACATTCTAATAATTAAGCCACAATTTTAAGCCAGAGAAAATGTTATGGCCTCCAATATGTTTTGTGGAACATCTGATTTATCAAGTATTTGTAAATTTAAAAAGTATAATGCTAAACATGAAGTCCACAAACATGTCTTTCCCTTCAAGGGGCTTATAATTCTTATGGCAAATAAATCATAATCTTAGGCAAACTTTTTAAGTCCCTGTTTGAAATAAAAAATACCTGTGTTTACTTTGGGTAGTTGATATGTTACCACTCAGAATCTAATTAATTTGTGTAAACCAATTCTAACATTAAGTTCCTAAAAAGGTACTTAAAACTTTTCCTGAAGAGTCATCTCTCTTCCCATTTGAAGTAAACAAATTTACATATGTAAAATCAAAATTATTTTATTCTAAAGGTTTTACATTAAAATTCCTTCTCCCCGATCTGAAAGTCTTTTGAAAATCAAGATTTTGGTTACAGTTACTTTTTAATCTTCTTTGAAGTTTTCTTTTGATTGGTTGGTTGTGTTCTTACCTGCTGTAGTGGCATTTTGACCTTTCAGAATTCTGTGAATTTTTTTCCTTGGTGAACTTTTCCTTTGTAATACAATTCCAATAAAATAAAAGCAGCTTTTTCTCTTCATACCAGGAGATGTCATAGAATCAACTTCATAAAAATATATTCCTTGATTCTTTTGTCTCAGCTTTTTCTATATCTGTTTAAAAATATCTGAGTTCTACCTTATTTTTTGTCTCAGCTTTTATGCTGTAGTTTTGTAGAACGAATACACTTAAGAAATTCCTCCTAACTTTTGTAGTGATGAAACATTTTTGGGGTTTTTTTGAAAATGGGACAGAATAAAGAGATGCTTGTGATAGGATGAACATTTTTCCCCTTGTCTTTATATTTTTAGAAATGGGATTTTTCATATAAAGTTTCTCATTTGAACCTTAATTCCTATTCATATCTAGACTCCTCTTTCTCAGGGATGGCTAATACTTTGTATCACTGACAAGAAAACCAACTAAATAATTATGACGTCCTTTTATTTCTAGCCCCAGCTACCTCAAATCCTTCCTGGAATAAATCTTATTTGAATAAAAAACGTGTGATTTCCAAGATTCAGATCTAGAAAGTTTTCACTAAGTAGTTTTGCCTTATCATTTGGGAAATACTGGAATACAATCTAATGTTTACTATATGAAGTGGCACAAAACAAAATGACCAGTCTTTCCTAACATGTATACATTCTAAAAGTATTGACTGAGACCTGTTGGGAGAGGCATCCTCATGATACGAGTATAACATATTGGCGTTTATGCTGTCCTCTTACTCAGTCTAATGTATTCAGATTTACTATAGATCAAAGTGGAGAAATTAGACAACTAGGGTGGAAGTTCCAGTGGGCTAACTAGAGGTTAAAATACCCTGAATAAAAATTCCAGTGTAGTGTTGTTTAATTTCCTAAATAGTTTAAATGCCATTTCTGCTGCCACTTCCCTATTTCAAGGTATTATCATCTCTTACCTAGATTTCAGTACCTTCTAACAAGTATTTCCAAAACCACAACTACTCCCTTCCCTGGTACTCTTTCTTAACCAGTGTTGTGTTTTCTGTCAGTGGTCCTTTGAAAACTGAAATTTCATTGTGTCACTTCTTTTGAAAACTCTATAAAGAGCTTATATTGCTCTTAAAGTGGTTTATATGTAATCTGGCCCCTGCCTCCTTTGGCTTTCTCCAAAGCCTCCAAGTTCCTTCCATGTACATGTAGACAACTATCCCATGTACTGAAACATTCTCCTCTGGGTTGGTTTAGTATTCTCCCACTGATCCCTCAGATCTTAGCTCAAGGTCACTTCCTTAAGTACCTGCCAATTAGGAAAGGTCTGTTACATGCTCTCATAAAATCACATTCTTCTTAGCAATTACTGTTGTAAACTCCCATTTCATTTATGTGGTTATTTGATCAGATGAATCTAAGCTCCAACTTCCTTTACCATTGGAGCTTAATGCCTTCAGTTTTTGTTGTATGAATGACTGGATTGCCCTATTGTTTAATTTATTCGTATGTTTCTAGTTAATCTGTCCCAGAGCTGTGTTAAAGATTAGGAGCAGAACTCCTGTTGTTAATTTCGAATTACATGAGGATAATGATGGTTCCATTAAGTTCTGCTACCATGAGATTATTTTGTGATTAGACAAGTCACAACTATCAGACCTCACTTTGACCATTTGCAGAAGGAACTTGAGCTAGTTGATCTAGAAGCTTGGCTCTGGCTCAGATGTTAAGTGACAAGGGTTTCCCTCTATCTGTCAGACAAGCCAGGCAAGATTATACTATAAACATACAATCCTGAAATCTTAGTGGCTTTGTAACAGATGGATTTCTAACACTGCATTGTCCATTGGGTTGATCTGGGGGTTCTGCTCTACAAGAAATCACTCCAGGATCCAGCTAACAGAGCAGCATCCGTCCTGAACATTGCTGGACACTGAGGAAAGAGCTCTGGAAGAGCTAATATCTTGTATCAGTTATTTGAATGCTCTGGTCAGATGTTACATGTCACCTCAGCTTATGGCTTGTTGGCCAGAACTAGTCACATAGCTCCCCCTAACCTTAAAAAGACCAGGAAGTATAGTCCTACCATATGACCAGAAGGCGAAGAAGAAAAATATTTGGCAAACAGCACTGACAGATCTGCCTTTCCAAAGATTTTGATCACTCTCTTTCCCACAAAGTATACTTATCTCCTCTCTAGTGAGTCCAGTTTGAAAGTCCAGCTAAACAGCATCAAGCTTGAAGAATTAGGGTTTCCAGGTGATACACATAATTCTCTCTGCATCAGGATTGGATGTGCTTCCTCTTGATGTGGAAATCTGTGAATGAAAATACTATTTGCACACACACACAGACACACAGTATATAAAGGGATAACCACAGTAAACACTCCTGTATGAATAATGAGAGGCACAGCATTCCCTAATCCATAGCAACTCAAAAAATCCCAGAAGGCTGACTTTATATGAGCTGCTTCCCCTAGAGAATATTCTTGTTTAGGTACTAGATGTGTTCTCCTGGAGGGAGGGGCTCCCCAGTCCATGATTCCTGTGCTGCTTGGCCTTGGCCCTGGCCCTAGGAGATTCTTCCTTTTCCATCGTCCTCCTTAGCCTCATCTGAAGTAGGTAGTGGAAAATATGGCTTTTGGGGGCCAATTCACTTTGCAGTCTGCTTCCTGCTTGTACAAGATTGGAGACCTAAGTATACTTTTAAATCATTTTAATCTGGGCTCTTGATTTTTGTTTGTGGTAGCACAACTTTGTAAGCCTCTCATGTGTTCCCATTTAGTGCAGTATGCCAATAGCCTGCACTCAGAGTCCTTCACTAAATATGTCTTAAATGCTAATACCATAAATCTGTGAACTTCTGCTGGAAAAGCTACACCAATCTGTCTCTTTCTGCTGGGCCTTTTGTTCATCTGAAAGTATTAACTGGGTGTCAAGAGTTTTCATTGGGTGTCTGCTCTGAGACTAATCCATTCAAATATTGTAACTGAGAATCTGTGGCCATAGACTTGATTTGAACATTCCTCTCAAGATTGACTACTCTCCTTTGTTAATCAAAGGCTGCCTTAGTTTTTTAATTTGTGGCTTGGGATGAGAAGCACTTTTCAAACACTGCAACTTCCCAAATTTTTGGATTCTTCCCTTTCACTCCTGCTTACAAACTAAATTTTAAAATTTGTTACTTTATTGTAATACCAAACAGAGCAGCCAACACACTTCTCATGTTCAGTATTTTTAACCTCTTCTAGAGCTACAGATGTATTAAGTACATTATCTGCTTTTTAAGTTACCACAACTGACTTTTACTAAATGCTTTGAATTTCTTAAAACAGATTGCCATCCTGAGAAGTTTCCTTGTTTTCTGGCCCCCAAACTAATGCATATATTTTGGTCTTTGTGTGGAAACAGTACCCCACTTCTAGGACCAATTTATGTCAAGAACCTAGGTTATGATACGGTAACAACCTAGAAAGTTTATTTCTGTTGTATTTTATTGTGGATCAGCTGGGAAACCAGGATGATTCAGCAGTCAACATCTCAATCATGGTGACAGGTCAAAGGAGTGCCTTGAAAGATTTCACATCTTGCATCAGCAATAAAATACTCTGGTCCAGAAATAACCTTAAGTCACTTTGACTCTCAATTCATTGGCCAGAATAAGTCACCTGACCCCACCAACCGCAGGAGGGCCAGGAAGTACATTGCACTCTGTGCCAGCAAGAAGTAATTTGATGAACTAAAGGTAATTACACTTTCAGTATTCATCCTTGTACTGGGGAAAGAAGATGAAGAAACAAGGATATTTATTGTAGATTAAATCCTACAACTTGTATTTTTGCAGTGAGCTAACTGTCCTCTGTATTTAGAGGACATTTGTAAAGATAGATAAAGACGGAGCTTCCGTAGACCATGTTTTATCTCTTCTGAGCTTAAGGTCTTTATCCTTCTTCACTCTATAAATAAAGTAAATTTTGCATTCTCACCATTATTTGGCCAGATTATGATATAAACATCTCACCTACTAGAAGGCATATTTTGATTGTCTTGGTCACATTGAAATAAACATACATTCCTAATTAAGTACAGGTGTAACACCAGTACTTTGCCACCATTTATTACTGAGAAGTTAATTTGTCTTTATAGGGATTTTTTTTTAAAGGATTGACTGGCAGTGTCTGCCACAGTTTGCTTTTTTGAAATAAGATAGTGAAGGTACATTTTTGTTCAGGTATATATATAGCAGAGTCAACCTTTAATTCTGACCAAATGTAATGCAACTCCTGAGATGATGCAGACTTTTAGCATGGCTTATTTAATACATGGGAAACGTTTCATAAATATTATCTGGAAGGATTCTTTAGTTGAGTTCTTTCATCTCTTTCTGCTGTGAAATAAGAAAATTTGTGTGATGTTTATATGAGCCTAAAGACCTTTGCAAGAAGGAATATAACCTCCCTTCTCTTATGGTTATAGATACCACCTGAAGAGATAATATAAATATTTTAGGATTATAACTGAAACTGCTGTCAGCATGTTCAACTTTTGTAACTGTTTTCCTTTCTTCCCCAAGTAAAAGTTGTTAGGCATTTTTTTCTGATTGCTATAGGAAAGAGGAAACCAGATTTACTTCAGGTAGCATTAGAAGTTTTAAAATGTTCCAGTGGATTATTGAATATCCTTTGTGGGATGAAGTGTATGGTGTTAGTAATCTGTGAAATGAATTACTACCATTAATTTAACCTGATCAGGAAAAGTGGAAGAAGAAGTTTCCTTATAACTACAATATACTTGTTTCTTTTTTGTTTTTTACTTTAAAGTGTGTAGAGAGATCTCATTCTCCTGTAAAAGCTGAAGAGGTAACTGATTTTAGTTACTACTCTATGGTGCCTGAAATTGTCAGATGAAGTCCTTACATTCTACAGTGAGATTTGATTATTTTAAGAGGTTAGGATTATTTTGTTATGACAGCCTGCCAATAAAAATTAACTGGAACTCTAAAATGTCTTCTTTTGTAGGATTAGTAGGAGAAAGGATATCTTTTGAGGAAACACAAGGTAAATTTGAAACTAGTCTTATTGATTGATTCATAGCTATGATCAAACAATCATTAATAATTTAGGCTATTTATTAAATTTGCCTATTTCACTAATAATACACTAGGACTTTATGGACGTAACTTCATGTAATCCTGAGTGCAAACTTGTAAGTTAGGTAGCATTTTCTGCCCTTTACTAGTAAGGGAAAAATTTTTAATTGGTTTCATTATTTACATTTTGAAGAGTCAATAGATGTGTGCCAAGATGTTTACTTACATTTGTTCTCACTTTATCCTAATAATAGCACTTACCTCATTTTACTAATAAAAAAATTGAGGTTTAAAGAAGTAACGATTAGTAAATGGCATGATTAAGATTCTAATCCAGGCTTCTGACATCAAAATGTGCTGTTAAATAGTATACCTTGGTCTTCCTATTTGATAAAGAGTATTCTAATAAAGTTAGAAATTTTATTTCTGCACATGTTGAAAGTAATTTATGGTACCAAATAACTGTACATTATTCTGGAATAGAATATTCTGGAATTATGAAATACATGTTTTCATCTACTACTGTGCTGTTACTTCAAATAAAGGGAGAATGAGTTTTGAGAGGGGGAGAAGAATGTACACTTAAACAAAAAGGTTTTGAGATTATCAGAGCCCCTTTTATATTTTAGCACTGCAGGAAGACAACTGCAGAAATTATACAGGGTGTTTTATGGCTTTGGTGAAACCACGGGACTTGGTGTTAGTTAAGAAAGGAAAAAAATTATGTAAGATTATTTTAAATTTTAGTCTGAAGCAAATAAGTACCCTGTATGAACTATGACTTCTTCTATACTAGCCATGTTACAGTATTTCACTGTTATCTTAAATATGCACAAATCTTATCATTTCATACAAACCCTAAAGGTTTATATTTTTTGATGGGAAAAATATTAATAAAAGCAGTGTAAGAAGAGCTATGATTGATTGCTGTGTTGACTACAAGGAAAATACAATAGATAAATCTGTTATTTTTGATGGAAGAACTGGGGGATCAAATTTAGTCTAACTTGAGAGTTTGTTTAACCTTCTTAGTTTATCACATAGGTCCTTACGTGTCTCGTTTGGTAAATCAGTTAGTAACCTGACTTTTTTTATGGTAAATTATGTAATAGTATCTAAACAAAGTACTTCTAAAGCCAAATGAGTTCCTTCTGCATTTCCTTTTAATAAAAGGATTTCCTTCTGAGCAGGAAAACTCACATTAGTAATTACTTCTATAAAAATTATTTTGGTTGGTATTTATATGATTATACCATTATATTTGATTATACCAATATTTCCTATTTGGTAAATGTTGTGTTAAAGATAAAATCAAAGTGTTGGAAGGCTAGGGGAAGAAGTAACAAATTTTAATGTTTTTCTTTGTCCAGTCAGCAAGATACAATACTTACTAAAGAAAATCATAACTTTACTCTTTACTGTGAACCCCTGTATGCATGTAGGCACTATAGATGATTAAGAGTAGTTAGTTACACAGGGAAACGTGTACCTGGTCTTGGCTCTCCTGTGACTTAATCTTCCTCAACTCCATCCTTCATATCCAGGGTGCCTGGGTAGTACCAGGAGTTAAGGTTTATGAGTTGTAATCTAGTAAAGCACTCTAAAGATGAACAAGTAAGAGAGGATAATCTGCTGTTATTCTTTAAATTTACCTGGTTGTAGCTTCCCAATGATCCTTGTAGCCGTAATGCTGTTGCTCATCTCTTTAGCTGTTTAAAGTCCTTTCTGCTTCTCTCTTAGTATTCTGAGTCCTCCCCTGAGTACCAACCAGAACTCAGCCATACATGGGGAAGGCAAAAGAAGACAAGAAGGAGGAATTAAGCTACAGTAGAAAGACCATGGGGTTCTGGAGTCAGACCTCAATCCAAATCCTACTTTCACCACTTCGGGCAAGTGACTTAATCTTACTGAGTTTCACTTTCCCTGTAAAATAGGTATAATGATACATCTTCAGAGTGATGATATAGGGTCTGAACATAGTGGTAATATTTTTACTTAATAAGCTTCCCTCTTCTCTCTGTCATTTACATGCTGTAACTAGTAGAGCATGGTTTGTATCTGCCAGTGATCCACCTTATCACAATCAGACTGCTGGATCTCCAAAATTAAATAGAGCACAGATAACTGTCTGTAGTGAGAGTCTGCAAACATTCAGTAAACAGTCAGTGTTTCAGGCTTTTCAGGCCTTATAGTCTCTGTCACAACTACTCAGCTGCTGTTGTCAGGTGAAAGCAGCCGTGGACAATATGCAAACACGTGAGTGTGGCTGCTTTCTAGTAAAACAAAAACTGTTTACAAAAACAGGCAGCGGATGGGATTGCTCACTGGGCTGTAGTTTACCAACCCCTAATTTGTGTTACTGTCCATAAAAGGGAGTTCTCTTGCCTGAGATTTCATAGTCTTACTAGAGCTCTCCTTTTTAAAAGTAAGCAATGAAAACTACCTCTGTTTGAGTTGAACTATGGAGCCATGAGGTTATGTTTCCCAAAAATTGATGAAATTATTTTGTTGTAGAAGAGAATGGTTTTTGTATACTGTAGTTTAACATTATAACTTTATTTTAATGCTCACCTTGGTCCCACCAAACATTTAGATAAATCACAGTTACAATGGTCAGTGAATAATCGGGAAATGTTGACTTAGATATTACTTATTTGGAAAATCATGGGGCATTTTGGCATATGTAAAAATTTATGAGCATTCTTCTATAAAGAAACTGTTCAGCATTGTTTATCCTGTCTATTCATTTCTCAAAATTATTTGACTGTAGAACTCAACATAACACCTGATGGATAGCCCTTGAATTTACTATTCAAGACAGTATTCTGAGACTGTCTAGTTTAGGTAAGGAAATTAAGAGCCAGAAACTTCACTGACTTATGGGGATCATGCA
The DNA here is from genome assembly GCF_030020395.1 of Manis pentadactyla. Lineage (NCBI taxonomy): Eukaryota > Metazoa > Chordata > Mammalia > Pholidota > Manidae > Manis > Manis pentadactyla. The sequence continues at coordinate 117,841,056 of NC_080021.1, read as the reverse complement.
GTTACTTGGCAGCAATTCTGGAAGAAGTACTTGCATCCCTTCCTCTTGCTTACATAAAGTCTACTTTTTTTTTCTTTTGCTCTTAGCTTTAAAAAAAAGACTGTTATTTGGAAATAATTTCAAACTTACAGAAAAGTTGGGAGAGAATAGTATACCCATATATGCCATATGTTACTAACATTTTGCCCCATTTGCTTTGTTTTTTCACTCTTTCTCTGTCTTACATACACACACATTTTTTCATTTCCAAACCACTTGAGAGTAAGTTGCCTCCATCATGGTCTTTTATCACTAAGTATTGCAATGAGTGTTTAATCTTTTATGATGTAGACATTTGATAACAATTCTTTTGATTTTTTTTTTTAATACAGTGGTCCCATTTTGGGTTTGTCTGATGTTTTCTCAATTAGATTCAAGTTTACATTCCCAGTTGGAATATGTATGTGTTTGAGGGATATTAGATTGTCATGGCATCACACCTGGAGACAAAAATCTGTGTGTCCCTCATTGCAGTGTTCATTCTAACCACCCAAAGTGAGGTCCAGTTTCTCCACTGTGTGTTTACTAGTTTTCCCTTGCAACTCACTAATAAGTAATCTGGGAAACCTATATCCTTTTGAGAGTTAACATAGTGAAGTCGTTAAGCCCTCATAATCAAGTCACAGCTAGTTTTGATCCAGTCAGCAGCATGAACATAGATATGCAAGTTTACTGATCTGTAAAATAAGAGATGATAGTTGCCACTTCTTTTTCTACATGTATAATTATTATATAATTATAATACTGGTATAATTATTAATAATTATGAGCTTTAATAAGGTAAGTGAAGCTCAGGCCTGGTATATAATAAAATGCTTATTAGTACATGTTAATAATTATTATTTTGGTTCAGAAAGATGAATTAATAGGCCTAGTAATAAAACCTAATGCTTTATACCCCAAAGCTAAAAAGGACTTCACAAAATCATTTCTTCCAAGTAGATTGATGCATGATCGAAGATGAATGCCTTTTTAAAATACCTCATTATTGCCCGTACTTTTGGCACTCTTCCTGACCCTTTTTGCCCTTCAGGTGTGTGTGAGGCAGGCAGTTGAGGGGTGAGACCCCTATTGGGATTTTTTTTTTTTTATTCTGACTTGCTTAGTTTCTTTATGAAATAGATATTTTAAAAGTTACTCCTTGTTTTCTGTGTTACCATTGTAACAGAGGGGTAGGTATCCTAGTAGAATTACAAAGAATAGAGGTTTCGATGGACAGGGGACATCACACATAGGTATTACTAGAGGGTTCTACTAGATGCTCCCTGTGGCTGGAGTGTAAAATTCAGGGTAGAAAGTGGTAAGGTGTTGGACTGGAAAAATTAGCTAGAGCTAGATCATGAAGGACCCTGTAGTGCCAAGAAGTTTGAATTTAATCATGTAGGCACTGGGGAGCTAAGGCTTAAGTGTGAGAGTGACATGATCAAACTCTTTTAGAGAGACCACTGGCAGCTATAGAATTGAAGAGTAGTATGATTCTAGAGGTAAGAAGGCTAGTTGCTACCTGAACTATGACAGTGGTATGGAAAAGCACTGAATAGTTTTTAGACATAAAACGCATGTTATTTGACTTGGAAATAGAGAAATAGGAAGCAATAGCGAGCTGGAGAAATGAAGGCTTTTGGCTTGGGTGACTGATGAATAATAGTGCAATTCACTGAAATAGGTAATACAGGAGGAGGAACAGGTTGAGAATTGGCAGATAGAGTGTTGATGTTATGTGAGATGTGTCTATGGAACTTACAGTAAGAGGTTGTCTCCATACATGTGCCTAGAGTTGAGCAGAAATCTGGGCTAGAAATTAAGATTTTTGAGTCATGTCCTCAGCATTCAAATGGTAGTTAAAGCCATGATACTGGATGAAATTGCAAGATTATGTAGAAGGGCTAACTAAGGACTAGGTCTTGGTGCAGCTTTTCTTTGTATTAGATTAAATAAACAAGTTTAGTTTTAGACAAGTTTAAATTAGATATGCACTTCATTCAATGTTTTAGGGTATTAACCTCGAAAAATGAGAAACACAGATATATTGCAGGTTTGGTTCCAGACCACTGCAGTAAAGCATGTGTCTCAGTAAAGCAAGTTGGATGAGTTTTTTGGTTTCCCAGTGTGAATAAAAGTTACCTTTACACTATACTGTAGTCGTGTTTAGTATGCAGTAGCTTTATGTCTATTTAAAAAGTACCTACCTTAATGTTAAATATACTTTATTGCTTAAAAAATGCTAACCATCATCTGAGCTTTCAGTGAGTCAGTCTTGTTGCTCATGGAGAGAGGCCTGCCTTCGTGGTGATGGCTGCTGACTGATAAAGTTGTTGGTTGCTGAAGACTAGGGTGGCTGTGGCAGTTTCTTAAAGTAAGGCAACAGTGGAGTTTGCTGCATTCCTTCCACAATTTCTCTATAGCATGTGATGCTTCTGTTTGATAGCATTTTTCCCAAAGTAGAACTTTTTTCAAAATTGGAGTCCATCTTCTCAAACCCTGCTGCTGCTTTATCAACCAAGTCTATGTAATACTCTAAATCCTTGCTTTCATTTCAGCAGTCTCCACAGCATTTTACCAGAGTAGATTCCATCTCAAGATAACAACTTTCTTTGCTCATCCATAGGAAGCAGCTTCTCACAGGTTCAAGTCAGATCATGAGATTGAGTAATTCAGTCACTTCCTCAGTCCCCCCTCAGTCCTCTTGCTGTTTCCACCACATCTGCAGTTACTTCCTCCACTGAAGTCTTGAAGCCCTCACTCAAAGACATCTTTCAGGGTTAGAATCAACTTCTTCTAAACTCCTGTTAATTTGATATTTTAACCTCTTCCCATGAATCACAAATGTTCATAATGGTATCTGGAATCGTGAATCCTTTGTGGAAGGTTTTCAGTTTCCTTTGCCCAGATCCGTAAAAGGAATCAGCATCTATGTCAGCTACAGTTTTAAGAGATATATCCACTAGAATAAGACTAGAAAGTTGAAATGACTCCTTGATCCATGGGCAGTAGAATGGATATTGTGTTAACAGGCATGAAAACAATATTATCTCATTGTCCATCTCCATAATCTTGGGTGACCAGGTGCACTGTCAGTGAGTGTTGATATTTTGAAAGGAATCTTTTTTTCTGAGTGGTTAGTCTCAGCAGTGGGCTTAAGATACTCACTAAACCATGTTGTAAACAGATGTGCTGTCATCCAGGCTTTGTTGTCCCATTTATACAGCACAGGCAGAGTAGATTTAACATAATTCTTAGGACCCTAGGATTTTCAGAATGGTAAATGGGCACTGACTTCAATTTAAAGTCAACAGCAACATTAGCCCCTAACAAGACTCAGATTGTACTGTGGAGCTTTGAAGCCAGGTGTTGACTGCTCCTGTCTAGCTATGAAAATCTTAAATGGCATCTTCTTCCAATAGAAGGCTGTTGCATCTACATTGGAACAGTAACCACCTTCATTAATGATCTTAGCTAGATCATCTGCATAACTTGCTGCTGCTTCACCTGCACTTCTATGTTACGGAGATGGCTTCTTTCCTTAAACCTTATGAACCAGCCTGTACTGACCTCAGACTTTTCTTCTGCAGTTTCCTCACATCTCTCAGCCTCCATAGTATTGAAGAGAGTTAGGGCCATAGGGCCTTGCTGTGGGTTAGGCTGTGGTTTAAGGGAATGTTGTGGCTGGTTTGATCTTCTGTCCAGACGACTGAAATTTTGTCCATATCAGCAGTAAGGCTGTATCATCATTCACGTGCTCACCAGCAGAGCACCTTTAATTTTCTTCAAGATGTTTCCTTTGCATTCACAACTCGGCTGGCTGTTTGGCACAAAAGGCCTAATTTTCAGCCTGTCTCAGTTTTTGATATGCCTTCCTCACTAAGCTTAATCATGTCTAGCTTTTGATTGAAAGTGAGAGACATGTGATTCTTCCTTTCACTTGAACTCTTAGAGGCCACTGTAGGTTATTAATTGGCCTAATTTCAATATTGCTATGTCTTAGGGAAGAGGGAGGCCCAAGGAGAGAGGGAGAGACAGGGAACAGCTGGTTGGCTGATTATTGATTGATTGATTTGATTAAGCTCACCATCCTCTTACATGGGCATGGTTGGTGGCATCCCAAAACAGTTACAATAGTAACATCAAAGATAACAGGTCACCCTAACAAATATAATAATAATGAAAAAGTTTGAAATACTTCAAGAATTAACAAATGTGACAGAGACACAGTGAGAATTAAATACAAATTCCATTGGAAAAGTGGCTCCAGTAGACTCGCTGTACAGAGTTGCCACAAACCTTCAATTTGTAAAAGCACAGTTCTTGTGAAGTGCAGTAAAGTGAAGCACAGTAAAACAATGTATGCCTGTCCTTTATTTAACTGCCTGAGTTAAAAGGTATTAAATAATGGCAGATGACTACCTCTCACTGTTATATTTAAAGTGTAGAAATCATCACCTAAAGATTTTAACCAAAAACAAGAGCTTTTGAGCCTTTTTAAATTTAATTTTTAGGGAAGCCCTCTGATCAGATTGTGACTTCTAAAGAGCAGGAAATAAAAACCTAAATTTCTTCCCCTTTCACATTGCCAAACATCACATTGGGCATGCAGGCTCTTAAAAAGTACAACACAAGCAAACCAAATCTGAAGGGATGTAAAGAGTATGAGTAAGGGACAAGAAAAGGCAAGGATCAAAATTAAATTTAGTTTGCCTTGGGCTGCCTTTGACCATGCTACTTAGTAACACTAAGTCTTAAATATTTTATAAGAAAAGTACCTAATTGGCAAATGTTTCACATTGAAAAGAAATAATAAGAATGTACTGTTTTATTTGTACCTTAGCAAAGGTCTTCCTTTACTGTTTTATACTCTAGAAATAGTAATTTCAGATTACTGGGCTGTAAGAGTGGAGTAGAAGGTAATAGTTTTAGGATCTTTTGCCATTTATTTCTTGTAGGAAATAGCAAGTATTGAATTGCTCTTTTTTTTTTTGCCAAATAGTCTGTCCTTCTACTGTTTCAACTATTTACTCTGAGTGTTTTAAAGAGAAAAGCAAAATAAAAAAGCCTAAATTTATTCTTTGCTTTTATGAAATTTAATCTTAGTCTTTTATGAAATCTATTCTTGGGTTAGGCCCAATTTTAGACCTGGGGTAAAGCAAAGCAAAAAACTAATTCCTGCCTTTATGGATCTTATTATCTGGGGAAAGGAGACAGACAATAAGTAAATTCAGAAGTGTATAAGGAGATAAGCGATTAAGTGCTATAGAGGAATATAAAGCAGATTGGGGAATAAAGTGTTCTGTGGTTGAGAGAGGAGAGAGTCCATATTTTTGCAGCATTTTATTATGAATTTCCAAACATAAGTAAAGTTACACAGATTTTACAGTGAACCCATGTACCCACTATCTAGCTTTAACATTTTACTCTACTTGATTTATCATGCATCTCTCCATCAGTCCATGTGACTTTTTTGATGCATTTTGAAGTAAATGCATTTGATAAATTTTGAAGTACAGGTTTCTCTAAATGCTTAAGCATGCATGTGGTTAACTAGAGTTCATATCTGTTTACTGTTTTTTCTTTTTAAAATTTACATACAAATAAATTCACAAATATTCAGTGTGTATTAGCTGCATTTTGGCAAATTCATAACTTAAATAACCCAATGGCCATCAAGATGTGGAACATTACCATCAATCATCCCAGGAAATTCCTTCATTCCCCTTCCCAATTAATCCTTGCCCCCCTGCTCCCTAGAAGAAGCTACTGTTTTTTATTTTTTCTGTTTTAAAGCTAACTAAAAGAGTATAGACTCTGTTAAATAATGCTATTTTTACTCATCCCAGTGTTTGGGTGTTTATTGTGGTGTTTGTTCTTGTTTGTTGCTGAGTAGTTTTCCATTGTGTTACTATACCACAGTTTTTTCATCTGTCCTATTAATGGGCATTTGGGTTGTTTCCAGTTTGAGCTATTGTGAATAAAACTGTGTGAACATTTCTCATTCAACACTTTTTTGTAGGTTTGTGTTTTCATTTTTCTTGGATAAATACCTAGGAGTGGGATTATTGGGTCATGTGGAATGTGTATGTTTAGTGTTATAAGGTTTGCCACACCTTTTTCTCACTAACGCAGTCTAGAATTTGTAGTTATTCCACATTGTCACTGTCCTTTGATGTTGTCAACCTTTTCAGTTTTAGCCATTCTGGTGGGTGTACAGTGGGAGAGGTGGTAAGGAATGATCTATCTGCAAAGATAACTTTTCAACAAAGACTTGAAGAAGGTGGGGGAGCAAGCTGTTTTTTAGAAGTTTGACAAAGAGCAAGCAATCTAGTATGACAAGAGTCTAGTGAGTGAAGAGGAAAATGGTAGATGATGCCAGAAAGATGACAGGAAAGGGTGCTGCAGATCTCATTGGACCTTGTAAGCAATTTTGAACTTGAGCTTTTATTCTGCATGAGGTGGGAAATCATTGGAATATTTTGAATGAAAGAATGGCACAATCTGACTTGTATATTAAGTTGACAAAACTCTGGGTATTTTGTGAAGAAGAGAGAAAACTGGAAGCACAGAAACCAGTTAGAAGGATATTATAATGAGCCAGGCAACAGTTGGGTGTTTGCATGTAGAAAAACTAGGGAGTACTTACTTGAACAGTATTTCTGAATATGCATTGATGTTTTCGTTCTTAGAAATGTCATTAGAAAATAGGAGAGAGAAAGTAATTCAGCTCAGCCCTTTTGTTCAAGTAGCAATGGAGTCCAGCTCTACATGCATAAATTATCAGTGGTTTTGAACTTACTAAGTGACTTTTTACAAATCAGTCATCACTTTTTCTACATAAGGGATTTTATACATTATTGCTGTTTTTAATAAGCTGTTCTAAGTTAAGTAGCCCAAAGGGTCTAAATTTGATCTTAATTGCTGTGGCTGAGTGTTAAGGTCATTATTTGCTTAAAGAGAAATTTGGTAAGTGATATATATAATTTAATCTTTGTTTAGGAATTCACACGATATAACCTTGAAAAGCTCTTTTTGGTTTGGTAATATTTATTAGAATTTGTTACAGAGCAAATAGAAATATCTTCTTTTTTTTCATGTATTTTATTTAGATTTATCCTCATTTTCTGTAATTCTGTATAAAATTTTGAGGATCTGAAACAGCAAAATATAGTACTAGATGCTGAGTAGGTAGGAGAGAAAGATAATCTTACTTAGTCTTCACCCTGAAAAGAATATAAAGTCCCCAGATACTCCAAGAGAATATGTCTTTCAAAGGAAAAGATACAAAGGTTAATTAGACATAGTATCTGATCTTAATTTTGGAAATCAGTATGTACACAAGTAATTAAAGCATGATTTCTAAGTAGAGAATACAGTGCTGTAGAAGCACAAATGGGGGAGCAGTTTCGCCTTGGGGATGCAGAGGAAAGATAATTTTAAACCAGACTTTGGAGAACAAGTGGGAGTTTTCCATGGGGGTGGGGGTGGTGAATGGTAATGTCAGCAAAGGTATCTGTACATGTAAACAAAGGCACAGAGCAGATATTTAAGGCACATTTGCAATGCTGCCCTTCAGATAGGCTTTATTTACAAATAGCTAATGTCACTCTTACTTACTAAAAATGCTATTTTCTGACTTCTTAAATACAAGTGATATGCCCTGTTTAGAACCAGTTAACCCTTTCATGTTAATTACTGATATATAACTACAAAACCATAAAAAGCCACCTGGAAAGGCAAAGTTTTTCTAGGGATAAGCAAAAATAACAAAGTGAAGATAAAAAACATTAACTGCTGGAGAAAAGAGAGGGAAAGATGGGCAAGGAGAAAAAAATCATGTGTATATATAGATATAAAATAGAATTGATTCAAATAGGTAGTAGAATGATTTGCTGGACTTGGGATCTAATGAGAAAGCTGATTCTTCCTGGGGTCTCTGTTTCTAAAGTCTACACTCTTCCAGTGCGTGTCGGCAGGCTGAAGGAACCAAAAAGTGAGTGAGTACTTTTTTGGAGCCCAGTGCCCACAATAGCAAATTTCATGGAGACAGGAAAGTGTGCCTCTGAACTTTCTAAAGATCATTGTTCAGTCTTTTCTGTTCCTCTTTTTCTATTGTTCACATTGCTATGTATAGAAAGCATTATAATTACTTGCAGAACAAGAGGCTTTTTAATTTATTTGCTTAATTTTAAGTTATGGCTCATCTGATTCCATGGCATGTAAGATTGAATATTGAAGAGTTACTCAAGTTGTTGTTTATTTACTTTGTCCCCTGTAAGGTCAGACTTACTTAAGAGTTTATGCCTCTGTTATTTTATGAAAAATTTGAATTGTTCATGGTGTTTTGGTGATTAACTCTCAAATTTCAACCTAGCCTAATTATTATAAATATTCTGTAATATAAAGATACTTGACCCACCCAAAGTGTCAAACTAGTAAAGAGTCTTCAAACATAGCTATTGTCCTTTCTTAAAACAATCTTTTAACTACCATTTCTGCAAATCGTAGCTTGAATGTGCCACTTTGCCTTGGCGAAAGTGATAATTGTTTTGAAGTCATTTTCCTATTTATATTTCTCATAATGCATTGTCCTTGTCCTTCATAGCAGTTACCACATTTTACAGTTTATTTTTAGGACTATTTTATTAGTATCTGTCCTCTTTACTAGAGTGCTAGCTCTACAATGTCAGGAACTGTGTCTATTTTATTTACCATTTACCAATCAGTGCCAGGCACATAGTTACACTCAGTAAATACAGACTAAGTCAATTAGTGAACAAACCTAAGCCTGGGTATTCTCCGAATTTTTAGTTTTTGTTCTATAACAGCAGTTCCCAAAGTTTACTGCAGAAGTTCTCCATGAGCTATTAATAGATACTTTCTGAAAAAATGATTCTGTGGTCATAGGTTTGGAGTGACTGTATCCATCCTCATGAAGGACCACAATTTACATTATTCATGTTAAAAGCTCACAAAAGTCCCAAAGTAAAGAAAATCTGAGTTTAGAATCAGTGTTCACATTTTTATTGTTTTACAGTCAAACTCTTTATTGAACTATGTTGATAATTTCAAACTAAGTATATTCTAGTGAACTCAGTTTGGGAATGCTGGCCTACTCAATGCTCTAAGTAAATTTATTCAAAAGTTTAATTACAAATATTATTTTGAGGGAACATCTAACGTATTACATAATTATAAATTAGAGTTGAATCATCTTAGGTATTTAGTTGGGCATTTGTAATTACTGAATTAAGTTCAGAATGTATCTTACTGATTTCATTTATTTGGTATCACCATTCTCCATCTTCCTATTCAAAGCAAGAGTCTCATTCCACTTTTAATTTATTGTTACTATTATTTAATTTGATGCTCAATTTCTTAGAAGTAGAAATACATAGATTTGGATTTTAAAAATACTTTCTTCACCTGGAAAGCTTCTTTACTCTTGAGCTAAACTGACTTAAATGGGAAGGGTTTTACTGAACCAAATAAATTATGTATTTTAAATATTACTGTTTGTTTTAGAAAGTCATTTAGTGAAATGTACCAAATTTGTTTTGTCAAAAATAATTATATCTTAGAAAATACAAAAAATAAAATTACAGAAGAGCAGTTCAAAATTGTACCACCTGGAGGTAATGTTAACTTTTGGGGTATATACTTTGAAACTTTATGTTTATGTGTGCATGAATGCATGATACATACATATATATTCATTTACTTTAAAAATATTTAAGCATTGTGCTTTGTGCCCAGCAGTATGTTAGGGTGGCTATTTTAGCAGTGTACATAATAGACAAAACTCCCTGCCCTCTTGATGCTTAGTTTGGGGGAGGATTCAGGGGAAAATATGGGTGACAACATACAAACCAAGTATATGACTTGTCAGAGGATGGTAAGTACTGTGAAAAGATAAAGCAGGGAAAGGAATATAGAGAGAAAAATTGTTTTATATACATATACACATACACAGCTAGTTTTAGACTTTTTCCTCTGTAGGCATATGTTCAGTTGTGTCTTTTTCCTTTAAAAAAGATTAAATTAGAAATATCCTGAACATATTTCACTGAAATACTTAATTTTAATTTATCAGTAGATTAAGTCTGATACAGAGTTTGACAGTAAAAAAAAAATTTTTTTTCCTAATCTTTTTTACTAATAAATTGATTTCTCCAGGTCATTAAATATTATTCTGAACTCTTTAAAGGCTACACAATTTCCATTTTATTGAATATGATCCATTTTCTATACAGCAACTAGGATCTTTTAAAAAACTCTCACCTCTCTCTATTGCTCTTAGTAAAAGGACAAATCCCTAACACGATCCATGACTCTGCATGATTTGGTGCTAACCCCCTGTACACGTGCATTTGTCACTACTACTCCCCCACCCCACCCCAACTCACCATGCTCCAGCCACACTGGCCTTCTCTGTTTGTCTCCTTGTCCAAGGGTCCTCACTGATACACAGGAGAGAGTAAATAGGAATATAAAAGTTAACAGTTACACTCCAGTTGTTGAGGAATGATTTTTAAGACTTTAAACTTTCCCATATTTATTGTGTATTATACCCATCTTATGTCTGTAGTACCCAGTTATCTAACTTTTTTTATTATAAAAGTTCTCAAAAGTTCCAAACAAAAACTGAGAGAATAGTACAATGAATATATGCTCTTAACCTAAATTCTATATTGTTAATGTTTTGCAGTTTTGTTCTATACTAAAATGTTTTTTTTTACTGAACGATTTGAAAGTAGGTTGCACACATCATGACACTTCACCCCTAAATGCCATGTATTAAGGGGAAATCATTTTCTTGGCTGTTAAAGATATGAGGAAATTGTGTGAAATACAAAACAAAATTAATGACAAATAGGTTTTTTTTTTTTAAGTAGTAGGTATTCACTATAATACTGATAAACAAAAATTGGATTTTACAGTTACGGAAAATGTATATAAACAAGGAAAAATCTGCAGAACACTGTTCACACTAGAGAGAATATAAATGGTAAATAAGCATATGGAAAACTCTTTAGCTTCCTAATAATGAAAGGTAGACATTTCATCTGAATCAAAGTCCCATATGGTAGGTACATAATGTACATGTGCAGATAAATGTCCCAAGTCCCAAAATCATAGAGCTAGTATATAGAGCCCACATTCAGATCCAGAGCACTCTTGATTACAAAGTTCTGTGTTCTTAACCACCATACCATATTGCCTTTAAAAATCAAAACATCTTAGGGGTTCCATTTCACACCTAGAAGGTAATTTTCATTATAGTTCATCCAGAAAAATAAATAAGATAGCTAATTGCCTTAGTAGATAATAAACTGATAGGAAGCCACCCTGTTTAAAACACATAAATACTGGCATAGGAAACAGGTGAGTCGAGTAGGAGGGAAAAAGAGCTTGGAAACTCCCAAGTGCATGGGGAATTTATTTAATGATAAAGGGACATTTTTAATCAGTAAGTGGAATAGATGATTTTATGCATGACATTTGGACAGGTGCTCACCCTCTCTCCTTATGCAAAATAATAAAATGATAAAGTATCTCTCACATGGTCACCTAAATAAAAAAGTAATAGGAACAAAATGCAAATTAAGAATGTGCCTTACTTCCCTACTCCCTCCTTGAGCTTGGTGCATGTTTAGTGTGGTCAAAGAAAATTTTTCTTGACATTCAAGGGTCTCTGAGTGTAGAAAGATATACATGTGACTGACTTATCAGCTGAAGCTCACAGAGGCACTCTGTCATACCAAGTAGGAGAGGGTATAGTCAGCTGTCAGTCATCCCTCCCACCCGCATTTAGTTTTTACCAGCTCCCAGGAGCCATTAGGCAGCCTGAATCAAAGATCAAATTGAGTTACTAAAAAGTATTTGTTTATACAACCTAGTTTGTGACTACACAATTTATATCTGTTATTAAGTAGGACAGAACCATGAAGGAAAAAAGATTAATGAGTTTGACTAATAGAGCTTCCCTGTATGGAAAAAATACTCTAACCAAAATAAGTCAGATTTCAGGAAAATATTTATAAAATTTCTTATATTACATGGAGATAATTTCTGTAATAATACAAAGGGAAACAATCCACATATTTAAACATGAAGAAAAAGAAAAGCAGCACTTTTGAAAATGGACAAACAGCAGCAACACTTAAGGGAAGAAAAACTTAATTTACATTGTAAAGAAAATAACCTAAAATAACCACATGGGAGATTTTAAAATTCACAAGGGATATTAAGAAGTGACTACAAATTACTACAAGGAGTGATAGGAATATTTGTGGTTGTAACCTCACACACCCTCTGAGCACTTCATTTGTAGTTGTCCTGCAAATGCTTTCTCAAGTCCACCAGGATGTCTTGTATAAAATTGTTCAAGGAGAGGTTTTTGCAGCATTTGGGTAAAGGGGTAGGCAGTTAGGTTTTTTTCAGGATTTTTTTCCTCCCCCTATTAATTAGTGTTTAATTAAATACAGGTGGTATGTCCATATAGTGGAATACAATGCAGCTGTTGTAAAAACTGTGGTAGAAGTATCAGTATGGAAGGATTTTTCAGGATATATATCATGTGAACCGAAGCCCTAGGGATAAAGCTCTGTATGTTGCAAAGTAGAATCCTATATGTGATATGTGTGTGTATTTATTTAACAGGCCACTTAGAAGAACTGAAGTTTTTTTGTTTTCATACTATTGGAATGTCTTTAGTTCAGGGATGATAGGGCTGGGTGAGAACAGATATTTTTATATCAGCTGGTAGTATCACCAACTGGTAAAATCTTCCTGCGTGTCTTAATACACAATGGACAGTGACTGCAATGGGGTATGGGTGGGGGTGGGGGGACTCAATAATATGGGTGAATGTAGTAACCGCATTGTTTTTCTTGTGAAACCTTCATAAGAGTGTATATCAGTGATACCTTAATAAATATATATATATAAAAGAATTTAAGTAAAAAAAAATCTTCTGTGTGGTGACTAAACCCAAGCTTATTTTGAGCACCTGCTATATACCAGGCATTATACTAAGCATTTTATGTACATGTATCTTACTTGAGTCACCAACCAACCTTATAGATTGTTTTTCTCTTACTGGAAGAAACATTTAGAAAACTGAAGTGTCTTTCCCAGGAGTCACAGACTCTGAAGCTTTCTACCACTACTTACTCTACTACTGTTCCAAAAGGGCTCTAGAAAATCTCATGAGAGAGGTTACTCAAGACGAAAGACTAGGTTTAAATCTGTCAGTTTCATCAACTAAAAATGGAGATGACAATCTTTCACCTTTGAAAAGATCTTATTTGTTGATTTGTATGAAAGTGCTTTCCAAATTTATGAAGCACTGTATGAATAGGAGATTAGAATCAGTATTTTTTATCCATAGACAGCTTTTTTCTTACAATAAGTTTCAAGTGTTTTAAGCTTTTTTCATTAACTCTCATCTGAAAAATGCAAACTTTAACAGTTTTAGTCAACTGTTTGGACTTTTGTATAATTCAGCTATTTCATTGTAGTACCTTAAATTGAGGAAATACACAATGTATCTAACACAGTCTTGTTTTTACTTAAAATGTTTTTACCACTTTATTGTTAATGTCCTTTCAAAACTACTAAAATTCCTTTTTTAAAAACATGAACAGAAACCTCTTCACAAGACTTTTATGTTCTATTTGCTGTTTTTTTACTATATAAACTTACCTATTTTCCCCTCTTTAGGAACACCATCTTCAACGGGCTATTTCAGCACAGCAGGTGTATGGCGAGAAGAGGGATAATATGGTTATACCAGTCCCAGAGGCAGAAAGTAATATTGCTTACTATGAGTCTATATATCCTGGGGAATTTAAGATGCCAAAGCAGCTCATTCACATACAGCGTAAGTAATTACTCTTTTAATCATTATATTTTCTGTATTTATTATTTTCTTATGTAACTCTTGATAGATTTTTATCTGTTCAAGGCCATTTTTAGTATTCATTTCATTGACCATCATCAGGTTGAGAGTTATTAGAACACCTTTTCAACTTTTTTTTTTTTTTGAGAGGGCATCTCTCATATTTATTGATCAAATGGTTGTTAACAACAATAAAATTCTTTATAGGGGAGTCAATGGTCAATGCACAATCATTAATCCACCCCAAGCCTAATTCTCGTCAGTCTCCAATCTTCTGAAGCATAACGAACAAGTTCTTACATGGTGAACAGTGCAAGGGCAGTCATCACAGAAACTTTCAGTTTTGATCACATATTATTAACTATAAACAATCAGGTCAAATATGAGTATTTGTTTGATTTTTATACTTGATTTATATGTGGATCCCACATTTCTCCCTTTATTATTATTATTATTATTCGTTTTAATAAAATGCTGAAGTGGTAGGTAGATGCAAGATAAAGGTAGAAAACATAGTTTAGTGTTGTAAGAAAGCAAATGTAGATGATCAGGTGTGTGCCTGTAGACTATGTGTTAATCCAAGCTAGACAAGGGCAATAAAACATCCACGGATGCAGAAGATTTCTCTCAAAACAGGGGGGGGTGAGGTTCTAAGCCTCACCTCTGTTGATCCCCAGTTTCTCACCTGATGGCCCCCCTGGGACTGTTCCTGTCTTAGGTTGTTCCTCCCTTGAGGAATCTGACCCGTCTCTGGCTAACCTTTTCAACTTTTAATAATTGTGCTTGGGATTTCTGCCTTTCATTGCAACATGACATTTTATGTTACTTTAGACAAGTAAGTGTAGAGAACATGCCTTAGATTTAGATATGGTTTTCTTACTGTTTAGAAATATTGTTATTAATAGCCTTAAGAGTACTTCTTTTTGTTTGTTTTTGTTTTTGTTTTAAGAGTACTTCTTGATGTTAGTCAGGAGTCACCAAACTTTTTCTGTAAAGGGCTAGATAGTAAATATTTTAGGCTGTGAGTCATTCTGTCTCTGTCAGAAACTATTCAGCTCTGCTGTTGTAAGGGACAAACAGCGATCTCTGCTACATAAATGAATGGGCGTGGCTGTGCCCCAATAAAACTGACAAAAACTGATGGCATCCCTCAGGCCATAGTGATATCTGTTTTTACTAGTTTCTTTTTAGTTTAGTGTTGTAATTGGTAATTAATTTCACTTGATAGTGATAGGTTCTTCATTAGAAATGATTCTTTGATAGCTATCAACATTTGATGACAAACAGCTCAGTTTATAAACTTAATCCTTGTTCAATCCCCAAGTGGATGACAGCTTAAAAACATGGTTAAGGTTACTAAGGTAAGGCTGCTGCCTCTTTTGTTGCTGTCTTGCTGGCCTTTATATCTTGTCCCTAAAAACTTTGAAGGTTTTTGCAGGGGCCTATCTAAACTTTATTCAGGACAATATAAATCTACTTTATTTTTACCATTTTTTCTAAGGACAAAAAGAAACTAGTCTTAACTACTTTCTAAATCATTAACTACTTTTCTCACTCATTTAACCTTTTCTCCATATTGAGCTAGTTTCTGTCCTGGATTCTGAGCATCTGTTTTGCTATTTCTTAAATAAGAACACCAAAAATAAACATAGTGCCCATATGGACTCTTTCCAGTACTATGTTCACATTTGGTATTTTTAACTTGTGATATTTTTTCATCTTTAACTCTAACTTGCACCTACTGTTATTGATTGCCTTTAGGAAAACAATTTTTTTCCAGTTTAGTGAAAAGTTATTTTGAAGTGAGCCAAATAAGTGGCATGTGTTTCCTTGCCCACTCACATGTTTAATACATATAAGACACAGACCCTCTAAGCAAATTTGTTCACTGTTAGAACCTAAAAATTCTCTGGAAAATCATGTCAGTGTAAAACTTATAGATCTAATTCTTCCTTTATGTTAACTCAAGCCACCCTGTATCCACAGCCACAGGCTATATTAAAAATGCATGCTTACAGGTTAAAGCAGGATTGAGTAAGATAAAATTACATTAATCAATTTACTTTATCCTTATTATCAGAAAAAAGAATTTGAATTCACATTTTATAAATAAATTGCTTATTGATGACTGAAATCCCCAAGACACATTTGTTGGTAACTTAGTGGATAAAATTTAGTTCAGATGTCAAAAGGTATTATATTAAAAAAGAAGTTGACTTTGCTGACATTGTAATCAAATGATAGTAATAAAGTGGCAGGAGAATTGTAGCTTATTTGGGAAGAAAATTTTTTAATCAGTACAAATTAGAGATATGTTGTCTTTGGAAATACGTAGACATTGAAATATTAATAAAGACAGTAAGCTAAATTAGTACTAGCTACCAATGAGTTCTTCTAACATTTTATTTTGAATAATTACATTCACAGACAGTATGTGTAGCCTTGTATAATCACCACCAAAATCAGGGTACTCAGTTGTACCATCACCAATGGCACCCACTAATCTGTTCTCCAGCTCTGTAATGATTAGTTCATGAATGTAATTTAAATGGAATCATGTAGTATGTATCCCTTGGAGATTTCCTTTTTTCACTTAGCATAAAATCCTTGAGGCTCATCAAAGTTGTTTTCATGTATCAGTAGTTCATTCCTTATTGCTGAATAGTAATCTCTATGTGCCAGTTTGTTTAACTCACCGAAAGATATTTGGGTAGTTTCCAGATTTTGGCTATTACGAATAAAGCTGGTAAGAACATACATGTACAAGTTTTTGTGTAAACATAAGTTTTTACCTGCAAGGGCTGTTACTATCAGGCTTATCCATTTTTAGTTTGACAAGAAATTCTACACAATTTCCCTGAGCACTAGTACCATTTTATGTTACCACCAGCAATGTCTATGTGATCCACATTCTCCTGTATTCTTGCCAGCATTTGAAGTTACCATTATTTTTTATTTTAGCCATTCTAATCAGTATGCATGATATCTGGTTGTACTTTATATTTGTATTTCCCTAAATTGCTAATATGTTAAACATCTTTTTGTGTGTTAATTTGCAAGATATATATATATATATCCTCTTGGGTGAAATGGTTGTGCATGTCTTTTACTTATTTTCTATTTGGATTGCTTGTCCCAATGTGAAGTTTTGAGGGTACTGCTCTGTTTATATATTCTAGACACAAAGTTTTTGTCACATATATGGTGTGGAAATATTTTCTCACAGTATGTAATTTGTATTTTCATCCTCAGCAGAGCCTTTCACAGAGCAAAAGTTTAATTTTCATGAAGTACCCAATTTATTAATTTTACTTTTATGGATTGCAATTTTGCTATGAACTCTGAGAAATCTTTGTCTTGTCCTGGGTCCCCAAAATTTTCTATGTACTGTTCTAGAAGTTTTATAGTTTTACAATGTTACATTTAATTGTATGACCAACTTTGAGTATGAGGTTTAAGTCGAGGGTTTTTGTGTTGTGTTGTGTTGTGCTTCCTCTGGATGTCCAGTTGCTTCTGCACCATTTATTGAAAAAGCTATCACTCCTTCATTGAATTGTTTTTGCTTCTTGGCCAAAAATTAATTAGGTATGTTGATGTGGATCTCTTTCTGGGTTCGGTATTCTGTTGCCTTGATCTTTGTATTTATTCCAAGATGGTATCACTGTCTTGATGACCGCAGCTATATAATAGTCCTTAACATCTGAAAGAATGAATCCTCCTTTGTTTTATTTTGCAAAATTGTTTTGAGTGTTCTAGGGCCTTTCCATATAAATACTGCAAAAAGCTTGGCTGTGTTCTGCAAAGAAACTTGCTAAGATTATGATAGGAATTGCATTAAAACTAGAAATTATTTTGGGCAGAAGTGACATCTTTTACTATGTTGAGTCTTCCAGTCCACGACTATGGTATGGTTCTCCAAGTATATATTTAGGTCTTCTTTGATTTCTTTCATTGACACTTTATAATTTTCATCATACAGATTCTGCACATGTGTTTTTAGGTTTATACCTGAGTATTTTATTTTCTTTGGAGCAATTGAAAATGGTATTGCATTTTTTATTTTAGTTTCCACTTGCCCATTGTCAGTATATAGAAATGCAGTTGAGTTGTGTGTTGATCTGTTCTGTGGCCCTAACAAAAATTACTTACTAGTTATAGGAAATGTTTGCACATTCTTTGGGACTTCCTATATAGAAAGTCATGTTGTAGTCTACAAATAGAGACAGTTTTCTTTTTCCTTTCAAATCTATATGTCTTTAATTTCTATTTCTTGCCTTATAGTTGTAGCTAGAACTTCAGTACTATGTCAAAATGAGAGTGGTGAGAGCAGACAGACATCCTTATCCTTGCCTTGTTCCTGCTCTTTGAGGGAAAGAATTCAATCTTTCCCCATTAAGTATTACACTACCTGTAGGGTCTTTTGTAGTTGTTTTTTATGAGATTGAGGAAGTTCCCCTCTCTTCCTAGTGTACTGAGAGTTTTTATCATGAATGAGTGTTGAATTTTGCCACTTTTTCTGAGTCACAAATGCTTTTTCTGAGTCAGTTGATAGGATCATGTGATTTCTCTTCTTCAGTCAGTTGATATGGTAGCTTTTATTGGTTGATCTTCAGTATAGAAACAGCCTTGCATACCTGGAATAAATCCTGCTTGACTGTGGTGTATTACTTTCTTCATACATTGTTGGGTGGAATTTGGTAAAATTTTACTGGGGAGTTTTACATCTTAGTTTGTGAGCGATATTGATAGGTAGTCTTTTTCAGTGCTCTCTCTTGTTTGGTTTTGATATCAGAGTAATACTATCCTCCTAAAACGGCCCTCTTACTCTTGTAGAAGGAAGAGATTGTGTCAAATTGATGTTAAGTCTTTCAAAATTGGCATTGGCTTTTAATAATTGCAATAAATAAGAAAAAGCTAGTTATTGTTAAATTTGAAAATTAAATCTGCAGAGTTAAAATTGAATCTTGACTCCTAAGTGCTCTAGTAGTTGCTTATGAAGGATACATTGCCTCAAATTGTATGCATGGACTAATTCAATTCCCCTAATCTCTATTTCGTAAAGCTCTTAAACTAATGTTACATAAAACTGTTCCTTGGAGTTTCTAAGATAATAAGTAGTATTCCCTAAAAAAGCAATGATCAAGCATGTTTGAAAATTATTGCATATTATATTCCCCTCTGCACCCACAAAGCCATAATGCATATTACTGTGTTTATAGGCCCAAGGAGTCTTGCAGTTAAAAAAAAAGTTTGACTCAGCATTTTTCACCTGTATTTATTACGTTAACATTTCATTGAACATTAGTTTAGAAAACCACAACTCTGTTGTTGTTTGCATCTGGCTTAGGAGAGAGATCATAATTTTCTCTGTTTATCCTGGTCAGAGTCTGAAGGAAGAAAGCCATAGTAAACTAACTGTATGTTCCTTCTAAGCTACTGTTTCACTGAGTGCTACTCAAAATCTCCTAATGCAAAGAGTCTTAATGCTTTTTTTTTTTGATGGGTGATCTGTAAGGCTTCTAGATTATACAACTAGGACTTCTCCTTTCCTATTTATGCTGGAAGAAAGGACAAAACAGTTCTTACCAGAAGAGACAGGAACAATTCTTTCTCACCCTTTCTTTTGCACTTGGGTCTCAAGGCTCTCCTGTTAATCCTCAAAGGAAGCCTTTTTTTAAAAGGTTAGTCTTGATGTATATTTGCATATGCATATAGGTTTGTGTATATAATGCCTTTCCAGTTCTGTCTACTGGAAGGACCAAGAAGCAAATTTACTCAGTAGCAATGAGCACACCTAGCACCTGATCTCTAATCCATTGTCTACTACATGGGTCCAAGAATCTGTGGAGAAATGGCCGATTCCAGGACTGGGAGTATAGACACAATATGAGCCTGAAATATCTTGTTAGGCCAGAAATGAAGCACTCAGCAAAAGACGGGCATATCATAAGAACACAGGAATTTCCATTGGTTAATTTCAGGACAGTTTAAGCAACAGAACAATTAAGTACAACAATGAATTATAAACCATTGAAAAACTAGGAATTCATGAATCCATAACGATAATAGATACATAGGTAGGTAGATAGAAAGACAGACACACAGACAAAATGGTGGAGACAGGACTCTGTGTGTAGAAAAGAATGCCAAGAGCTGAATGATACAATGTGAGGAGAGTCCTAGAATTGGAAAACCATTTTGCATCCATCCTGATCAAGGATTGATCATATAAAAATCATCAGTGTATGCTCAGTGTAAGAGGAAAATTTGATAAGGAGTAGGATATTTGCATGGTCTTAAGCATTCCCCATAAACTGCTTATTATTCACAAGGGAGGGGAAAAAACAGTTGTTATACAGTGGAGTATACAGTTTCTTGATTGGTCCTCAAAATTACCATCACTTTTGAGAAACAGATAAACATTGTGTCGAGATATATAGAAAGAGAGTAAGAGAAAGAGGGCATATGCATTACTGAAAAATGATAAACTGGATAAAATGTTAACAGATGAATCTGGGTAAAGGATATGCAGGTGTTCCTTGTACTGTTTTATTTTGCAAACTTTATAAGTTTGAGCTTATGTCTAAATAAAAAGATTTTTAAAAAATAAGTTCCTGTAGGGCATACTTTTTAATACCTCTCAGAACAGATGTAGCCTGTCTTTATGCCCTGATTCTAAAAGATTACTTTTTCTTGATGCCTTTGCCTACCTCCACAACCCCCTTGAACGTATGTTCTTGCCTCATTATCGTCTGGTACTGCTTTCTGACAGATAAAAGGTAAAGCATCAACCACAGAACTTTATCCGTGAAGAATTTCATATGTGGGATTTCAAATCTAGGATTCCCTATTTATTCTCCTCAACTACATTCTAGAAGAAGAGGCTCCAAACAAGCTCTGTTACAAATATAAAGAAGTGTAAGAATTCCGTGATCTAGTTAGCCAGTGATAGCTTGGTCTTCTTAGATCTAAGGCAAAGATGTCAAATACCTACCACCCAATTGTACATAACATTGTTATGAAAGTCCTTTCTGCTGCTCAGTATTTCAGGAACTTTGAAAGTATATGCTGCCGATCATTGAGAGTTAATGTTCAAGTTCAAACCTATGTACTGTTTTTGATCTGAGGAATTTTTTCCTCAACCTTGGATAGTGTGCCTTCTTTTCAATCAGAAGTTATATTCTGTTCTTAACCCACATTTTGTGCCATTTTGTGGACCCAAATATCCTTTGGTATTTGCTCCAGTATTTTTAAAATGCTATTTGGAATTCTGGGCATACTGTCTCATACACACTTAGTCTGAGCCATAATATGGCATTAGTTACCTAGACATTTATGTACATTTTCTCTCTTACTACTGTACTCTTAGTACAAGGGCAAGGACTATAATACTTTAAAATAATCTAATCAATTTATATGTATTCTTGTGTTCTTTCTGCTTAGACTAATTTTCTATACTATCTTCTCCTTATATTACACTTATTTTGTTTAAATGTACACATATATGGGTTTGTCCTTATCAGAATATTTTTAAATGAGTCAGCTTCTCTAGTATAGCTCCCGTTATTTAACAATTGTTTAGCTTATCTCATTTTAACTGGCAGAACTTAATTAGAAGAGGTTCCCCATTTGCCTGTTTCTCTTTATACCATTTTCTACTTTGAACACACTCAAAAACATGGCCCAGAAAACTTGAAGATACTCATATTTCTAAGACCATGATTAAGTATGATGTTACATCATTATAAGCCATGGTTGAGCTTGTCAGTTGGAAGATGCAGTTTTGCTGAAGCTAAATTACACTTTATTCATTGGCTGTGGGTTTTTTGTTAAATGAAATCCTAAAGTGAATTTTTACATGTTAGCTTTTCTCTAGGGCTTTAATATTTTATATCTGAACATTATTTGGTTCTCCTTATATTTTAAGATCTTAGATATATTTGTACCAAGTAAAACAAAAGCTTTTTGGAGAGGCAAGAGCAGTCTTGACTCTCAGATACTTGTTAATGTCAGGGGGGAAAGACACTGAGCTCCCTAGAAGAGCAATCTTCCTTTCCAGACTTGATTCCATTCCCTGATATCTTGGATGTGACTTGTCATTGGTAATAACATGTATGCCAGAAGTATGTCAGATGTGTTTTGATATTGCTAAAGTATGGTAATATTAGGCAAGCTTCTTTTGTTTCTCTGAATAATTTCACATTGTAAGTGTAAAGAAAAATAAATTCTTTAGTGGAGGATACCAGAGTAATACAGAAATATTTGAGACCCTAACGACATGCACAATACACCCTTAAGGCAGAACGTTGCTAGTTGGCCTCCACCAGCTTGGCCTCCTGGCTTATGTGGGCCACCACTCTCCGCAGAACTTGGCGATGCTGGCCTGTCTGCCGCCTGCGCTGTCCGCCTGAGCCCTAGCCTCTCATCACATGCACTTGTTTTTAACACTTGAAATGTGGTTCATATTGACTGAGGTACTGTTTTTAATTTAATTAATTAATTTTACTTTAATTAGCCACACATGGCTAGTGGTTACCTTGTTGAACAGCACAGGTGTGGATTATTTTGGTTAGGGACAAAAAAGAACAGGTGTTTAATCTAACAGAGCTTTAAACCACTTCAAGGCTCTAAAAAGCTGTTTACTCAGCAGCAGCAGTCAGATGGCAGAAGGTGGCTGGAGGGCCTGCTACCAGAAGGGACTTGGGTGCAGACATGCAGAGGTTTTTATGAAGGACTCTGAATATTCATTTATTTTAATTAGGAATGTGATAGAAGTGTGATATAGGTCAAAATGGAAAATAAAACAATGGTAAAATAAATTCAGTCCTACAGATATTTATTGGATTCCTTGGGGCCAGATATTGTGTTAAAACGTGAAGCAGAGATGGCAGATTTGGGGCTGGCAAATGGTCCCCTCTTGTATCTATCACTAATGGATTACTGCAGATTTCTTCAGGTTTTTTTCCTGTTTGAATAGAGGCAATATTGGAATACCTTTCTGTGGAATACCACAAGCAAAGGTGGCATATAAGGTAGACATGTTTACTATGTCTGCTCTAGAAGTACAGAGATAAAGACTCAGTGTCTCTTCTCAAGGAGATCAATCCTAGTCTAATGCATAACAAGTAGATTTAAAGTATGTGTAGAACAATGTTGCTCGTGTGAAACCTTCATAAGATTGGATATCAATGATACCTTAATAAGTAAAAAAAATAAAGAAATAAAGCATGTATAGAAGATAGTGCAAAAGAAGGGGAATGATCTAGAACAGGAATTTTTAACCTTGGTGTGCTTCAGGCTTTTAGGATATTTGAATTCCTTGTAATGTCAGTAATATGTTGTATGTTCACAACAGTCTGTTTTTCTGGGGAGAAGGTTCTGAAAAAGATAAAAATGGTTAGAACCACTTACTGAGTGGGGGACAGTCGAGAAAGGATTCCACAGTAGTTGATGTCACGTTGAGTTTTGAAAATATTAAATAGTCATTTACTAGGTGGACAGGCAGAAAATAACTAATGTAAAGGCCTGGATACATGAGATAGTGTGCCATATGAAATACATGAAATTTGGTATTGATAGGTCATTAAGTACTGCTGAGACTGGAGAGGCTGGGTCAAAAAAGGCCTCGTATAATTCTAAGGATATGGATTTGAAGGTGATGGGAAGTTAGGAAGAGGAATTAAGCAAGGAAAAGATGAGAGACAGATTTTGATGTCATGCTACTTAATATTTTACTTATATTATTATCAACCTAGTTTTATTTTGGTACATAAATGAATGACACTTGAGAACATAGTTGAGAATAGGGTTCTTGTCATTTTTCTCAAATCTTGACAAATATGAGAAATACTTCACATTTCTATCACCACAACGGTGGTTTTCACGAAGAAACAAACCTCCTTGGTAGGAAAGCACTCAGGGATGCCCTCACTATTACTGGCTTCTGACACTTCAGCTGTTAATACCACACCCTAAGCTAGTTAGTCTATAATAAATAAGTCTTAAATATTTAGAAACAATCTTATTTAAAGACCCTATCCTTTTATATCAAACTGTATGAAATAGCTGATATTTCAAAACTTTCTTGTAGTTCAACATACATTTAATAACCTATTTGTGTTCTTAATGGGCTTCTAGTTTATTTGATTTTGAGTTTAGGGAACAGTGGTCATATCCATTGCCTTTTATCACTTACATCTGTATTAACAATAACGATAAAGATAATCTCCTTTCCTAAAATTTAAATGTGAGAAACATATCTCTAAGCTTAGATTGTGAGTCTGAGTACAAAATCCAAAAAAAAGAAAAGTCTGTCTTACTTCTTTAGAAAGTCTAGGTCCTTGGACTTGCCATGGGAATGAGGAAGGAGATATCTAAGCTGGCCTGTGCATACAGTAAAACAACAAATTTGACTGGATCTATACTGTTGGAACTCAACCAAGAATTAGGAGAAGTGCAAATTGTAGCGCTCCAAAATCTTACAACTACAGACTATTTACTGTTAAAAGAACATAAGGGATGTGAACATTTCCCAGGAATGGGTTGTTTTAATTTGTCTGATTTCTCTCAGACTGTTCAAGTTCAGTTGGACAATATCCACCATATCATAGATAAGTTTTCACAAATGCCTAAGGTGCCTAACTGGTTTTCTTGGTTTCACTGGAGATGGCTGGTAATTACAGATATGCTTTGGTTATGTAACTATACTCCTATTATGTTAATGTGTGTGCACAATTTAAGTAGTAGCTTAAAACCTATACATGCTGAAGTACTCTACAAGAAGATACGTCAAAGAAACAATCAATCTTCCCATGTTTTCTTCCGCCTGCTACTTCTATAGCTTTTCTTCTTCCTAGCTAATTACAACCCTTAAATAGAATTCGTGCCTCATATCAAATTTACCGAGTATCATAATTCTTCCAAGTGGTAAAGATACCTCAAGACAAATGCTGGGCATAGAAACCACAGGGCATAAATATGCAAAGAAGTAAAAAGCTAACCTTTTCAAACAATAAGGCTTCCCTCTCACATTTCCCTGTATGGCCCCGGAAGATGACTGGTTAGCCAGAGACGGGTAAGATTCCTCAAGGGAGGAACAACCTAAGACAGGCACAGTCGCAGGGGGGCCATCAGGTGAGAAATTGGGGATCAACAGAGGTGAGGCTTAGAACCTCACCCCCCCTGTTCTGAGAGAAATCTTCTGCATACGTGGATGTTTTATTGCCCTTGTCCAGCTTGGATTAACACATAGTCTACAGGCACACACCTGATCATCTACATTTGCTCTCTTACAACACTAAACTCTGTTTTCTACCTTTATCTTGTATCTACCTACCACTTCAGCATTTTATTAAAAATAATAATAAAGAGAGAAATGTGGTATCCACATATAAATCAAGTATAAAAACCAAATGAGTATTCATATTTGAACTGACTGTTTATAGTTCATAATGCATGAGCAAAACCGAAAGTTTCTGTGATGACTGCCCTTGTACTGTTCACTATGTAACTTATTCATTATGTAAGAATTTGTTCTACATGTAAGAACTTGTTTGTTATGCCTCAGAAGATTGGAGACTGACGAAAATTAGGCTTGGGGTGGATTAATGATTGTACATTGAGCATTGACTCCCCTATACAGAATTTTATTGTCGTTAACAACCATTTGATCAATAAATATGAGAGATGCCCTCACAAAAAAAAAAAAAAGGACAGACTTCCAATGGTAAAATAAATAAGTAACCGGGATGTAATGTATAGCATAAGGAATATAGTCAAGATATTGTAACAGCTTGGTAGGGTGATAGCTGGAACCTAGAATTATGTATATAAATGTTTTATCACTGTGTTGTACACTTGAAACTAATGTAATGTAATACTGTGCGTCAACTACCCTTCAATAAAAAATAATTATTTAAAAAAAAAAAAAAAAAGAAAGTCTAGGTCTTGTGTTTATCCAGACATCTGTGAGGTTTTTATCAGTGGATTCACAGTTAATGATTGCTTATGGTTTCTTCTGTCAGCTTTTAGTTTGGATGCTGAACAGCCTGATTATGATTTGGATTCTGAAGATGAAGTATTTGTGAATAAACTGAAAAAAAAAATGGACATCTGCCCATTGCAGTTTGAGGAGATGATTGACCGTCTAGAAAAAGGCAGTGGTCAGCAGGTACGACTTCATTGTATATATATAATGTGTGTGTGTAAATATCTGTATTTACATGGAAACAGTATGTTGTGGAGGGGTCGGCAAGTGGGCTTTGGAGTTAACAAGCATGAATTCATATCATATCTCTGCCCGTTACCAACCTGTATAATCTTGAGCAACATGTTTAAAATTGCTTTGTACCTTAGTTTCCTCATCTGTTAAATAGAGATGCTAAACATCATAGAATTGTGAAAATTAAATAATGTATATAAAACATGTGGCTCAAAGACTGACATGTAAAAGGTGCTCCACACATTTGCAGGGGATAATACGGTTATTTTGATAATTGTTATTTAAATTATAAGTATTCTTGAACCTTATTCATGTATTATATGAAAATGACACAATGATTTTACATTTAGCCAGTCAGTCTGCAGGAAGCCAAACTACTGCTAAAAGAAGATGATGAATTAATTAGAGAAGTTTATGAATACTGGATTAAAAAGAGGAAAAACTGTCGAGGGCCATCTCTTATCCCATCAGTAAAACAGGAGAAGCGAGATGGCTCAAGCACAAATGATCCTTATGTGGCTTTTAGAAGACGTACTGAAAAAATGCAAACTCGAAAAGTAAGTGATTTGGCAGAGATTGTTTTGCAATTTCTTTTGATGTAAGAGAAACTATAGTTGTAAATATCTCGGTATTTGAAAGCTGTGTTTTAATTTAAGTTTAATAGTATAGTATATGAAAAATATCAAATACAGTAGTATATGAAAAATATCAATTTAAAATGAGTCTTAATGTAACCTTATGTAAATGAAAAATACTAATTTAAAATAAGTTGAGCTGTTAATGCTAAGTTTTAATGTTAATCCACTTAAAAATCATACAAAGCTGATTTCCTGGTACTCCATGCTCCCTTTCAGTGTCTTTAAATTCTAATCTAATCCTTCAAATATATATTTTTTCATATATCAGTAGCTATGCCCAAAATGCCACGTAGAAATGCTTCTTGACATTAAACAAGCAACTTCATATTTGCAGAATCGCAAAAATGATGAAGCTTCTTATGAAAAAATGCTTAAGTTGCGTCGAGATCTGAGTCGGGCTGTTACTATTCTAGAGATGATAAAAAGAAGAGAAAAGAGTAAAAGGGAGCTATTGCACTTAACACTGGAAATTATGGAAAAGAGGTAAAGTATATTTGAATATTGTTAGGAAATAGGTTACTGTTAACATTTTATGTATTTAAGTACAGTACGTAAGCAGTTATCTAACTACAGAAATAGCTTCTTTCAGTAATAATTAAAGACTATTTAAATGTGTGGTATGATATATGTTGTATAATTTTACATGTGTTCCTCATTTACTTTCTTTGAAAGCATCTGGGGTCAGTAGAACTAAAATATACCAGGTATTTCCATTTTGAAATCTCATTTTCTTATGCTTATTTGAGTTGTGTGCAGGGCTTGGAGGGAGAGAACATTTGTCAATTCCAAAGTTTTTATTCACTAGATGGTACTATTTCTTTCTTTAACACAAAGTGGGTATTTTACAGAGAAGTATAAAGAAGGGAGGAGAAAGGCCCATAATCTTAACACTGAAATAACCATTTGGCAGGGCACACAATGAAAAACTTCAAGCCTTACTACCCTATTTCCCAGTCCCTATTCCTAAAGAAAACCACTATTAAATTTCTTTTTATTCTTTTCAAAAAATTAGTTTTACAGCACAAACAATTCAAATTAGCAGAAAGTTCCTCCACACCATTTTAGGCATTGATTTCAACACCTCCATCAAATCTTTCACCAAAATTGCTAAGTTAAAATTCAGACTTTTCACACAGTCACCTATTTATGATGCCAAGATAAAGCTGTAAGCCAAAAAGTAAAAGGAAGAAACAAAAAGAATTACGTGATCTTTAATTTTAATAAGCAGTCAGCAAATAGTCTAACTGTAGTTAAGTCTAATCAGTGTTTATATCTCAGTTGTTAATGGTCGTTAAGTACTCACTGAGCCAACTTCTTAAACTTTTTTTTTTATAATTTCAGGTATAATTTGGGTGACTACAATGGAGAGATCATGTCCGAGGTTATGGCACAGAGACAGCCAGTGAAGCCTACTTATGCCATCCCCATCATCCCTATTACTAACAGCAGCCAGTTTAAACCTCAGGAAGCAATGGATGTGAAGGAGTTTAAAGTTAATAAGGTGATGAAAATTTTTGTGCTGATAGTAACTGATAATGGAGTGATACATCATCATTAGGATCATAGGAAAAAAGAAAAATACAAAGAAACCCTA
Source organism: Manis pentadactyla (assembly GCF_030020395.1). Classification (NCBI taxonomy): domain Eukaryota; kingdom Metazoa; phylum Chordata; class Mammalia; order Pholidota; family Manidae; genus Manis; species Manis pentadactyla. The sequence continues at coordinate 117,812,677 of NC_080021.1, read as the reverse complement.
CCATGAAATATGCTGCTTTAAAAGGCAGCTTTTGATTCAAGACTGGCCTATCAGTTACAAGAGTAGAAACTGAAGAGAGAGATACCTTACAGTTTAATAATTAACTTTTCCCAAAAAAACAAAATGCCATAAACTATATAAAACTTGATGTAAATATTTAGCATATTTATATAACCATACTTGCCTGATCTTTTCCTTGCCAACAAATATCATTTTTGCCTCTTATTTTTCTTGCCTGTTGCATACACATTAAATTCATACCTCTCCTGGCCTGTCACCTATTGTACATATTTCTGACATGCACTGTGTTCTTCAGCTCAGTCATTCTGGCCTATGTATTTATCCTTGTGTTTCCCTGTTTAATGATTTCATATCTTTATCCTCAAAAACTGCTCAAATTTACCATTCCAGAAAGCCTTCATTATTCTGCTAGCAAATGCTTACTACTGTTCAATTTATAATGCCTCAGCTTTATTGTATTTTTTTACACTGTTATCCAGTTTTCTTTCATATATGTAAAATTGTTTTCAGTATTATTTTCCCCACATTGATCTGTGAATTCTTTAGAATAAAGATGAGACATCCCTTTTTTCAATTCTTTCCCAGAATTTTCATAGAAAATTAAGAAAAGAATACAGGAGCCAATGGCAGTTACAGGATTTCAGAAGCTGGAAATCGTTTCTTTCTTTAATTGAAACAAAGTATGAGATTATGTTTAGGTTGTAGGAACATATTCATGTTCTCACAGAAACCAGTCTTTTAAGACTTAGCAATATAAGATGGCAAAGCATGAGAGTCTTACATCTCTTTTGAGTATGAATACCTTCATTATAGGAGTAAGCTTCTCTTTTAAAACTACCCCAAAACTACAGGTTTTTGAACATGGTTTTCAGAGTTTGACTAATTCATGACTTTATTGTAGCAAGATAAAGCCGATCTTATCCGACCTAAACGTAAATATGAAAAGAAGCCCAAAGTCGTACCATCGTCCGCTGCTGCTCCTCCACAGACGAGTCCTGCTGCACTGCCGGTCTTTAATGCGAAAGACTTAAATCAGTATGACTTTCCGAGCTCAGACGAAGAACCTCTCTCCCAGGTAAATGTAAGAATTTCTCAGTGAATATAGAGGTGGTATATAGAAAGTCACATGTTTGACTCACTTCACTTTCTTTAAAGGTTTTGTCTGGCTCTTCAGAAGCAGAAGAAGAGAATGACCCCGATGGTCCTTTTGCCTTCCGTAGGAAAGCAGGATGTCAGTACTATGCTGTAAGTTTCAGGCTCTCTTTTTAAATAACAAACTGTTTACCTTTAACTGACAAAATAATTTGGGTTTGTTTTTCTTTTTTTTAAGCCTCATTTAGACCAAACTGGCAATTGGCCTTGGACTAGTCCTCAAGATGGAGGACTAGGGGATGTACGATACAGATACTGCTTAACTACCCTCACTGTACCCCAAAGGTGTATTGGATTTGCACGAAGACGGGTTGGGCGCGGTGGCAGGTAAAATATTTCTGTATTCCTAGCATAGGGGTATTTTAGTAGCATAATAGAATCTAAAGTTTTATGTGAGGTAATCCTTCTAAATAGCTCATCTGTTCCCATTTGTGATACTTAACTAATTTTTTGACTAAAATGCTGTGTTACTACCTCCTCCTTGTACAACCCTAGCTTTTAATGCATAACTAATGGATCCTTAATGGATCTGCTTTTCTTCCCAAGATTGAAAAACCTATCCTCAAGGATAGAATTCTGAGAAAAGGCAGCAGATGAAGGCAAGTGTAAACCATGATTGTATAGTTATATTAGGTTAAAGAAACTACGAAAGGTTGTTTTAGGAATTCTGGGAGATACTGGAAAAAAGGGTAAAAATAGTCTTTAGAAATGTCATATGACTAGTATGCTGAGTTGTTTAACCTATCAGTGAAAAGGCTGCAGGATGCATGCCTGATCTGATCCTGACTGACATCCCCGTTTGTCAGGATCTGATCGCTCTCCTTCCTTTGTGAAGATGTCATAGAACTCTTATATACTCTGGAAGCCTTTATGGGAGAAATTGGTGCAGGGAGGGAGTATGCATAAAAACAAAGGAAAAGAAGGATACTCACGTGTAATGTGAAAATATTTAAAGACAAAACAGGCAACAACATGAAAATGCTTTCAGGGAGAAACCTAAGGGTATAACATTTGTGACAAATTAATGGCTTATATACAATCTTAGTTGTAGTTTTTATCACTTAAACATTAGTTTAGAATAATCCAGCCACTAAAATACATTTTACTTAGCACTTTTTACCCGTCATCATATTATTATCAACAGTAGTGAAAATTCTCCAATGTTGGCTATATTTTATGGTATACTAGCATTAATCAGTGGTAGTGTGTTAAGATGGTATCATTTATAAAGTATATATAAATAACATAAAAATATGTCCTCTACAATAGTGAATCTGAAATATTTTGTCTATAAGAAATTTCGATAATAGAAAATATTCTAAATATCATGTTTTACTGCTTTTCTCCTACCCTTCCCCACCAAAAAAATAAGTAAAAAAGAAAGTTTTCCTTAGAGAATAGATACATTAGCAACATTTTATGAAGTGTTTTGGTGCCTTGTAAGGGAAGTGATCTTTGGAAAGCAGCTTGAAAAGGAAATATTCTCATATTATCAGTAACTTATACTGGTACTGATCCATATTTTTTATTAGAATTTATTTATCTCATTGTAAAATGAATAATATACCTTATTCTTTAAGGTGGATTACTCTCTTCTTCAATCAAATCATGATAAAGTAAAAGAACCTTTAATTGAGATTACAGCCTATTGAACCAGATATTGAAATAATCAAATTTATAGCGTTTAGATATTAAATATGAGATGGCTTTTTGAGAGTTGGGGGAAGAAAGAAAAAACATTTTTATGTAATTTTTAAAAGGCTATTTTACATACCCATTCCCTGCCTTGTTTTTTAACAGGGTCTTACTGGACAGAGCTTACTCAGACTATGACAGTGTGTTCCGCCATCTGGATTTGGAAATGCTTTCCTCACCACAGCATCCTCCAGTTGATCAGTTTGCCAATACCTCAGAAACAAATACCTCGGACAAACCTTTCTCTAAAGACCTCAGTCAGATACTAGTCAATATCAAATCATGTAGATGGCGGCATTTTAGGCCTCGGACACCATCCCTACATGACAGTGACAGTGATGAACTCTCCTGTAGAAAATTATATAGGAGTATAAATCGAACAGGAACAGCACAACCTGGGACCCAGACATGCAGTACCTCTTCACAGAGCAAACGTAGCAGTGGTTCAGCACACTTCGGTATGTTTGTTTGTTATGATGCACATTTCTACAGCAGTGTCAGGTTCATCAGTTGTTTTGAATATGTGGCCAGTTGTATTTACAGCTAAAAGTCCTTTTCTCTAAAAAAAAAGACTTAGGTTTATGTATTTGAATCCTGTTTGTACATATGTCTTCATTTAAACATACCCACATACAAAGGTATGGGTTATTACTATTTAATGTATGACATTTGTTTTCTGGATGTACTATGAACCACAGGATTCAGCGGTTATATTTTTAAACAATATGAAAAGAGAATAAGAGACCATAAATTGTTGCTCCTTTATGCTTGGAGACTTCTCTAGGCTTTTACTTGGACTGCGTGAAAGTAGATCAGCAAGTCAATAGATATGTATAGCCTTATGCTGACACAGTACTTCAGAATAATTTAAAAGAGAGGGACTAATTTTTCAGAGAACATTATTTAAGTTAAAGGATTATTTTAGTAGTATTGGAAACACTTTCAGATGATAGGTACTTTAAAATTATGGCTACATTTTAAAATGTGTCAAATAAATGCTGTCTACTTAAAATATTTCTAAAATTTTAGCTATTTTAAAGAATAATTCTATATTATTTGAGGTATGTAGATTATAAAAATTCATTGTTAAATTTATGTTACTACTTATTTTTGTAAAGGTAATTTAAATACAGATTTTTGAAAGTACTATTAAGATACTTACCCTGTCCTCCACTTACCTGGTAAGCTACAGTTAAACCTTCTAATAAATAGAAAACTGTACTTCTTATCCTTAAAGACATCTGGAAAAGGTCCCATAAACTAATTTACTTCATGGTTAGAAATAATTACCTCTATGAAGTGGAAGTCTTTCAGCTCATAATAAAAGTAATCACATTTCAGAAGTCAACTAGAAGATAATCTAAATTATTCTGAGGGCTAACAGATTATTTATAATCTCATTAATTTCAGAGTTTGTATCATGAAGAGACAGTTTCTCTCTGCTTCTGTAGTCTTAAAAATCAAAATGAACTATTCAATATGAAGGAAAAGTTACATAGAGTGTGAGTGTAGAGATTTAAAAAGTATAAACTTGTCCTGTGTTTTTTCTGATGGAAATGTTGAAGCTGTGTAAAATTCTTTGAGACTTCTCATAAAAAATTGGCATGCTCCATCAATACCCATCTTCTCTTCCTCTTAAAATAGAAATTGTATAGTTGTCCTAAAGATCTTATAATGATCTTTTTTATGTAAATTGTTTTGCTGTACTATTTAAGTAAGCATTGATAATGTAAAACTTACTTGATGTGTGTTTGCCGAAGAATATTAAAAGGTGAAATTCAATAGTATTATTAAAAGTTTAGTTTTTAAAAATCTTTAGTAACTATGTAATTTTCTTTTTTAATCATTTCCTTCTCATATATATGTGGTAAAATAGTTTGTCAATTATTTTTTTCTGTTACAGTTTTCAATTTTTCCTTAAATTTTACTGGTTCTTCCTGAGTACTTAGAGAATAGATTCCTACAGTTTGCTATAGGGCAATACTTTAGTCTTCCGTATTTGAGAATATTTCAGAAACCTAAAGCTTTTCTTTTTATTTTCCATAAAGTGTACTACAGTGAAATCATATCATAGGTACATTTAACTTAAGTGATTTCAATTGTAGGCCTCTGGAGAAAAAACTAAAATTTAGCAGTTCAGGTGGGATATAGGATTCTAAATACAGTTCAACTAAAAGAATGCATTCTCCAGAGTGGGCCACTGTGGGAGCAGGAGGTGAATCTACTAATAGTGTCTGTAGCTCCAGTGCCTGTAAGTTAGGAATCTCACCGCAGACAGTGTAACTGTAGTTTTAAAGTTGAATTTTTTAAAATATTTCATAGCCCCCAAATACAAACTACCCCACTTTATCTGGTACTCATCCACAGAAACTCTGATCTGACCTGGGGCCAGAGGAAAAACTGGCTCTGTTGGACTTATTGAAAGACATGGGTTTCCATCCTTACACTCAAAGGAATTTCTCAAGGTTTAATTTTTACTATGCTGACTTTAGAGCAGAACCATTTCATGAGATGCAAGTCAACCAATAAAACTGCCTCTTAAGCCAGGTAGATGTGTGGAGTTTGAGTTGCCATTTATTCTCATTTTCAAATAAGAAATTCTAAACGAGGATATTAAGAGTCCATTATTTATTAGTAAAGGGCATGAGCCCTTTAAAAGTTGGTATGCCAACTTTTGTAGCCTCTGTTTCAACTACTCAGAATCTGTCTTTGCTCCTCAGGCTTAGCCATTTTGCATAGTTGTATGGCCAAATGAGTAGCCTGGTAAGCAGGTGCTAGAGAGCTTTGTCCTCTGGATACTGAAGAGCAGAATAACGCAATGTTGAAGAACTTGGGAATACTTACTATATGTGTATTTAGAATTTCAGGGACTAGATGTTAGTTCTTTAAAGATAAATTGTGTATTTTTAACAATGTTTAATTGATATGTGATTTGGACAGTTTCCAAATACAATTTTCTAATTTTTTTTTAATCTGTAAAAACACCTCTGAAAATTTAGTGTTTGTTCAATGACTATTAATTTGCATATTGTTGAGTTTGGGGATATCCAGTGCCAGAATTAGTACCTTATTTTCATAATTAAAAAGGATTCTAATTCAGAAAGACTGAAAACAGAAGAATGATTTTAAAACTACCATTATATGTTCAGGATTGAATTCCTACACCTAAGGAAAATTTCATCAGCATTCTAAGCCATTTTTCTCAGTTCACATATCTACACTAAAGATTTGGTTTATTTTCATCAGTGAATAGGAAATGTGTAGCTAGAATGATAATGTTCTAAATCTCAGTATCTGTTGCTTAGTTCAATTTATTTGTAACACAAAATTTTCGCCTTACTATAGAAAAGCGACTGTAGGCTTGAGCACTGAATATTTTCATTGTTAGATTTTTTTATATCTTCAGGTCCTTAATTGTTCTCCAATTGTGTTTCAAAATTCAGTATTATATCCTCAATGGAGTCTGGAGTAGCACCTATATTAACATTTATAATTCTACACTAGTATAGTAAAGTGCAACAATGTTCACATGAAGTAGAATATTTGACCACAAATAATCTCATGTTCAAGTCATTCTCAATCAAATGAATTCAGGTTCAGTCATATTTTGCCTTCATAGGGATTACAGCGAACTTGTTCAGATTGTTCTGGATGGCTTATAAAGTGTTTGGGAATATTAAAACTATCCATCCAAGCTTCCTGATAAGGGGATCATGCTTTACTGTTTAGAGTAATTTTGTTTTATATTTATCTCTTTAAAAGTTACCTTTTTTCCTGTATTAAAGTGATTCCCTGCCTATATACTCAGATAAATTTCTGACTGAGGTGTGTCTTTCACAGTAGGTGCTTGGGTTTGTTGTGGTTTCAATAAATACACGGGTGGTAAAATCTAGGACATCTACTCAGACTAAATTTTCAAATTGTTATTTTTCCCTAAGTACCTGTCACCCTTATCACCCCCACTTGTCTGATCACTTCAGTTGACCTGTTCAGGTCCTTTCAGTGTTGTTGAAAGGGCAGCAACCAGAGGCTTTCCAGGTACTCGTGTGCCCGTGATACTGTCCTTGCAGAAGAAGTAGACTCACACAGTCTTAGATTATTTCATCTAAATTCCTACCCAGGGAATTATTAGAAGCTACCCAAACCAGTAGTTTCTGGCCTCTGCTTAGACATCTCTCTAGGGAGGGCAAATTTAACAACTTCCTAGATCAGGTTATTCTGCAGTTGGGAATCATTTTCAGAAGTTTGTATGTATATTCAACAAAAGCTGCCTCCTTCACTGAATCCCCAGGTTCCTGTTTCGTCCTTGAAAGCATACTGAGTAAATTTTCTTGCACTCCAACACAGTGTCCTTCAGATTATTTGAAGTTAGTCATGCCCCGTCCCTGTTCACAACCTTTGATTGTGTCCCTCACAGGACTCTCTCCCCTACCCCTAGCTAGACTCCTGTTTGTCAGGTGCTCTGTACATGAGATTTTATTTTATAAGCACTTGATTCACACTGTTGGCACGTTAAAAAAAGTTTGGTTCTTTTTTGTAAATAATTTTTAATATAAAACTTTTTCCTATTTCTTTTTTATATTTAAAATCTTACTGGTTTCAGGGTGAGTTTTTATTCCCCTTCCACTACTAACAATCGTGACCTCAGATGAAAGTTTCTTCATCTCTGGTATGAAGTTGTAGAAGGGAATCCCTCATGATCCAAAAATTTTTTGGTTCTGTGAAATGATTCTGATTGTAGGCTTGGTCATCTGTTCACAAAACTATCTTGTCCATCTTTGTGTGAACTGCAAACTTGACTATCTACCATACCATATCTGGAGGTAGACATATATCCTAAAGTCCTTCTACCTTGATAGAGCTGAAGGAAAATATGGTCATTTTTATTTATTTTCACTTAACACTTGGTTAGACCAAGGTAGCACCCAAGGTTGTCTTCATTTTCTATATAAATAACAATGTAAAACCCAGTTCAGATTATATTTGTCCAAAGTTGACTACCTTACCTGTGTCCAGGCTCTCCTCATTCATAACAGCCTTTTGAATTGGAATTTTATTTCTCAGAAGAAATATAAAATCTAAGCGTCTCTTGGCTGAAAAGGATTTTAATGATCAATGATCACCTAATGTAATCTCTTCTATATTTTCGGTGAACATACTGAGCTTCAAAAGGTCAAATAACTTGCCCAGGTATATTCAGACAGTTAGGATAGAGCTGAGAACTAACAGAAATCAAAATATCTTGGCTCCTAGACCCATGGTTTTTATTACCATCACTTCCAGCTTACATTTTGCTCTGTGCATTTCTTCTAGATCATTTATCAGAAATGTCCAGGGAAAATTTCATAACTTGACTCCAGAGTTATAGATACCTAAGAAATAGTCTAATAAAGTGATCTAAAATCTTGAATATTGGTGATCTAAAATGTTGGTTGCATTTTTATGTCTACATCTCTATTAGAAGGAAGTTAGCAGTTGTTTAAAAAAAGGGAAATTCACAAGATTCTCAATAACCAAGGATTAAAATGTATGTTTTGGTGCAGAAACATTTGGAACCTTCATTCAAATTGTCTTCCAATTTATTATTGCTAAATTTTTTTATTAAAACACAAACACCAAAGTTACACAAAAGAATATTTTCATTAATATAAATGAAGTTTTCTATTTAGGTCTTTGGTGAATTTATGCTAGGTTATTGCTTTCCTAGATAGTAAATGGCCTGGCCAACCAGAAAAGGTCTTTTCTAAAAAAATTTTGCTGCATATCATTTCTTAGAAAATTTAAGACAGGCAACTCCCTCAAACTTAGGAAATTAAAATGTACATCTCAAAACCATTAGCAAAACTAATAAATTAAGGATTTTTAGATTTACACAGTTTTCTTTCTATGGATTTTTTTTAAACATAAAACTAAAATTATGTTAATTATAAACATTCTGGGCAGCATTAATTTTTGTAAATTTCCTTCAATTTCTGATTCAACACATTTCTGTTACATAGAAATGGGCATGTTGACAGTTACTTTTATGTCAATATTTAAAGATTTATCCTATTAGCAATAAATGTCTTGCCTGTAAAATTCAGATCTGAGGACCAGAAATATAGTAGGAAAAGAAACTCATCAAAGGACAGATATGAACTAAACAGATGTGAAACAACACAAAATAAGAAAAGCAATAGTAGAATTTTTCCAATAAGAAATAATTTGCCCTTATAGTCCAAAAATGTAGTTCACCTCAAGTATAAGAAGAGGCTGTATGGACACTAATAACTTCTGAGGTTTTCTTAAATATTATATCACAGCTTACTGATCCATTCAAAATATGACAGAATTTCTACCTAAACATTTTGTAGTTATACTGGTAAAAGCTGTATCTTGGCAGACAGAAAAAAATTCTTCTAGAGCTATAAGTGAAAATTATAAAACTTGATGAAATGTTACTCTTTATAAAAAAAGGCATTTAAAGACAAAAAATTAGGTGACAGTATTTTGAAAACATTACATTTTAGATTGAGGAAATTTGCATGATTTAGATTCCCTAATAACTGAGGGATGCATGGTAACCCTTTTTTGTTGTTGTTTTGAAGTAATCCTTACCCAAACATCACAGGCTTCTTAAAGAAGCCTTTTAAAGTCAGATGTTGTGATTGTATGTGTTTTTCTTTTTTTCCTTTTTTTAATTGGCAAAAAAAAGAAAAAGGTTTCCTTTTTAAAAGCTGCACACACTTTTTGGGTGGGTAATAAATGAACATTTTTTTGTTTGTTTTTTTTAGAACTGAGCTCTCCATAGACAAACATAAGTAGCATAATACAGTGTCTTTCCTCAGACATCATTCTGTACAGTAAATCAACATAAACAACTCCGTTCTTATTGACTGGATTTTTTCCAGGTGGGTTAATTGGGTGGGGAAAATTAATTAACCTTAACATTTAGAGCCTCTTTTCTTCCTGTTAAACTTAAAAGATGAACTCTTTTTTTAAAAAAAAAGAAAGAAAAAGAAAAAAGGTAATAAACCAACAACTTTGTATTTCATATGGAGGAAATGTTTATAATGCCTAAAATTAGAAAAATATGTAGAACAGTTAGTATTTATACACAGAACTTTTAGGGATCATCTGTATGCATTGGAATAGTAATATGAGTAAACTAAAAACCAAATGGTAATTATCAGTTTTCTTCTCAAACTCAGTGCAAAGTTGAATTCCAAATATGTGGATTAAAAAAGCTGGTATTACCTTTATATACTGCCTAATACAAGTGTCACAGCTTACAAATGTAATGGTTCTGAAACTTGGGAAGTGAGCAGTTATCTTTCCTATTATATTTAACTCAGAAAGTTTAATTTTGTTTTTCTTTAAACTCAAGCCACTCTTGTTAAATGTGGTTGTAAAATGCTGGAATTTTCATTTTGAAGTGATCTTTAGCAGATCATGAACCTTTGTCAAATGCTTTAATTTTGTACAATTTTTTTAATGCTGAAATTTGTTTTAGTATTGTAAGATGTGTATATCTGTGCATTTTTACAAAGTGTTTCCTCATTTTATGTTCAGCATTTACAGCCGAACAATACCAGCAACATCAACAGCAGCTGGCACTAATGCAGAAACAGCAGCTTGCACAAATTCAGCAACAGCAAGCAAATAGTAATTCCTCCTCCAACACTTCACAGGTGAGGGAGTTGTCTGTCTTATGATTATCCCTCATTGTTTCCCACCAGAGTTCATCTCTAATTACCAACTGTTGTCATAGAACCTTGCATCTAACCAGCAGAAAAGTGGCTTTCACCTGAATCTACATCATAGCCATTCTATACAGGGTTTAGAAAGAACATTACAGGTGAGTATGGAAGCTGTTGCCCCTGCTCCCTATTTTAAAAAGTAAAACTAGAAAGCATAGTTAAATGAGATGGAGACCCTGTTTTCCAAGTTTGACCTGTATTGTAGTCTGTGAATGTACCTCTTTAATATATAACCCCACCCAGCTCATTATCTTGGGCATTTTAATTATTACTAAAAGTTATTAAAAATTATCATACTAGATAACCTTTTACTATTAAAAAAATCATTATTGAACCTAAAGCATGATAAATGTTTGCCATTTAAACATATTTAAGGCCTAAAGACTGAGATTTGAGTCTCTAAGCACCTTGGAGGAGAAATGTATTTTAAAAAATAAAGAAATGCCTCTTAATTCCTATGCTAAGTTCAGATGTGAAGTTTTGTTACTTCCATTCTAAAGGGATTATCTTACTATCCCATTAACCTCCTTCAGTTATTGCCTTCAGTTATCCATGTACATATATGTGTAAGTTAGGGGAAAGAAGTTTACTTTGTCATTTGTATTTACAAATCACTGAAATGTTTTATTAGCATATTTCTATTCTAACATTTTGTGTTGGAGGTTTACTGTTTCCACATTCTAGAGGTTTGTTTTGATAACTGACTTGCCTATGTTACATATTACACATGGGAAGATCAAAATCCATAATGCTTACGTTACAAGAATATTTGAACATCTCTCAAATTTATGACTATCAAGTTTTATGAGATGAAGATATTTCAGTGGTTTGCCACTTTCATTTATATTCAAACTGACTTTGGTATACCTGTGTAGCTTTAATATTAATCAGAGACCTAAGTGATACTGATTAGATTTGTTTTATATTTTCTTCTTAGGGTTTTGTTTCCAAGACTTTGGATTCTGCTAGTGCTCAATTTGCTGCTTCTGCTTTGGTGACATCAGAACAACTGATGGGATTCAAGATGAAGGATGATGTGGTGCTTGGCATTGGGGTGAACGGGGTCCTTCCAGCCTCAGGTAAGGGTGAAAACAGTGCACTAGTTCCAATAATCCTTGTAACAGTATCTGTAGTAAACACACTGCAAAGTTGCACCTTGTTTAGATGCTTCTTTCTTCTTCCTAGGAGTATACAAGGGCTTACACCTCAGTAGTACTGCGCCAACAGCACTTGTACATACGAGTCCATCAACGGCAGGTTCAGCTTTGTTACAGCCTTCAAACACGACACAGACTTCAGGTTCCCACAGTGCACTGAGTCATCAAGTAACTGCTGCCAATTCTGCAACAACTCAGGTTCTGATTGGGAACAATATTAGATTAACTGTCCCTTCATCGGTTGCCACTGTAAACTCTATTGCCCCCATAAATGCACGACATATACCTAGGACTTTAAGTGCTGTTCCGTCGTCTGCCTTAAAGCTGGCTGCCGCAGCAAACTGTCAAGTTTCCAAGGTTCCATCTTCATCCTCCATAGATTCAGTTCCAAGGTGAGTATTTATTTTGAGCCTATAGTGCTTATAAAAGATTAAATCTACCTCAAGTTCTCTTTCATTGTTCTTTACTCATTTCTTTGTGTTTTTTGCTCTTTTCCTGATATGCATTAAAAATGTGTGGATGAGATTCCCTTATGTATTTAAGAACTAAACGTATAGATGGTGTAATTCAATATTGTTGAGAACTTGAACTAAATGCTATAGTGAATATTGCATGGTATGATTTGGACATTGTTTTCTTGTATAGTAATAGCTTGTAGTGCTCTCATTTTTCTTCTACCTTTGGATGGAAGGGGTTCTCTTTAGAATGTTGCTGTTTCTAATAAAAGTCATATAAAAGTTTGGTATTCATGCCAGGCCAGTTTTTAATCAGATTATCATTTCCTATGCTAACTTGTCTTCTTGGGTTTCAATAGACAGTTTAGAATGTTTGCTCAGGCTCTAATCTGTTTAATTATTAATGGTAATTAAAAATCCTGCTGTTCACAGTGTACTATGGGAGAAATAAAAGGAAGAAGGGCAAGGAGTTTTCAGTTTAGTGAGATAAGCATAAAAGAGCAAAAGCTAAATAATGTTAATAATGGGTAAAAATTGTTCCTAGAGATACCACAAAGCATTATATGCTCCTCAAATTAATTGCATAGATTATGGCTGTAATTTGAATGTAAGGAGAAGTTTTTTCACACCAGGATATCCTTGGAATGTTCTACAAAATAAGATCAGACTTGATCTTGGTTGGGCAGAAAAGAGGAAGAGAATTGGAGAAAAATTAACTTGTTTAGAGGTTAACAGTAAACGAGTTTGTTGAGGTTTGGGAAGGTTAGTAGTTGAGATTTGGGGAGTCAGACTCTGTAAGACTTAAGAACATCTTGGGTGCCAGGCTGACACTTAGACAGACTGCCTCTCTGGGTGGGCCCAGAGGGAGCAGCAGCGTTTGTAGCAACTGATGGTAGCCTTCAGTTTTCAAATTCATTAGTCCCTCTCTGCTTCTGAACTTACATAATAGTCATTGTCTGCTCAGTACTAATCATTCTTACTAGTATTCTGGATCTAGTCATAGCTAATCAATGAATGATAGTTCTTAACCATAATAAGTACATGGTTTTCATTGCTATAGAATTGTATAACCATGGGATACTTGCATTGGATGGTAACCTTTTACATCACTTATTTTAGTCCCTTTGTCTTAAAGATGAGGAAACTAAGATCCAGAGAAGTTAACTGACTTCTCCAAGCACACTTGGCAGTCTTGGTGCTAGAACAACCAAGAAAATTACCAGCTAGGTAGCTGTCCTCAGCTCCAATACAGAGCCCCGACTTAAGTCCTGACATGAATCATCCTCAGTCACATGTGTTTCTTTTTAAATTCTTATGGAAACTTTAATAGAGGATATTAGAATTACCTAAACAAAAATGGAATTCTTCTTGTGTTTTTAACAAAATGTTAAAGGTTTTAACAAAGGTTGGCTTGGGTGCTACCACAGTTTTGTTGGTGACGTAGTTGACTCTGGAACTTAGAGTGGGCAGGCGTAAGTCTGACTTGATAATGACTGTTCATATTCCTCTACTTGCTCTCTCTGCCACAAAGAGTCACAGTTCTTCCTATTATTTAAAATTATTGAAACTTTCTATTGAGAAGATGGTCGTGATTTGTTATATTTGTATTTGTAAAATGTGCTGCAGATAAGTAATTCACTGAACTTTATTTCAACAGGGAAAATCATGAATCAGACAAGCCAGCACTAAACAACATAGCAGACAATACAGTAGCGATGGAGGTGACGTAG